>NC_137812.1:2057517-2315017 GCF_963921795.1 Nannobrachium achirus | reverse complement strand
CTGCCTTTAACACGATTGTACCATCTAAGCTTGTGTTGAAACTCAGGGGTCTTGGTCTGGGCAGTAGTATCTGCAACTGGCTGTTTGACTTTTTGACAGGCAGGCCACAATCTGTACGAATAGGGAACAAGCATTCATCTAAGATATTGACCAGGACTGGAGCGCCCCAGGGCTGTTGCCTCAGTCCCTTGTTGTATAGTCTGTTCACCTATGACTGTGTTGCCAGGTGTGGCAATAATTCTATTCTCAAATTTGCAGATGACACCACGGTTATAGGACTAATATCCAACGATGATGAGAGGGCCTATAGGAGGGAAATTGAAGAGCTAACCCTATGGTGCCAGAATAACAATCTCTCTCTAAATGTTAGTAAAACAAAAGAGATCATCGTTGACTTTAGGAAATCTGAAGTCAATCACAGTCCCGTAACCATAAATGGTTCACCTGTAGACATAGTGGACAGTTTCAAATTCCTGGGTGTTCACATAACAAACTCACTCACATGGTCTCAAAACAGCGAAGGTATCCTTAAGAAAGCGCAGCAGCGATTGTACTTTCTGCGGCGCCTCAGGAGATTTGGCCTAAGCACCAAGGCTCTTGTTAATTTCTATCGCTGTACCATAGAAAGTGTATTGACAGGATGCATAACAGTGTGGTTTGGTAACGTGACTGCTCAAGACAGTAAACAGTTACAGAGAATTGTGAAGAGAGCTGCCAAAATCATTGGCACAGAATTACCACAGCTACACACAATCTATAACACACGCTGTAAGAAAAAGACAGAGAACATCTTAAAGGACAGCTGTCATCCCGCCCATTCCCTGTTCTATCTCCTCCCATCAAAAAAACGTTACCAGAGCATCAAATCTCACACCACCCGTTTCAGTAATAGTTTTTATGCTCAAGCAATCAGGTTGCTTAACGAAGAGATGGAAGCGAGACGTAGGTAGTCATGTGCAATATACGCAGTTTTTAAACTGTACACTGTCACACTGTATGGTTGTTTTGTTGTTTTTTGGGTTGTCCTGGGTGACCTGTTGTTGTCGTATTGTTTTTGTGTGCAATAAGGCTGAGAGTGCTCTTGGCACAAGCATTTCATTGTTTGTCTGTACTTGTATGGATACGCATTTGACTAATAAACCGAACCTGAACCTGAACCTGAACCTGTCTGTCTGTCTGTCTGTCTGTCTGTCTGTCTGTCTGTCTGTCTGTCTGTCTGTCTGTCTGCGTGCGTGCGTGCGTGCGTGCGTGCGTGCGTGCGTGCGTGCGTGTGTGTGTGTGTGTGTGTGTGCCTGTATGTGTCTCTCTCTCTCTGTCTGTCTGTCTGTCTGTCTGTCTGTCTGTCTGTCTGTCTGTCTGTCTGTCTGTCTGTCTGTGTATCTGTCTGTCAGTCTGTCTGTCTGTCTGTGTGTCTGTCACACACACACACACACACACACACACACACACACACACACACACACACACACACACACACACACACACACACACACACACACACACACACACTTATGTGGCCAATGGCCACGCGCAAGCTTTTTCCGCCTTCCGGACGCGTCACGAGGCCCCAAATGCTAACCAATGAGTGGTTACTGTGATTTTAGGTCTCATCGTTTTTCTGGTATAAAGACATTCTAATGGTGTTGTATATAGACCATCTAGGACTTGGGAGTAGTGGGCCGATATTCAGATGATAGACAAGCCAGAGGGGCCAATGTGATGGCTCTGTGGGCCATTTCAGATCATGAGAGGCAAGCCAGTGGGTCAATTACATTATGAATTACTTTTAGTTATATTTACTTTGTACTTTTCTTATCAGACTCATTAATGCAATGATGTTTCTCTCCAGTTCTCCAGGTGTCTCTCCCCTTCACAACAGGTAAACAAACATCAATAAGTAAATAAATGGTAGAGATTGTAACCTAGAAGGTTTTGTTCAAACCAAAGTAATATATGACTTTATTTGAGTGTTAATTCTATTGTGTGTGTGTGTGTGTGTGTGTGTGTGTGTGTGTGTGTGTGTGTGTGTGTGTGTGTGTGTGTGTGTGTCTGTCTGTCTGTCTGTCTGTCTGTCTGTCTGTCTGTCTGTCTGTCTGTCTGTCTGTCTGTCTGTCTGTGTCTGTCTGTCTGTGTGTCTGTGTGTCTGTCTGTCTGCTGCGCGTTTGTTTGCATGTGTGTGTGTGTGTGTGTGTGTGCTTGCGTGCGTGAGTGCATGTATGTTTGCTTGCATGTGTGCGTTAGGGTTTAATATTTTCCTGGATTTAGCTAATTTTAAATCCCGGGAATTTTCTGACCTTCTCCCGGGCTCCCCGGGATGTCCCGTTAATAAATATATATATATATTATAGGTGTCGAATTTAGCGCGCTATTAACAAGTTAACTCAAAATCCTTTTAATGCCGATATATTTTTTTAACATACGATTAACGCAGTGATGTTGGAGCCTCGGTGCGCTCAAGAGTAAGGGTTACTTGCGGTCACATTACTGTCTGTGAGATGTGGCAAGCAGCAGGGCTAGTCGTAGTCTAGTGTGAGACCCGATAACTCAATGTATGAGACACACAAAACGGCGGAGATTTTTGCAGCAGACAACCACAATCACAACTACAATATTACCGCTGACGGTGTTGCGCACAGCAAATAGCGACCTTAAGCAACGCTACGGCAACGGCAGATGACAACGGTAACCGGAAATGATCCGCGCTCGATAGATAAACCTGCCGTCGCCGCAGCCGTCTCTACTACGGCAGAAGGTCCCTTCCCACGTTGCTCCTACTCCGTCTGCTGCGTGTACGCGTCGCCATGGGAACCAAAGCGTTCAGTGAAAGGGGTGGGAACCCGTCGCCGCCGAGGCTTATTGCTTAACCATTTTGACCACTACAGTGATTACGTCATAGCAGCCGTAGTCCGCCTGGCGTTGCCGTCCTGAAAATCATCTAGCGTAAAGTCGCTATTACCGAAGCGTTGAAACGGCACATCTGTAGACAGCGCGAGCCCCATGACACACATGCTCCCAAAAACAGGAGCGCTCCAACTTGTACACGAGCACATAGTAGCCTACGTCCTTTACACAGTGCTCCCCAAACCCCTGCACCAACACGCTAACAGTGACCACCAAATGCATGCAACAATGGCCAGAGAACCCACATAGCAAACAGGTTTGGCCCAAATCCGGCTGAAATCCGGCAGGTCTGGCTGTCTATGCCTTGTGCGCCACACATCTCCAACAAGTCATCATCAATCTGTCCTAATGAAAGATTTAAGGGAGCCTCCGCACACTCAAAAGTGTTCTTTATTTTCAATTAAATAAAGTGCAAGCTTTTGGTCATTTGCGATTAATCACGCGATTAACTACGAACAATCATGCGATTAATCTGATTAAATATTTGAATCGACTGACAGCTCTAATATTTATATATATACATATATACATATATACATATATATATATATATATATATATATATATATATATATATATATATATACAGTATATACACTAGGTCCTTACCTCTCTCTCTCTAGGTCGTCCTCAGACGAGCCTTCCATCGTCGCTTCCAGTCATCCCGGTTCTCCATACATCTGGCCAGCTCGTTGGTACTTTGTGCTCCTACGTCTTTCTTGAGTACATCCACGTATGTGATTGTGGGACGTCCTCGTGACCGGTGCCCATGTGTTGGTTCCCACAGCACAACCCGTTACTATATGAAAAAAGAAAATATACATTTTTAAATGGCAGAATTTGACTTTTTGAACTAATAAATGCTTTGATTGTCCATTCTCTTCTTATACTCCAGTATCTGGCCTATACTCCTGTTCGCAATTTGGGGTGAGGGGAGTTTCTCACCTGAACTGAGTCAGTGGGTCCCTAGACATGAAAAATCACCGAGGTGCTCGTCCGCCATAGTGCCACGAATGGTGCAATGGCCACATCAAATATGGCCACCATCGGCTATGATAAAAATCAAACTTTTCTGTTTCTGGGTGTATATGCACATGTAATACCTCCATTTGGACTAATTTGGGTGTGGGGAATTCATTTCTGATATTGTTTTGGCCATTTTGGGTGATTTGGACCTTGAAAGGTCATGGTCAAGGTCATTTTGTAATTCCAAAGACCATGGCCACAACTTGGCCATTGTTAGGAGTAAAAACAGGTGCTGTAGGTCTAAACCAACTAATTCTGACATGTATAATTCATTTCTGGTATTGTTTTGACCATTAAGGATCATCTTGTCTTTGAAATATCAATGTCAATGCCATTTTTCAAAAACGATTTTGTCTTTACTAGCACTTTTATTGATTTTTTTCTTAATAGTTTGTTTTGTTTATAACAAAATACATACTAGTGAGAAATAAAACAAGTAAACACCCCCATTTAACTTCAAAGGGGGGTTTTAAATGGGTGTTTAAATGAGCAAATAAGACTATTTATGAATAAAAGTGACAAATAAGATCACATAACAAAAGCAAATAACAATTTCCCTCAAAGTGCACCATATTGTGGTTGTGTATTATGATGCAAGTTAGTATGATGTGTTTTTTACAGGATGGATTTGCCATTGTTCCATGGCAAAATATGATGCACAGAATTGATGGGTAGCTATGCCCCTCCCAAAAAACTTTTGTCCAATGCTAGCTTAGAATAACTTCCAAGGCTTGCCTTGGCAACAGCCTTGGCAAGCTGCCGGGTGCTAAGCTAGCATTGGACAAAAGCTTTTTGGGAGGGGCATAGCTACCCATCAATCCCACCAGCCCAGCAACCATATCGACGAGTGTCAAGCTTCAGACATGGGAGTGTACTAAAGTCAAAGTGTTCCTTCCTTTCATCTGATTCCTTGGCTGTTGCAAGCAGGTGGCAAGAAATGCACTAGGAAGGTGCCATTGTTCTCTGCTACCATGTTCTGTCAAGGTCTTTGCTTCTCCAAAGTTTTCAAGATATTGTACTGTACTCAGTCAGAAGCCATAGCTGCATGTTTAGTCCCCACCTGGCTCATGCAGTCATCTCCAGTCTCCAAGGCATATGTGCCTTGATCACTGTCTTGTGGTGCTCCAAGATGAGAGACTGCTTGATGCAGTGGAAGCATGTGTCATAGTGCACCACTAGTGCCATACTGCAGCCAGATCTCCTTCATCCCCAGTGCTTGGATGTTTGTATAGCATTAATGTGAAGGAGACTACGACAACTCTATGGGGTCTGCTCATAATCCTGACATTAGGGTTATGGATAGGTTTAGTTATAATGGGGCCAATTGACTCCACATGTAACACTAGCTTCCTCAATCTATATGGAGATCCCTGTCCCAATGTCATCAATATTAAGGACATATCTGGGAATGCCCATATTTGGTAATGCCCATATATGGGCATGTTTTGACATGGGCATGTTTTGACATGGGCATGTTTTGACAACATTGTTGACTATCATGCAGGGGTCTCCATATATGAGTAACTGGTCCCATATACATCACTGGCCAGATGGCCAAGAATTGGCACAACCTCGCCCTTTAGGGCACACCCATCCCTCAGCAACTTTCCAAATTCTCGGTGTCTGAGGAGAACAAACAGTTCTCCAGCTGTGTTCGGAATATGGTGTCCAATCAAGCCTGTGGCAATGTTACCATCATTGTCGGACGACAGTGGCTCAGTATAGAGCACCTGCATTGAAATCTGAAGGTTCCAGGTTCGATTCCCAGCTCTTCCTGGTTATGTGTCGAAGTGTCCTTGAGCAAGACACTGAATCCCTTACAGCTCCCGATGAGCAGGTTGGAACCTTGCACGGTTTCATGGTGTGTGAATGTGTGTGTTAATGGGTGAATTGTAAAGTGCTTTGGAGAAAAGCACTATATACTGTAAATGCAGTCCATTTACCATTGTCTCTGATGAAGATGACAAAGGTGGAGTAGAGATCCCAGACATCTTGAATAGGATTGAGGAGGCTGACACATGGTGCATGTGCTGACTCCATTATAACCAATCCTAACCTTCACTAACCTAATGGTCTGAATAATGGGATGTCGGAATTATGGCAGACCCCAGAGAGTTGTTGTCTCTTTCGCGTAACTGCTATACTATACCCCATATTTACAAGCACTGGCTGCAGTATGGCACTGGTGAGAATTGGAATATGCTTTCACTGCATCGAGCAGTCTCTCATCTTGGAGCACCACAAGCATATGCCTTGGAGACTGGAGATGACTGCATGGGCCAGGTGGGGATTAAACATGCAGTTATGGCTTCTGACCGAGTACAATATATCAAACAAACTTTGGAGACTGAGAGGCAAAGACTTTGACAGAACAAGACACAGCATTGGTAGTAGAGAAGTACAACAGCTGAGACCAACAAGGCACCTTTCTAGAGCATTTCTTGCCACCTGCTTGCAACAGCCAAGGAACCTGAGGAAAGACTAGAACCAATAGAACATGGATCAGGTCATAACATTATTCATAATATTGACTGCCCATACTATGGAGTGGAGGGAGCAAGGAGGGTCATTAGCAGTCCTTTTATTATTCATTATATTTCAATGTCTGACTCCTATGCATGGATTAAAGAAAGAAATGTAATTTGTTTATCCGGACTGGATAGTGACTTTTGTGCCCGGACAAGTGAATGGGAAATATCTTGTCCACAGGACAAGTGCCTCAAAAAGTCAATGTCAAGCCCTGATGGATGGAACGAACACTTTGGCTTTAGTACACTCCTGCCATGTCTGAAGGGTGACACTCAACGTTATGGCTGCCTTGCTGATGGAGTTCTGTGCATCATATTTTGTGATGGAACAATGGCAAATCCATCCTGTAAAAGCACATCACACTAACTTGCATACATAGAATCACAATATGTGTGATTTTATGTCATTTTTATTCTTAAATAGTCTTATTTGCTAATTTAATCACCCATTTAACACGTTGCAGTCCGAAATAGAATGGTGGTTGGTAGATTAGCCGTGAAATTTCTATTATTGTATTGTGATCTGAGACATAATATTATGTTTATAAACATGACCCCGCAGCCCCTCCATCTTGAACAGCGCCGCTGTTTTTTCTTTTTTTTTCCCCCCAGGCCAGTAACTCACCATGATTTTCTCGATCTCCGTTGGGATAGAATGGGGGTTTTGGCCGATCGTCGATGTCCCCGTGCGTTTCGCGTGCGCGATCCTTTCACGTAAATGTCCCCGCAAATAGTCCATGTGTGACTGAAGAACAGAACTGAAAAGTTTCGCTAGCATAGCCCCAAGCATGGCTGCAGGAGGAGCTCGAGTGTGTAGACAGTAAACGGATGGGTGGAAGGTGCCTTGGAGAAGGAGAGGCGCTGACGTCACCTCTGCTTCATGCACGGTCTGCATGAGCTATCAGTGCACGAGTGGTGACTAGGGAAGGTTAGACGATCGCCGATTTTCGGATCAAAAGCTTTTATTCCGGTTTTAAAGACAAAGTCCGGGAATGTACGACGTGGCTGAGAGTCCCTGGGGGGATGTGCGATATAGTACGGTTTTAACATTAAGGGGCCCCCCTTGGCTTAGAAGGTGTTAAAGTCCCTCTTTAAAGTTAAATGGGGATTTTTACTTCTTGTATTTCTCACTAGTATGTATTTTGTTATAAACAAAACAAACTATTATGAAAACAATGAATAAAAGTGCTAGTAAAGACAAAATCGTTTTTTGGAAAATGGCATTGACATTGATATTTCAAAGACAAGATGATCCTTAATGGTCAAAACAATACCAGAAATGAATTATACATGTCAGAATACAGCACCTGTTTTTACTCCTAACAATGGCCAAGTTGTGGGCATGGTCTTCGGAATTACAAAATGACCTTGACCCAAAATGGTTAAAACAATATCAGAAATGAATTCCCCACACCCAAATTAGTCCAAATGGAGGTATTACATGTGCATATACACCCAGAAACAGAAAAGTTGGATTTTTATCATAGCCGATGGTGGCCATATTTGATGTGGCCATTGCGCCATTCGTGGCACTATGGCAGACAAGCACCGCTGTGATTTTTCATGTCTAGGGACCCACTGACTCAGTTCAGGTGAGAAACTCCCCTCACCCCAAATTGCGAACAGGAGTATAGGCCAGATACTGGAGTATTAACTCAGTTGATAAATCTGCAATATATAATTGGTCTTTCATTTGAATTCTGGACTTCAATATGTGGTACCTTTGGTTTTTTAGAAAAAAACGCACCCGTGCGAAGTGAGCGGTGCAAAGGCGATTTTCATTATGCATGATCCTTAATAGCGTAACGAAAAAAGAAATATAGATTTTCATATATGTATGACCATTGTACGTTCTTTGGCTTGTTCTTTTGTACCTTGTTTTGATGTCTGTAAACTGATGAGGGGTCGCACGGGTGCAATTCTTTCTTTGACAGAAATGGAACAAGAGGAGACTAAGGCAAATGCTAAGGAATGGACTGCCTTTAGCAACCCTTGACTATAATCCATTGAGTGATCTCTGACGTTATGGTGATATATGTCATAGTAATAAATATGGAGGTAAAACAGCATGCGCAAATCTTCATTGCGACTAGTCATGTTTATATGTTACGTAATCAGAACCCCTGGTCAGTATATCAAATGTGAGAATTTAGATTATATTATTCCACTTACAAGACAGAGAAATATTATAGATGAAGTGCAACTAAAGAGAGGGTTATAAAGCAATTAGGAAACAGAGGGAAAACAGACAGGAGATCAGACAAACAACTTGGAGCCAAATAGAGCTACAGTATAAAGCGATAAAGAGACAGAGGGAAAACAGACAGGAGATCAGACAAACAACCTAGCCATTACGCCTGGACCTTTCATGAACTTTAAACCAGCAGAGATCTGACACCACTCTGATCTCTGTCTTCAATGAGTTTGAATGAGTTTGTATGCATAGACCCAATTAAAGCTTTTTGAGGGTTATAAAGCAATTTAGGAGACAGAGGGAAAACAGACAGGAGGGCAACCCAGCACTTCTTGGCATTGTCCGTCAGTCAAAATTAGAGGGAAAAGTCTGACCAACCCAATATCCTGGACATTTCCTAAACCAGGTTCAGACAAACAGCCTGGCCATAATCTGCAAATGTAATGTAGTGTGGCCGCTGTCTTGAATGAGTTTGTATGCATAGAGCCAAATAAAGCTTCTTGAGGGTTATAAAGCATTTAGGAGACAGAGGGATAACAGAGGGAAAACAGACAGGAGGGCAACCCAGCACTTCTTGGCATGACCAACCAACCAACCAACCAAGTCTGACCAACCCAATATCCTTGACCTTTCCTCAACCTTAAACTGTCAGATCCAGGATATGAAACAACCTGGCCAAGTTGTTTGTCTGACCTTTCCTGGCCATTAGGTCCAGGATATGAAACAATCTGGCCATTACGCCTGAACCTTCTTGAGGGTTATAAAGCAATTAGGAGACAGAGGGAAAACAGACAGGAGGGCAACCCAGCACTTCTTGGCATGACCAACCAAACAACCAAGTTTGTCTTGAATGAGTATGCATAGAGCCAAACCAAGTCTGACCAACCCAATATCCTGGACTTTTCCTAAACCTTAAACTGGCAGATTGAACAACACACAGGATTCGAAACAGTAATCATAGCCTGCAAGGGTAATGTAGCGTGGTTGCTGTTTCGAATCCTGTGTGGTGTTCAATCTGTTAGTTTAAGGTTTAGGAGAGGTCCAGGATATGAAACAACCTGGCCATTACGCCTGGACCTTTCATGAACTTTAAACCTGTCTCAAGTGCAAGTGTAATGGCCAAGACAGATCTAAATTAACATGAACAACAAAGCATTTGATTGGTCTGTTCTGTTTGGCTAACACATGTCGTCATGAGTAGAACGGTTTCTGATTGGTCGATTCTAATGTTTAGTTACTCAACTAGCCAATCGATGAAGAATGAAAGAATCGTCCCGTGCTAATATGTTTTAACTAAATAAACCGAAAGTGAAATGTAGGAGCGGTTTGCACCGCTCAAAAAGAAAATATACATTTTTAAATGGCAGAATTTGACTTTTTGAACTAATAAATGCTTTGATTGTCCATTCTCTTCTTAACTCAGTTGATAAATCTGCAATATATGGTCTTTCATTTGAATTCTGGACTTCAATATGTGGTACCTTTGGTTTTTCAATATTGTCTTTTGTCGATCTTTCTTTTATTAGACATTTAATTTCCTTTTTTTTGTCCTCGTTTGGTCTTGTGACCCTGTCCTAGTTTGTGATCCTCTCCTCTCTCCTGGTTCCTTGGATTTTTGGTTCTCTGTTTGGTTCTGTTTGGTTTCCTTTGATTCTGTCTTAACCGTTATGACCCTGTCGGACCTCTCAGGAAGATGTGACCCAAATGTTATTGTTATCTCTTGTCTTCCGTCTCCTCGGATCTCCCAGGAAGATGTGACCCAATGTTACTGTTATCTTTTGTCGTCCTTCTGCTCGGACCTCTCAGGAAGATGTGACTCAAATGTTATTGTTATCTCTTCCTTCTCCTTGGACCTCTCAGGAAGATGTCTTCATTCTCCTTGGACCTCTCAGGAAGATGTCTTCATTCTCCTTGGACCTCTCCAGAAGATGTTTCATTCTCCTTGGACCTCTCCAGAAGATGTTTCATTCTCCTTGGACCTCTCAGGAAGATGTCTTCATTCTCCTTGGACCTCTCAGGAAGATGTCTTCATTCTCCTTGGACCTCTCCAGAAGATGTTTCATTCTCCTTGGACCTCTCCAGAAGATGTTTCATTCTCCTTGGACCTCTCAGGAAGATGTCTTCATTCTCCTTGGACCTCTCCAGAAGATGTTACATTATGTTTCATTCTCCTTGGACCTCTCCAGAAGATGTTTCATTCTCCTTGGACCTCTCCAGAAGATGTCTTCCTTCTCCTTGGACCTCTCAGGAAGATGTCTTCCTTCTCCTTGGACCTCTCAGGAAGATGTCTTCCTTCTACTTGGACCTCTCAGGAAGATGTCTTCATTCTCCTCAGACCTCTCAGGAAGATGTGACCTACATGTTACTGTCTTCCTTCGTCTCGGACCTCTCAGGAAGATGTCTTGCTTCTCCTCAGACCTCTTTATCTTTGTTTAGTTCCTCAGATCTCTTTGATTCTGTTTGGTCTCCCTTGATCCTGTTTGGTCCTGTTTGGTCCCCTTCTGTTCCTCCCTTATCTTCTCCTTTCTGTCATCTTTCTCCTCAATTGTTTTCCTTTTGGCTAAAATGTCATGCAATATTTCACCAATCAAAAGTTCAATCAAGGGTTAGGGTTAATTAATTATCTTTTTCAATCAAGGGTTAGTGTTAATCAATTATCAAATGTTCCCTTCTTCTATTCTACCCCCTTACTTACAGCCATATTTATTTTTAGCACAACCTCCAGTATGTGTGAGGTGATTTCATCCATATTCTCTATTGGCCTAATACTGAACACCACCTCAGACTGCATGTCCTGGAGTCTCCCTCCTCTACCTCTTCCTTTCCTCTTATTAGTGTGGTTGCCAGGGCAACCACATTATTACTCTGGGGAATTTTGCAATTTTTACAACTCTTAGTCTCATTGACTTGAATGGGAAACTCCATATATAGTGAGTAACTTTTAGGTATCTGACTTTTCCCATTGACTTTGAATGGGAAACACCATATATAGTAAGGTAACTTTTAGGTATCTGACCTTTCCCATTGACTTTGAATGGGAAACACCATATATAGTGAGTAACTTTAACGTGATGTAAGAGTAAGGTAACTTTTTAGGCAACCACACTCGCAATTTCCCAAATTGCAATTTCTCTAGTTCTTCTTTCATCATCCTCTTCTCTTCCCTACTCTCACTACCTCCTCTGACATCATTGATGTCCGTGTTCGTGAAAAAGGCCATTAATTGACGACATCACTGATGACATCACTGATGAGATCACTGGATTTTCTAACTATTATATTATTATACTATCCTAATTTGTGATTCTCTTCTTTTCTCTCCTGGTTCCTTGGATTTTTGGTTCTCTGTTTGGTTCCTTTTGGTTCTGCTGACTGGTGGTAGTGGCTGCTCCTGGTTTGGTCTGGTGGTTAGCTGCTGCCTGGTCCCTGTCCTAATTTGTGATCTTCTTCTTTTCTGTCCTGTTCCTTGGATTTCTGGTTCTCTGTTTGGTTTCTCTTTGGTACTGTCTTTTCTGTTATGACCCAAATGGAGATTATAGTTGATTGTTTTGTTTCGTCCTATTTGGTCTCTTTTGGTCCTGTTTGGTACTGTTTGCCCACTTTGGCTATCTTGTGACCTTTGACACTCTTTTGTCACCTTAGTTTTTTCTGAGTAGACCTGGTGGCTAGCTGTTGTCTGCCTTGTGCTAGTGGCTGCTCCTGAGCAGACCTGATGTCTAGCTGTTGCCTGCCTGCCTGATTGCCTGGCTAGCTTTTTGGTTTTGTTTCGTCCTGTTTGGTCTTTTTTGTTCCTGTTTGGTGCAGTTAACTCAATTCGTTGGCTTGTGACCTTTGTCACTATTGTCACCTTAGTGTTTCTGAATAGACCTGGTGGCTAGCTGTTGCCTGCCTGCCTGCCTGCTTGCCTGGCTAGCTCTTTGGTTTTGTTTCATCCTGTTTGGTCTCTTTTGGTCCTGTTCGGTGCTGTTTGCCCACTTTGGTTATCTTGTGACCTTTGTCACTCTATTGTCACCTTAGTTTTTCTGAGTAGACCTGCTCCTGAGTAGACCTGGTGGATAGCTGTTGCCTGCCTGCCTGGTAGTGGTGGCTGGTCCTGAGTAGACTTGGTGGCTAGCTGTTGCCTGCTTTCCTGGTGCTGGTGGCTGCACCTCAGCTGGCTTGGAGGCTCAGCCTAGGATGGGACGGACGGACGGACGGACGGACGAACGGACGGACGGACGGACGGACGGACAGTCCTGGTGCCTAGCTGTTGTCTGCCTGGCTGATGGTGGTGCTGGCTGATGGTGGTGCTGTCTGCCTGCCTGGTGTTAGTAGCTGCTCCTGAGTAGACCTGGTGGCTAGCTGTTGCCTGCCTGCCTGATACACTCTCCTCTCCTGTCCAACCTCCTTACCTCTCCTCTCCTCTCCTCTCCTCTCCTCTCCTCTCCTCTCCTCTCCTCTCCTCTTGACCCACTCATCCTTATCCTTCCCACCTCCTCTCCTCTCCTCTCCTCTCCTCTCCTCTCCTCTCCTCTTGACCCACTCATCCTTATCCTTCCCACCTCCTCTCCTATCCTTATCCTTCCCACCTCCTCTCCTCTCCTCTCCTCTCCTCTCCTCTCCTCTCCTCTCCTCTCCTCTCCCGCCTCCCTCCTTACCCCTCCTCCTCCTTCCCTCTCCTCTTCTCTCCTTTCCTCTCTTCTCCTCTCCTCATCCTCCCCCCTCTCCCTCCCCTCATCTCCCTCCTCATTCTCCCCTCCTCCTCCCCCCCTCCTCATGGGACGGACGGACGGATGGACGGACAGACATTTGCTCGTTTATAGTATGATATATATATATATATATATATATATATATATATATATATATATATATATATATATATATTACTGTCAGTTTGGGTAACACAGTGAGATTGGGGTAAGAGTGCTTGTTTTGTCGTTCACCACACACCCCTAACACCACCTGGATCAATTCACCTTGATAGTTTCTTATCAGCACCTGTGTAATTCTGCGTATTCACCATGAGATGGCGGCAACAGCCATTCACTTGTGTAGTCGCTGACGTCACTCGTTTGCGACACCTCTTTCGTTGTTTATCTACTAGCCTACCTCAGCTGTGTTTAGCCATTAGCTTACTATGCCTAATTCTAACCCTAACCCTAACCTTAACATCAGTAAAACTATGCCTAACCCTAACCCTAACCTCCGTGGGGTGAGGCGCTATCATTTCTGCCGACGCTACGTTGTCGTTGTAGTTGTTGTGGATCAAAGCGACCGCTTGTTCCGCCCCGCGCCGCACGACGAGCACTCCTGGTCTCCTATGCCTCTCGGCCTGGCGGAGACAAAAAGTGCCCAATAGAAAGATATGATCACCGGTCCGCGGGGAGGGGGCTCGCTGTCATCAGAACTTCAGTTCAGGACTCGCTGTTGGACCTTTATATGCGATCGGACATTAGGCTACAGATCAAATTCACATCATCCACCACACACGGCCTCTGTGGCTGCGCAATTCACGGGACTGTCAAAAGCAGCAATGGATGTTCTCATTCATTTTCCTTCCACATACAGTATCTATTTGAAAATACGTTTTCTGTGCCCAGTTGTAGCCTAGAAAAACAAAATATCACGATTTAGCAGAGCGAAGATGATGTTTGTGTAGCTGTGAGCAACATTGTGCCCAGAAAAGCACTTCTCTGTTCAAGGACACAAGCACAAGTGCGCAACGGCCACAACCATCCCACTAATTTTGAAAGGTAGGCCTACGCCAATACAATTCATAAACCGTCACAAAGTGCTGTCAGATGTTTTATTCTGGTTAAAATATATTGTGTGGAAATGCAAACCAACAGAGTAGGCTATTTCATATTTAGAGTCGCCAATCTTGACTTGAGTCCAATTGACCGAATTCACGTTACGCAACTTCCTGGTGCTGACACGGTTGAAGGGTTTCCCCTACTAAAAGCCCATAGAGTTAACACAGAAATCGCAAATTTAATGCAATTTACGAATAGTGAAGTATAAAATACGGCTAGAATGATCAAGAACACAAGATAGTAAAAGGCACAAAGTGTTTTATCGTTCGAAATAATAATTTGTTGGCTTTAAGTCCAGCAATTTCTGTGTTATTTTACCCTTCAAAGCTGACATCAGCACCAGGAAGTTGCTGAGAAATTAGCTGAGTGCGCGTGCGTGGGCGGGCCGTGAATAGGGTCTATTGACTGAGTGGACACATCAATAATGCATGCATGCCTTATTGGTGGTTACAATTATATATCTTGGCAATTTATGGCAAATCTAGCGTTTCATAGTTATAGAACAATTGCAGATATACAAGCTCACACAGCGCACTGCAGCTTTTCGCGAACGGTGTGCGTGCGCTTCATTTAGCTGATTATACAAGGCTATTTTGTGTCCTTTTTTTTTGCTGGAGAATTTCTCATGTAAAAACGTTAAGAGCATAATTAATGCAACAATAAGAAAGTAAATGCGCCATTATCATCTGTCAGTGTTTTCTTCGCATCATTTTAATAAGTAGCCTAGCCTAGTGAAAACAGCCAATCTACAAGCTCACAACACGGCACTTTGCGCTGCGTTGTGAGATGGTAGATCAGCTTTTTTCGATGACAGGCTTGCTTGACAGCCCACAGAGACTGGTAAAATCCTTGCACACAGCTGAAACAGAGGAGATGCTTGCACGGCTGGCGAGGGTAACATGTCAGGCAGTCTAATTGCCTCTGCCCTGCTATTTAATTGTATTTTCTAACAAGAAAAAACATAACCTCCGGGACTACGGGTCCCGAAGCCAATAACTGGGAGGGAAATTACTCAGGCCGGGAGCCCCGGGATCCTGGTTCCCGGCATTAAACACTAGTGTGTGTGCATGCGCATGTGTGTATACAGTAGGGCTTTCAAGACTAGTATTTTTTGCCGATCAACTATTTGATTTCACTGGTAATCGACTAGTCACTAAGCTATTATGTAAAAAGCGTCTTTTAAAAAAAAGACACTCTGTGTCACTGCTTTTTGCAGCAGCCAAGTTGTCATGACAACGTGAACTCACAAACCCACACCCATGTGCATATAGTAGTCAGGCGGAAATTCTGAAAAAAGGCCTTCTATAAGCTAGCCTCGTAAACCAGTCTCCCTTCCTGCCTTCATTCGAATGCGAGCAGGAGAGACTGGCCCCCAGCAGTGTCAGAGCGATTGGGCTGGGCGGGAGCATGGGCGAGAGTAGAGCGTTGACAGACAACCCCTTCAGCCAATCAGGGACGCCTGGTGTTTGTCTGCTTAGTTTAGCCGGATATATTTGCAAGAAGACGCTGAAGCACTGCTTTCTCCCTCCTGCGCCTCCATTTCGTTTTAATGTTTATATTGTTTGACCGGCATGGACCCATGGACTTCTCCAGATGAAACCAAGGCAACATCATTTCAAAAGGTATAGTCAAGAGACAGTAACTTTGCGATCTTTTGCCTTGCTGAGGTTATGTCTTTTGCATTTTACAACAAGATGTGGCTAATGGAATCTAGCAATGCTAATATTGCTAACTTCCCTGTGTATACTTCGCTTTGTTAACCATGTCAGTTGTATCAATGTGATCAAAAGTAGAAAATATTACGCACATCTCTTAATGAGGTGCTGGGTGAGAAATATCACAATAGAAAAGGAAACCCGCACACTCTGCTCCAAATGACTGAATATTTATTGACAACGTTTCGAGCTACAAGCTCTTCATCCAGACCAGATGAAGAGCTTGTAGCTCGAAATGTCGTCAATAAACGCTCGTCATTTGGAGCAGAGTGTGCGGGTTTCCTTTTCTATTTTTATCAATGTAAAATAACTAACTAGTCATTATATCAACCACTGTGTTTTATGCAACTCCTTTACTGCTCAACAGAAACTGTATGTCTAGGTTTACGAGGCTACTTACTGTATGTCCATTGTCCACCAATATAAACACAGCAGTGGTTTAAAAATCTATAATGGTTATAATTATATAATGGTTTGTTATAGATTGATATAAAGGACACGAATAACAAAGCCTAAGCAACAGGCGAAATGCCTGCCAACATGACCGATCTGAGAAAATGGTTTTGCCTTAAGAGTAACAACACCCATTGTTATTTATTTTTCTAACAGGTCAACACCAATACATGGAACTGGAGAGAGCACACATCTCCTTGCTGTCTGTCGTCCATCTTAATGGCTCATCCTCTTGCTGTACTTGAAGACTCCAGACCTCCGTGCAACATCTCCCTTATTGCATTTCTTTTAAATAGTTATGGTTCCTCTAATGTAAATGTTTCACACGCCGAGGACAAAGTAATTGTGTAGTAAACACTACAGGATCATTACATATACATTTAATTTTCAGCTGATCAAAATAATCATTTAAACCTTGTCAACCATGATATAAGGTTAGCAGCATATTTACACATGTTTACAGTCCATCAGTGGGTATTCAGATAATAAGTGTATACAATGTATACTGGTTTGTACATGTACATGCTGAAGAGAAGTAGCAGAAAAGTGATGAATACTTTAGATATAACTGAGAAAATTAATTAAACAAAACAGAATAATTTCTTTAGAAGACTGACTACTGTGTTGATGTTCTTTTCCTCTAATACTGTGATATTATAAAAAAGTGTTTAATAAATGACACTAAAGCAAAGATACAGTCAACTTCTTATGAAATTAGAAAGTAGACATCATCTCTGTGTATTCCTAAGAGGAACGAATGATTCCTATAATTGATTTCTGTAATTGTATTTATTTTATTGAGACCATACAAATATTGTCAATAAACTTGTTGATGACAGCCAATGCATGTGTGGATCAAACTCTGTCCATTGATGCAGTCATCCGCCAGCTTCCATTTCCTAGAGGAGAAAGAGACAAGATTGATTGTCATACGTTTTTGGTAATGATGTGTCACAAAAGTTACAATTCTATCACAAATGTTTTGGTAATGATGTATCACAAAAGTTACAATTCTATCACAAATGTTTTACATTGCTAAAGGATACATTTAATTAGTTGTATGGGTCAATTCATGTATTTTCATCTACAAAGAACGGCCCAATCACAACAAAAATAACAGACAATGGTCTTTTAAATTTAACTTGTAGCCTAGTTCTTGGTGTGATTTAAGTTGTGAATACGTGCATTTAGATCACAGATGTGTCAGGACCTATTGCCCAATCAATTAGTATTCAACAACAGAAACTGAACATCCACCATTATGCAAACAGTATAGTGGCTTAAAAACTAGGTTTGATATAAAGTAGCCCTGAAACATGACGGTCATGAGTGACCATGCTTCAGGGCTAGATGTATGTTACAGATATATTTAAGGACAAACAGCACAAGTCACAGGCGATATTCCTGCCAGAATGACTGTCTCTATATGGAAATGGTTTAGATTAAGCCAAAGCTATGGTGAGTGCAAAAAATGATATGATTAGTTCCTTCCACAAAAATACAACGAGTACACAGGAGAATAGCTAGGCTACCTATGTTAGCACAGTCTGTCCCATTAAATCATTTTCAGACCGAAAACATTAGCAAGAGAACCGAGATTGCAAAGCCATACATATTATTAGTCTACTGTACCTTTCGAAATTAAACGTTGTTGCAGTTGCCTTTCATCTGAAGAAAAACATCCATAGAGAAAAACGGGAGAGTGTTTTTTGCAGGTCGTTCAGTCCGAGTGTATCAAAAAAGCTACTGTGTTAACGGTGACTGCAGACTGCAGAGAAAAACAAACAGATCGCTTCCGCACCGAAGCGACGTCATAGAATTCCCTGATTGGCCAAAGCGCACTGTCAATCACAGAGCTCCTGAGCTCGAATGCTGATTGGCGAGGAAGAGCGCTTGCTTCCGCCCGAATGGCTTGTGTTGCTTGGAGGCTAGACTCCTCTGCAGATTCGAACTGAAGATGGGAGGAGTCAGTTTACTAGGCTATCTATAAGCAGGTTAGAGGCATTTGGGGTAAAAGTGGGGAACCAGGCCATTTTACATAATTCAAGGGTGCAGAATCTGAAAAACCTGGTTCCCAATCAAAATTTTTAGTTTTTGACCTTCTAATTGGCATAACAAAGTGGCTGCCGAATTGTACATTTTCAACTATTTATTCAAGCAATATTTCTCTTTCAAAAAACTTTTCATCATTTTATCATATAATCAGGGTTTTGCGAACACCCAGGACAGTTTTTGAGTTGCTTGATTCAGTTTAGATTTAGATATTTGATATTCATTTTATCAGACACACCCCCTTCCTATACAAACCCATTGTAACTTCAAACTCCATTTTAACCATGATAGATTTAATCAAAACACCCGTCCTTTTTTTCTGGTGACTCCTGACACCCTCCTAATATGTGGGCAGGTCCTGTTCTTTCGATAACTCCTTTCATTTATTTTTAATTATTTATTTTTTGTATTTTCATTTTCCCAAATAATTATTAAAAAGAAACTAAAAAAGTTATCGAAAAAACACTGCCTGTTTGTGTATTAGGAGGGCGTCATTTTAACCATGATAGATTCAATGAAAACACCCATCCTTTTTTCTGGTGACTCCTGATGCCCTTCTAATAGACTAACAGGCAGTGTTCTTTCGATAACCTTTTTAGTTTATTTTCTATAATTATTTGGGAAAATGAAAAAAATAAATAAATACAATTAAGAAATTATTAAAAATAAATGAAAAATGTTATTGACAAAACACAACCTGCTCACGTATTAGGAGGATGTCAGGAGTCCCCAGAAAAAAAGGACGGGTGTTTTCATTAAATCTATCATGGTTAAAATGGAGTTTGAAGTTACAATGGGTTTGTATAGGAAGGGGGCGTGTCTGGTAAAATGAATATCAAATATCTAAATCTAACTGAATTAAACAACTCAAAAACTGTCCTGGGTGTTCCTAAAAGCTTGATTAGACGATAAAATTACTAAAGGTTTTTGGAAAGTGAAATATCCCTTGAAGAAATAGTTTAAAATTGACAATTCGGCAGCTATTTTGTTATGCAAATTAGAAGGTCACAAACTCAAAATTTAGCTTGGGAACCATTATTTTCAGATTCTGCACCCTTGAATTGTGTAAAATTGACTGGTTCCCAACTTTTACCCCAAAATGCCTCTAACAATCACATTTTTCAGAAATTCCACAGCACGCCTATGTGCAAGCGTGGGCCACGCGTGCACATTATGTTACTGCAACATAACAAAGACCAGCATTTCACAATTGCCACATGCATTTTAGCTGCTACAATAATAAGGAATGGAAACAGGACTCACCAAAATAACTGTATCTGCTGTGTCTCTCATTAAACAAAGTACCGTATATTATATTACTAATTAGTAGCCCGGGCGTTTTTTTTTTTTTTTTTTTGCTAAATTGATTAAAACAAACCAGGCGGCTATTGGTAACAGGCTATTATTTATTTTTAGTGATGAGTCATCACTTCTCCCCAGCCTGGCAGTGGATTCAGAATCATTAAAAACCCCAACCCTCACCTGGTACTTAAAGTGATAGTTCACCTATTTTTGACATAAAGCTGTGTTAAATACTTGCCATTAAAATAGTGGTTACAAATGTATTAATCCATTACCAGAGTCCCGTGGTCAGAGTTCTGGTCAGTTTTAGATGAATATAAAGTAGTTCCGGTGATTTGGCAGGGGCTCAAGACCCAATCATTAAAAATAGATGAATCCACAAAACTAGCGTCATTTGTATTGTTGACCTATTTCTACCAAATAGACCAACGTTCGTTCAACTTTGATCCCTCTGTCACATGGTACTATTTTTTGTGTCCAGTATCACTACGCCGCTGCAACGTATTTCCCCAAAACAAGGTGCTTTGCAGTCAGCTGATCAGAACGAAACATCGCTCTGTATGGTAGAAATATGCCAACAATACAAATGACGCTAGTTTTGTGGATTCATCTATTTTCAATGATTGGGTCTCGCCAAATGGCCCCCACCCCATTGGAACTACTTAATATTCAGCTAAAACTGACCAGAACTCTGACCACGGGACTCTGGTAATCAATTAATACATGTTTAACCACTGTTTTAATGGCAAGTATTTCACACAGCTTTATGTCAAAAATAGGTGAACTATCACTTTAAAGCAAATCTTTTGGGGGCATTTGTTTTCCTTTATAGTAGTGTATAATAAGTGAATGAGACCTAAACTTTCAGCATCTGTCAAAGATTTTGCCCGCATTTTTGCGAGGGGCATGGGAGCTCAATTTGTTATTTAACCTTCATAGTTGACAAAACCACTGAGAAACGGACCTATGCTCTCCACAGTCACGGAAGTATCGGAAACGACCCAACTAAAGTCTTGATGATTGTTGAGGAGTTCCCACACATAAATGTATACATAAGGTAACATAACACAGAGCAGGTTGTAGCCCAAAACTAACAAACATCTGTCTTGCACTGGAGCTTCTTGGAGCTCTGAGCAGCAGCCTCATGCATTCAGGTTAGCGTGCATGGTAGCCTCGGATCCAAGCATTTCAAGAAGAAAAGCCTGGGTAAAACCCCCAGTAACTGTGGTTCAGCCAATCAGGCGAGTCGGTGTGTATATTACAAACACATCCCCCCTCCCCCTCCACTCTACGACAGGCATCAAACAGGTCGTTGTCTTTGATGCTTTCATTGAGAGAGATCACTAATGAACTCTTGACACTTTTATGGCCCAATCAATTACCTCAGTTCCTTTGACCATCTCCTTCACGTCACTCTTCACTTCATCTGGAACGAAGACATCATGCTCCCGCCAAAAGAGGCAGTATGATGGGTCCAGCAGTGCAGCCATCATGTAAACCATATCTCCAAAGGGCAGCTCTCCTGCTTGTTTGTCAGACTCCCCCATTCTGACATTTACAATTTACAAACATCCCCTGAATCAGAAAGAATGAGAATCAGCGTTATGGTCACATCGCAGGACAGGTTTAGAAAGGTAAAGTGGACTGAAAGAAAAAAGAAAAAAATCACGGGGGGAAATCTTGCTTTTGTGAATGCCCATCATTTCGACCGGAGGGTTAGCGGTGAGGGTTAGAGTCGGCCGTCTCCCTTCCGCTGCCGTCAGTGACTGTCACCGGTGCTCCAGCCAACCGTCTCTGCCACACTCCCCACGTCACACTGTCTACTGGCGGATGGGTTGGTTCCCTGCTCCTCCAACTCATCCTCCACTTGCGACTGCATCAGGGAATACACAATTGCACGTAACAATAATGATAATAGATAGTAGAAATGCATAGTAATATATAGTAAGAATGCATAGGAATATATAATACTATTATTATGGTAAGAACAATAATAATGAAGCCCTCTGGGCGTAACAGTGGTGTGTTGAACAGTAGTCGGTAGTCACATATTATAGATTGTAGCCAGAAGTTTTATTCAAATCAAAGTAATATCACATTTACAGTTTATTCTATTGTGTGTGTGTACAGAGTCTGTTGGTGTCAGGTTGGTGGGAGGAATCAGTAGGTGTACTGGTACACTGGAGGTGAAATACCAGGGAGAGTGGAGACCAGCGGCTGATTTTACATCTGACTTGAACCTGAAGTCATCATCTGTAGTGTGTAGGCAGCTGAACTGTGGCTCTGCTGCTCACACAAAATGGATTTCTGGTTCTGCACGTGAACCTATATGGATGATTCCATCTTCCTGTAATGGATCTGAGACGTCACTGAGGGAGTGTGGAACCCGAGACATAAAGGACTTTACCTCTGGGGACAGACTGGAGGTGATCTGTTCAGGTAACAAACAATGACTTCAACATTGACACAAATTTATAGTCTCTTTTTTAATCTACCTATGTGTCTGTCGGTCTGTCTGTCTGCCTGCCTGTCTGTCGGTGTATAGTTTGAGAAAAGTACAAACTTTTAATAAAATTCATGTTCCATTCTCCATGTTGTCCAGCCCTGTTCTCCCAGTGTGGCAGAGCTGAGCCTGGGGCTGCCAGCAGGATCTTGGGAGGCGGAGGGTCTGTTGCTGGGACTCATCCATGGCAGGTGTCTCTGCAAGGCAGAACCAAAGGTTCATCTGAGGACTTCAAACATTCCTGTGGAGGCGTCCTCATTGCATCCTGCTGGGTCCTCACTGCTGCACACTGCATGTAAGCTGCTCTGTATTCATATGTTACTGCTGCTCACTGCATGTAAGCTGCTCTGTATTCATATCGTCGTTGTCGGGTGGAAACCTTGTATCTTCAAGTTTCACATTTGTACGTTCTTTCGCAAAGTAAAGCCCTGCTTCATCATACAAGGCCGTCACACAAAAGTAGTGAAAACAGCAGATCTACAAGCACACAACGCCTCGGATCGGCTGTTTCATTAGTTTAAATCATTTGTAAAATGATAAATGCAAAACGGTTTTGGACATATAAGGTTTTCATCAGACAACGACGATATGCTACTGCTGCTCACTGTAAGCTGCTCTGTAATCATATCTTATATGACTGCTGCTCACTGCATGTAAGCTGCTCTGTAATCATATCTTATGGTCATGTGTAGGGATGGTTATCCGGTTCCGGTTCTGCTTATTGGTTCCGGTTCCCAATAACAAAATAGTTCAAACAAGATGATCATGTCACGAATGAACAGAAGGAACCTCCTGTAAATGAACATGAGGTTAGAGTAAATCTAGTATAGCCCACTCACCAAGGGTACTTGGGTACCTATGTTTATCTGATTTGAAAGAAGATTGACTTAAAATGTTCTTTAACGTAATTGTACAAAATCCAGACCTAGGTGGGAGGGGCTCTGGACTGGTGGGAGGGGTATTGACTAATTCCTCCACACCTGAGTGCAAATGTGATTTGCGCCTGGTTGCCATTAAAGATGCAGTGCCATGATTTTCCCCCCTCTAAACATGATTATCAGGTATTATGATTATACTAGGAGGAAGATTTTTTTTTCCAAAAAAGTGTACAGAAAGAGTTAAAATTATGTTTGTATGTGGCCACACACACCAGTTCATTGGTATGCGTGGTTGTCATGGTGGGTGGTGACCCAGCTGAAGTTAGCCACACCCACGTATGTTGGGTGAATGGTAATTAGGGGAGGGGATGATTCTGTGATCTCATAAGTATGTGTGTTTTTGGACCGGCACATTTGACCCCACAAGGTGGCAGCCTAACAGCTAAAGCCCAAATAGAAAGGCAATACATAATTACTCATAACAACCACACCATGGGGTCTAATGAAGTACTGTCAACCTCCAAGACACATGAAAACCAGAAAAAGTACAAAACTATGGCACCGCCTCTTTAAAAGGCAGCCACAGTAGTGTTTGTGTTCTAGGGATGTGAAAAAAAATCGGAAATCGACGCGTCGATCGACTCACGCTCACCGCGACTCAAAAAGTACGAGTCGAAAAGTCGAAAAATATATATATTTTTTTATTTTTCAAAAGTTTTTCCCCCAAAAAAGGTTTTAATCGTTCAAAAACGTTATAAGCGTTAATGTTTTCCATATGTGAGAGGACTGTGTGTGTGTGTGTGTGTGTGTGTGTGTGTGTGTGTGTGTGTGTGTGTGTGTGTGTGTGTGTGTGTGTGTCTGTGTCGGAGACGAGTGCATGCCTGCATGTGTTGTGCATTCGCATGCATGCGGCGCTAGTCAGGTCCGCGGACTACTGGTTGAGAAACACTGCTGGACCGGGGCACCGGGCTGATGTGCGCGTCATAGCAGTGCGCGCTGACTTGTGACTGTATCAACTCTATGGACTGGATGCTTTTGTTTACCTCCTGCCTCTGCATGCACGCTTGACACGAAAGCTCGCTTGTTAATGGCAGCGTCGCCGTTGTGTGCGATGATCACAAACCACATTACTCGTCGTTAACGTTAATGCGACACACCGGGGATATATGAGAGCGAGCGGTCAGCGCTCCCGCACGTTCCATGGACTTATTGTCACTCCGCTTCTAGTCTCTAGAGAACAGACTCCATGCTAACAAGGAAGAGCAATTATGTATTATCATTATTATTAGGGCTTTGATGCAAGTTCTGATGGGTGCAGCATACGTTGTGTTGTTTAAAGTAATGCGCCGTTGTGCTGCTCTCCTCTCAGCTGCTGCTTAGCGAAAAAAAAAAGTGAAAAAAGTCGATCGACGCGTCAATTTTCGGCCGCGACGCGTCGATTCGCCAATAATGCGTCGATTAACATCCCTAATGTGTTCCAGTTCCTATTAGCTTATTTTGTTTAAGTTCCGCTGTTTCATTTCCCACTATTCTCACTCTACATACTCCCCCTAGGCTCCATCATCCGTAATCATGGTATTTCCACCTACGCAGACGATACACAGTTGTACATCCCACTAAAACCCGACAGAACTCACTCCCTGAAACCTCTACTTGATTGTCTTTCTGAAATAAAATCCTGGATGTCCACAAATTTCCTTAAGTTAAATGACGACAAAACAGAAATTGCACTCTTCTGCCCCCCAGATAAAACCGCTGAGATCTCCACCTCCCTTGCATCCTTATCCCCCTTCGTTAAAACACATATAAAAAACCTTGTTGTAGTATTTGATCCATCCCTGATATTTGACAAACAAATAAATTCTGTGGTAAAGGGTAGCTTCTATCAAATCAGGCAAATAGCACAAATAAAGTATTTTCTTTCAGCCCACGACCTAGAGAAAGTAATCCATGCCCTATAACTATACAGTACCCTACAGTATAATAATAAGGGTAATAATAATAATAATAATAATAATAATAATAATAATGTTCAGTAACAGCTCCATGGAGATGCAGGTGGTCTTGGGGGGAGTTTACCTGAAGAAGACGATAGAAGAGTCTGTCCAGGTCATCCCTGTGGTGAGAGCCATCCTTCACCCTGATTACCGAGTAACAAAGACGCCTGATGGGCGGCTCATCGCTCTTCATAATGATGTTGGTGAGTGAATTTGTGTACATAAAACTCAAACAATTGTGTTCAATATTGTCTCGAGCAGTGAGGTAACCTATTGAAGAATGTGGTTCAATATACCAGTAAGACACCCTAAGGGAGAGAAGGGTGCGCGCACATGGGCGTGTGCACGCATCCGCCTGGGTGACAGCAGACTGCTGGGTGAGCGCTGGTGCTTTGGCATGGGATCAACTTTGACCAACAAAATGCACAGACCTGGTTGGTTGTTTAAGTTGGACAAAATGTGAACAAAATGTGTCCATATTTTCCCAAATAGAGATTACTGACGTCTGACATCATGGATGTTTGACCTCATACTGTAGACCACATGAGACTGACACAATATGGCCATATATGGGCATTCCCAGACTTGGGCTATGTCCATATATAGGCATTCCCAGTCAGATATGGGCAGCCCATATCTGGGAAGCCCATAATGGGCTTACAATTGATGACATCAGGGATCTCCATATATGGGTATAAAAGGGATTCTATTAGTGTGGTTGCCCTAATAGGGCATCATCTGGGAGTGCCCATAATACGCCAATATTAAAGGAGCTATATTCAACTTTTTCATTGTACGTAAACTTTGTTTACATCCTAGTCTATAGACTAGAATGTAAACAAAGTGTCGGTCTGACAATGGACAAAATTATTATTTAATCATTATTTTACACTTTTTTTTATTTTAGCATCCGTTTTTCAAGAAAAAGTTGACTATAGCTCCTTTAAGTCCATATATGGACTTAATAAGGGAATCATAGAAACAGAGCCCACAGGTGGATGCTGGGGTGGAGGTGGGAGCAGAGTAGAGTACAAAGCAGCAGCAGCAGCAGCAAGATGAATGAGCTGTGAGCAGGGAGTTATGAGTCCAGCAGTCATTATTCAAAAATGCGCAATTTAGTGTTTGAAGTTGTGATAAATCAAAATAATAAATTTTTCAATAAACATTTTTACAATCACATGAACTGTAATGATTTCATTTGATTAAAAACAATTATGCATTAGTATATCTGACTAACTGACGTGTGTGTTAGTCAGATATACCGTATTGGCCCGAATACAAGACGACTCTGATTATAAGACGACCCCTATTTTTCAAATATCATTTTGGGAAAAAAATATATATCGAAGACGATATATATTCTTTTTATTGTAAAATTATTATAGAAAAGCTCATACAGAGATAACATTCTGCCATATTGTATTGCATTAACCATCAAAGTCAAGTATTCTATTCAAGAACAACATTCATTTAGACTGTAAACATCAGCTCCTCATATGTCAGAATAAACTATAGTCCATTACTCACAGAGGTCTTCTGCCTCGCTGGGGGATAAAAAAAAACTCTACATTTCCCATCAAGCATTTCCTCATTTAGATTGGTGTCTCTGTGCTCCATTCTCTGCACTGTTCAGACCTCTATAGACGATTGTAAACTTGATTGATTGATTGAAGGCTTTATTAGAAGTTTGCATAGGAAAATGTACAGATTCATGACGGTACAGTTCACTGGTACAAGGTCTACTAAAAGGAGATCCATGAAAAGACTAAGCTTATTTCAACAGGAAACCATTAAAGTATCTCATATAACATTGAATGACAGACAAATAGAACACAGTACTATGCAGTAGATATGTAAAGAAAAAAAGAAAACAGTAGGTCTATACAATCAGTAAGTACAGTATATACAATATATACAAGGAAGGGGCAGGTAACAGTAAGTCTAAACAATCAGTATGTACAGTATATACAAGGAAGGGGCAGGGAGGGTAGGGTTGGGCTTACCAGTTGTGAACGGCTGCTGCCTGTAAGTGGTTTTTTAGGGCAATTTTAAAGGATGCTAGTGATCCACACTCCTTTATGGCCTTCGGTAAGGCATTCCACATTTTTGTGGTGTAGCAGAAGAACGAGTTCGACCCTTTCTTTGAGTTGACTCTGGGTTGAACGTGATCTGTGGCACTGCCTCTGGTGTTGTAATTATGGACATCCTTAACGTTTTTAAAGTATTTTGACAGGTACTTGGGTATCATAGTGGTGTAGTGTATCTTGTACACCAGGCCCATTGCAAGTTGCTGTACTCTGTCATCTACTCTGAGCCACCCCACTCTTAACTGGTGAGTAGCGGTGAGGTGAGTCTGATTGGGAAGGTTAAGCAGGACCCTAATTAGTTTATTTTGGGCTGTTTGGAGTTTAGTTTTTAGGGCTTGTGGGGCGTCACGATACCATACGTGGACTCCATAGTCAAAGAGGGGCTGGATTATTGCACCAGCTATGGTCTTCAGTGTGTTGAAGTTGACCATTGGGGCGATCCTCTGTAGGAAACGAGTTCGTTGGTTGATTTTTTGTATTACTTTTGAAGTCATCTTTTCGCTGGAAAGATTAGCTTCAAGGATACATCCTAAGTAGGAGATTTCGTTTTTTCGTGTTATGACCTTGTCACCCACTTTGATTGTGAAGTTCTCTACCTTTTTGAGGTTATGATTTGATCCAAAGAGGATGGACTCGGTTTTGCCCAGGTGAATTGATAATTTGTTGTCGTTAAGCCATGTGCAGATCTTACTCAGTTCAGAGTTAAGTGTCTTTTCAACCTGCAAGTGGTCCTTGCCCGAGACTAGGAGAGCCGAGTCATCCGCGAACAGGAACAGGTTGCAGTCGCAAGCAGATGCCATGTCGTTCACGTATATTAGGAACAACAGAGGTCCCAGTATGCTACCTTGGGGAACTCCACAGCTTACTGGGAGGGGGGGGGACAGGGTACCGTTAATCTCCACCACCTGTTCCCTCCCCACCAGGTAAGATTGCATCCAGCTCACTGCTGCGCTGTCAAGACCGATGGCTTTTAGTTTCTCAATCAGAATAGCATGATCCACGGTGTCAAATGCCTTCTGGAGGTCCATCATGACCATGCCACTATACTTGCCCTGATCCGCTTCGCGTTTGATTTGGTCAGTCAAATAGAGAAGGCATGTGTCAGTGGAATGGGATTTTCTGAATCCAGATTGGAACTCGTAAATCAGATTATTCTCATCGAGATATCTTGCAATCTGTTCGTAGACTATTTTCTCCATGACTTTGGATATGGAGCTAAGAATGGAAACGGGGCGGTAGTTTCCAGGGTCTAGTTTGCTACCTTTTTTATGCAGGGGGGTTACTTTTGCTAGTTTGAAGTCCTGGGGGACATGACCCTGTTCGATGGAAAGGTTAATTATGTGGGTAATGATTGGAGCAATGGTGGCGGCTGAATCTCTGAGAAATCTAGCTGGGATTTTATCAAGGCCAGTGGCCTTGTGTTGAGGTAGGGCGCTCAATTTTTTAAACACTTCATCAGTTGTCACTGTGGAAAGTTTAAAGCTGTCTTTACTGACGCCCAGTTTTTTGTAGAATGTATTAACAAATTCTTCACCATACCGCCCAGATGGGGCGACCAGTCTTTTGACCAGTGAACGGGCTGTGGTGGTAAAGGTTTTGTTAAAATGGGTAGCCACTTCACCTTTGTCAGAAATGAGAGCGGCGTCCGTTTTGATGTTTATGTTGTGGCATATGGTTTTTGATTTTAAGCCTAATTGGTTGTTAAGCAACTTCCATAGGTCTCGTGGGTTGTTTTTGTATTCATCGATTTTGTCGTCGATGTAGTTTTTTTTGGCGGATCTAACTAGGGCGGTTGTCTGGTTTCTAAGTCTCTTGCATTGAGCAGTAAGATGCTCAATGTGTTTTTTGAGGTCATGGTTGAATTTTTTCTTGAGCTTTTTGCAGCACTTTCGTTTTTCATCGTATTTTTTGTCTCTGAGTCTAGCTGATTCTGCAATATCTGAGTTATACCATGGCTCTTGGCGGGCTTTAACCCTGGTGGTATTCAAGGGGGCCACGTCGTCTAGAGCATCGGTCAATTTGGTTTTAAAACCGCACCATGCTTCCTCGACATCTGTACACTGCAGCTCTGGGGAAAAGTCTACACCCGCTAGTTTGAGATTAAAAGCCTCACTGGAGTAGTTCTTCAGGCTTCTAGCAACGACAGTTCTGTGGCCACTAGCTTTGGGTTTGTGTATTTTTCGGGTAGAGTAGATCATATAATGATCACTAAGACCGCATACAATAGCCCCGCTAGCGGTGACTTTGGACTTGTCAGTGGTTACGACGAGATCTATGAGGGTTTGAGAGTGCTCTGTCACCCTGGTGGGTACTGTGACAAGCTGAGTGAGGCTGTATTGCTTGCATAACCCATCAAAGGACTTGAACATGGGTGCGTCTTTACGCAAAATGTCCACATTCCAGTCGCCCAAAATGTGACACTCGGTACCGTCCACCTTTGCTAAGCTCTCATCAAACAGCTCAAAGAAATCATTCTGATCAGGTGGTCTATAGACAGCGCATATTAGTATGTTTTTGGCATGTTCAAAGATTACCTCAATCCATACAGTTTCAAGTGAACTGTGGTGTAAGTCTGGACGGGGGACAAAATTGACATCATTGTGTACATACATGCAAACTCCGCCTCCATACCTGTTTCTATCATTCCTGATTACAGTATAGTTGGCAATTTCAATGCTAGCATCCGTAAACGAGTCATCAAGTTTAGTTTCAGAGAAGGATAAAATCTTTGCCTTACCGTCATGAAACATTCCCTTAATTAACTCCAGTTTTTTGGGATTCAAGCTATTGATGTTCAAATGGACATGATGAAGTCCTGGTTTGGCAAAAACAACAGAGTGCATGTTCTCTGTAGTAATCGAGCCATCGTCGTAGCTGGGGGGCTCTTTGTCTACGACCGAGACAGGAAAGTTTGTCGTGGGGGGGAGGTGGTCATCATAGTCCGGTTGTAGTTGAGGCTGAAGTGGGGGAGCGGGGGTGGGGGTGGGGAGCTCAGGTTCCTGTGTCGACTGTGAGCTCAAACAGGAGGAGATCCATGCCTTTTCGACCGCACGGGGGGTCGGTGTAGCGGCGCCGACAGCTTCAAAGCCAAGATATTGCGCCAGCCACGACTGATCACGATCCCTGGGGGGTGGCGGGACCAGCGGGGGGGCATCCGGCTCGACGGACATCTCCGGCGATCCAGCGGCTGCGAGCTGGGCACCAGCATCCTCGGTGACGAGGGGGGGCGGCAGGGGGACATCCTCGGTGACGAGGGGGGGCGGCAGGGGGACATCCAGGGGGACATCCAGGTCCACGTCGGCGCTGTTGTTATCGGGCGGCGGCTCGAAAACCACGGCCGCGAGCTGGTCACAAGTAGCCTCAATGTTGGGGCTTTGCTGTAGAGAGCCGCGTGGGCAGCCATAGCACTCGTAACCAGTAGAACCCGTATCGATGTTACCACCGCTGGGGTTCTTTGTCTCCGAAAGCAGTTGTTGTTCCCTCGTGAGACGGGCGGCTTGCCGAGTGACTACGGGCCCTGGATGAACCTCAATATCACCAGAAAGAAGCAGAAAAAAGTAAATGATGGACCGCCTGTCCATTCTGCCTATCTGGGGTTTGTTCTTAGTCAGCAGCAGCGACCCAAGGACCGTCAGTTTACCGAAGCCGAGATGTTTTGGCTCCGATCCAACGTGAAGGAAAAAAAACACTGCGTGATTCCTCTCCATTCCGCACGTTGGCTCCGATCCAACGTGGAGGAAAAAAAACACTGCGTGATTCCTCTCCATTCCGCACATAATTCTCCGTATATACAATTATGAGCGTTCCACGAGTCGGCAAACCATACAAGGAACAATAGGAAAAAAAGAAGAAAAAGTATCCCTCCTTTTCATTGTCCCTGGACGGAACGAAAATGCGACTGCTCTGGCCGACTGCTCTGGCCGAATGGCCTACTTACACAGTTATAGGTTGCTTGCAAGCCTATTATATAACCTCATAACATCAGAATATCACTTTATAAAAACGTACAATATCTGCAGTTTTCAGCACCGTTGCTTTGATGTAGTAACAGTTCCACTCTTCTTTCAGTTCGCAGTTTTAGTTGCCGGAAGTGGAAACAGGATCCATGTTATTGACTACTTAGCAACGTCAGTTTCGGTTTGGATTAAACTTTACCACGCTAAAAATCACATGTGCATCCATCATTCACACCGACACTCGCAAGCACAACGCACACGCACGCGCGTCAGTAAGTTCAACGTATTTACTGTGATAGTGGCGCGGATGTGTAATGACAATGGAAAATGTCTATTTCTCGATTATTGCGACCGAAGGTCGCATTATACCCTTGTCGCTGGTCTGACCTTCTGTCCGTCCGGCTGTACAGGAAGTGATGTCAGTGAATCGTGACATCACTTCCTGTACGGGGCGGCTACACAAGACTAAGAAATACAAAAAAAAGAGAAGGATACACAAGACTAAGAAAGACAAAAAAAGAGAAGAATAAAAAAGAAAAAAAGGAGGAGGAGGATAAAGATACCAAAAGGAGAGAGAAGAAAGGGTGGATGAGGTACAATGTGCGGTATCCACCTCCGATCTGATACGGGCGGCTGGACTTAGATCACCTATATGAAAGAATGTCCATCTACCTGGAGAAAAGAAAATGTAACAAGGAGGTGGCAACGGGGCGGCCAGATAAAGTTATTAGGCCTGGATCCGACTTTAAGTCGACGCACAGGATTCCAGAAGTGTAGGGCTTATTCGCTCTTGTATCAAACCGGTACTCGAAACGTTCTTAGAATTTTACATATTTTCTAAAGTAAATATGGGGGCGGCTGTGTTAAGAACGTTTCGTTGTCAAGCTCAACGTTGGGCATTTGGACCTATACATAGAGCGAACTTGTTTGGCCTAAACATGGAGATGTGGAGAACACTATATATGGAGATAGTCCAGTCCATCATGTCATATGGGACTACCGTCATAGACAGTAGCCATTGTTTGGCCGGAGTCAATGGCAACCAGGCATGGACGGCATACGTGTCAGACTGATGTCATCAAGATGACATCAGATAAACTTATATAAACAGGCTTCCTATCCAGATCGGTGGCAGACTCCAGCGACTCCTGGAAGAAGCACTAATTTAAGCATAGCACTAATTAATCTAAGTCCAGCACTCTCGACAGACCCTAGTATAGAAATATACCCAAAGGGTTAGATCGGGCTAAGTATTGGAAGAGTCCCATCAGACATCCGTCAGAGGTTCTGCCGGTTAGAAACAAGCCTGTGTCAGAGCTCGGCCTTGTCATCAATTCCAGGTCGAAAATGAGAATGTTATGGTACCATATATGGCCCATATATGGAGATCCACAGGCATCAAACCAAGGCCCTAACTCACCAAGGCCCTGCTTGGCATTATTAATTAATGTATGTTTTTTATGCCCATCTCCATGTATGGGCATAACATTTATTGTATGTATATGGATACATATTATTATTAATAAAGGATAAAATAAATAGTCCATATGGTCATTCCCAGAAAAAGAAAAAAAAAACCTTTATGCCCATACATGGAGATTTCTGATGTCATAAATCCCAGGCCGAAAATGAGAATGTTAGGGTACCCCCTTATGCCCATATATGGAGATCCACAGGCATCAAACCAAGGCCCTAACTCACCAAGGCCCTGCTTGGCATTACTTACGTACGTTTTATGCCCATATATGGAGATTCCTATATTGTCAATATTAACTCATCCAGAGCCCAGGACATTAACGGATTAGGGGGTCCAGAGTGCCCCCTCCCGGCCCCATTAACGGCCATTGTCTTATTTTGAAGGCCAGAAGTCTAGACCGGAAGTACTTCCGGTCTGACGTCATCGGATCCTGCGACGGAACCGATCATTGTTTACGTGGTGCCATGCTGGATTGCATAGGAGCGTTTATACATGTGTTTTATAAGCGAGCATCTGCCTCCATCTTCGCTTCTAAAGTGTTGTTTTGAGATAATGGACATTAAAGATGAGATCGGCCGTCCACCTCAATGTTATGGGATGACTATTGTGTGCTCGTGGAGCCGTGATGATGACAAATCAGCGCGGATTTCGTCTCCGGAGCGTCGGCCATTGTACTAGGTATTTTTACTCGCCGTTACAGTAATATATTACTTTTCGCGCGACATCGCGCATTCGGCACTATACGTACTCTAGTACTTATTGCGTGACATCACGCGAAAGGCACTAGATGAGTTAAGGACATTATTAAGAATATAGCATGTCACCCTGAGGTCGCAAGTCACCCTGAGGTGTCTTACTAGTAATACAACCCCATATTTTGAGGATATGTTTTCTAGAATAAAATGTTGTCCTATATTCGGGCCAACACGGTACTAATGCATCATTCTGTGTGACAGCTTTACTTCAGTTGAACATCACCTACAGTCCTCTCTGTGCCATGGAAAGCCGCTATGTTAAAACTGCCTGTCTGCCAAACCAGCTCTTCCCTGATGACATGGAGTGTGTGATCACAGGATGGGGCGTCACTGGTATGAATCTATCTACACATTACCACTGATGTGAATCAACCTCATACCAGAGACAGTTTAACTTGTAGATAGATAGATACCTTTATCATCCAACAAGGGAAAATCAGTTGCCCAGAGGCAGTAAGTAGTGAAATGTATTTAATTGAATTCCTCAACCCCCGAAAATACACTTTGACACCAATATTTCTATATAGCTCCAACAGAAGCAAAGATATGGGGTCTGGTGTATTAGTGGTTATTCTCGGCGGGCATAATAAAAAAACAAAACAAAACAACAATGAAGGGTGACTTGTCTCTTAAGATATACAGTATATTTTCCTATGGCCCTAAGGTACTTCCATAACAAAGGGGCAGTTTGCATCATGACTTGAAGTCAAATGTTGCTTACCGACTCCACTATTTCTGTCTGTGTGTGTTTGTGCCCCTCAGGGAACAAGAAGCGTTCCAACAGGCTGTTGGAAGCCAGGGTTCCTTTGATCTCCAAGCAGAGCTGCATGGCTCCTCATGTCTATGGAGACAGGCTGGACGACACCATGATCTGTGCAGGACGCATGGAGGGAGGAGTGGACACCTGCCAAGTATGTGTGCGTGTGTGCATGTACACTCCGTGGGCAGGGCTGAAGTACAAATAACATCTATATAATAACTGTATTAAACTGGTTGTATAAAGTCTTTATAATAACTGTATTAAACTGGTTGTATAAAGTCTTTATAATGACTCTGTATTAAACTGGTTGTATAAAGTCTTTAGAATAACTGTATTAAACTGGTTGTATAAAGTCTTTATAATAACTGTATTACACTAGTTGTATAAAGTCTATATAATAACTGTATTAAACTAGTTGTATAAAGTCTATATAATAACTGTATTAAACTGGTTGTATAAAGTCTATATAATAACTGTATTAAACTGGTTGTATAAAGTCTATATAATAACTGTATTAAACTGGTTGTATAAAGTCTATATAATAACTGTATTAAACTGGTTGTATAAAGTCTATATAATAACTGTATTAAACTGGTTGTATAAAGTCTATATAATAACTGTATTAAACTGGTTGTATAAAGTCTATATAATAACTGTATTAAACTGGTTGTCTCTCCAGGGTGATTCAGGCGGTCCTCTGGTGTGTAAACAGGATGGGGTTCATTACATCGCTGGTGTGGTGAGCTGGGGGGAAGGATGTGCTGAGAGGAACAAGCCTGGTGTCTACGCCAATGTCCACAGATATGTGACCTGGATTAATCAGACAATGTCTAATGATCACATTGCTATCTCTGAGGATTATGATTACTCTTATGATGATTAAATCATCTCCATTCTGTGAAGGTTTAAGACAAGCAGAAATGACAACATACACACAGTTAGTCATACAGGATTACCTGATGAAGGTCTAACAGACCTAGACGTGCTTATATTCCCATTATTATGTTTTTCTTGCATTTGCAATATAATTCTAGAGATATTAAGTTGATGACAATACATGATACAATGTTACTTGTTAGATTAAGTTGATCATAATATATGATACAATGTAAGAGCTTAAAGGTTCTACATCATGCATTTAAAAAATATTTACACGGTATAACATTGTTTGTGTCCCAAAAATGTTTTTCAAAAGATTCTGAGACCTGCTTACATACATCTGCCCATAAACTGAGAAAGACACAAATAGGGCTTTGTGAGGATAGAACATGCTATTGGGACAAAAGAAAACAGTACAATACATGATACAATGTTACTAGAAAGATTAAGTTGAGGATAATACATGATACCATGTTAGAGCTTAAATTGATAATACATGTTACAATGTTACTAGAGATATGAAGTTAATATTAACACAACAGTGTAATGGTCATTGTTTTATCGACGGTACACTATTTTAATAAAAATCTGTCCGCGACCCACAAGTGGGTCCCGACCCACGGTTTGGCAAACAGTGGTGTAGCCTATGTGAGGAGTCAGGATGCATTTGCACTCTCACTTGTAAACCTGCTATGCAAAGTAGCCATTTGAGTAGTTGGGTCGTGAATCACGTTCTAGAGTGAACACATCATGCACTGAGTTCTTCCTTACTTACTTCACAGGTGTTACCAAAGATACTAATGAATGCTCTGTTACATTTAGTGTAGCACACTATGGTTCCCAAACTTTGATTTCAAGGACCCTAATAACTCTGAGAGTGTTCGAATGGAACCAAAGTGTAACAGCGCAGTAAGTGTAACCAGTGTAATAGTGTAATAGCATAATAAGTGTAAAAGTGTAATAGCGCAATATGTGTAATAGTATAGTAAAGTGTAAAGGTTTTCCTCCCCCACCTCATAGCTGACATATTATGCATTCATATCAAATTTGACCCGCTAAAACCAAAAGTGTCAGCCGGTTTTGTTTCTAATACATGCATTTATGTCAAATATGTAAATCTTTCCCGCTAGGCTAAGATACAGTGTGTCACGAGGAAAACTGTTTCCATCAGGACAGATGAAAAATAACTTTCATACTTGACGTTTAACCACTTAAACCCCAGCATCTCTATTCTGGGGGGAACATTTACCAAAATATAGCCAATCTACAAGCTCACAACGTAGCTTGTAAGTAATGTAGATCTACTATTTTTGGTGAGGAGAGTTACTGTAGGCGGATCTACGCACAAGATGTGATGATTTTCATAGTTAACTGCGACCTACGGCCGCAAAAAGGAGATCCTATAAGCTTTCTGGCTTATTTACACAGGAACCACTTTATGTATCTCATGTAACATTGGAAAACAGCATTCAAAAAGAAGAAAAAAAAGGAAAAGAAAACAAAAACAAAAGGAAGATATTTACAGTGGGAAAGGGGAGGAAAGTATGGGCTCAGTCGTTTGTGGAGCTGCCTCTGGTGTTGTAATTGTGGACATCCTTGACATTTAGGAAGTATTTTGTCAGGTACATGGGTATCTTGGTGGTGTGGTGTATCTTGTACACCAGGCCCAGGCCCCATAATAAAGGCAAGATCAATTCTGAAGAAATTCTAAAAATGCTGATGACAACACTTGCAGTTTCATTCTGACATACATAGATACTGTGGATGCAATTTCAGTTCCTTTTTTCCTTTTTCTCAGTTCATTAATGCCTGGAAATGTCAAATGATTTGTGGTTTTCACGACTGCTGAACAATTATGAAGAATTTCTCCCATGGTACGCAATACGCATGACAGGCTGTACAATATACTGTACACTACAGTACATTGAACAATTACAATATTTTTAGATATCTGTCAAAAGAAAAAGAAAAATAGAGCTTATTTCCATTGGTCCTGCCATGTGTTTCAGGGGTGTAGGGTGGTGGGTAGCAGAGACAATAATAAAAACGTTCATACAATATTACTGGTTGAGATTTCAGCCATCACTGTGCAGTCGATAGGTAGCCTACAGTACATTTTCAATTCCACGCAGGCACGCACGCAGGCACGCACGCACGCACGCACGCACGCACGCGCGCACGCGCACACGCGCGCACGCACGCACGCACGCACACACACACACACACACACACATACACATAACCAGTAAGACTCCCTAATCGGGAGATAAGCGACCGTTGGTCGCTTATCTCCTGTCACACTGCTGACATCAGTATGACATCACACCGTACACAAATGACCCTTATATAAGACCGGCATTATCTACCGACAGATTAGTAACAAGATGTCAAAATCATTGAAGGTTTACCCTACTAACCAACTGTTTACCATAGCAACCATGTTTTTTACCTTAGCAACCAACTGTTTACCCTAGCAACCAACTGTTTACCACAGCAACCATGTTTTTTTACCCTAGCAACCAACTGTTTACCCTAGCAACCAATTGTTTACCATAGCAACCATGTTTTCTTACCCTAGCAACCAACTGTTTACCCTAGCAACCAACTGTTTACCATAGCAACCATTTATTTATGCCCATATATCTGATGACATTGGGACAATGATCTCCATATATGGGCATAAAACTTATGTTAATTAGTAAAGCCTGGGGATCTCCATATATGGGCATGAGGGGTACCCTAAAAGGGCATCATCTGGGAATAGCAAATATAGTTATCCTAGAAAGTGAAAATCTTACATCAAAGGCCATAACTACCTACCTACCACCATACTGCATTCCTCATTAAACTACCTACCAGTAAGATGCCTAAGGGAGAAAAGCAAAGGGTGAGGTTGCACCATTTCTTGGTCTTCTGGCCAGTGATGTATATCGGACCATTTAACCATATATGGAGACATCTGGTACCCATACATATTCACAGATATGGGCTTAATATTGATGACAAAAGGGATCTCCATATATGGGCGTAAAAGGGATTTGGTTCCCCTGGCATCACAGGGATCTCCATATATGGGCATAAAATGGATTTGGTTACCCTGGCAACACGGGGATCTCCATATCTCCATATATGGGCATAAAAGGGATTTGGTTCCCCTGGCATCACAGGGATCTCCATATATGGGCATAAAAGGGATTTGGCTCCCCTGACATTACAGTGATGTCAGTGGCTGGTTCTACAGAGGGGATCTCCATTTATGGGCATAAAAGGGAATGTATGTATGATGATGTCAGATATCATAGACGTCATAGGACTTTCACATAACGAATAACTGAGTAAGCATGTAAACCCGTAAAATCTATATTTGGGCATGGCTGATTTATGACCTCATCATGATGACACGAGCAAACACAGCTGAATTGTATAAATGATCAGTGCAGAAACCAACAGAAGTATTTGACCAAGACTCTTGATCTTCAAGAACCCTGAGAACCTGTATTGTTTGGTATTTTACCATTTTTGGTGTTTGAAATGTTGAACTGGACTTTACATCGTGAAAGTGGATTCAATATATTGAGACAAGATGTGAAAATCGTTGAAGGTTGAATCTCCAGATATGGAGATAACCAACACATCCCTCCATATATGGAGATAACCGACGAATCTCACTAAGTCTGACCTCACAAGCCCCATATTTGGACACGAACAACATATAACTCCATATATAGAGACATAGCTGCTGACATCAGTATGACATCACACTGCTGACATCAGTATGACATCACACCGTACACAAATGACCCTTATATAAGACCGGCATTATCTACCGACAGATTAGATGCAAGCAGGATCTCGACTCTGACACAACTCATCGGCTCATAAGCTGGTTCTCCCTCCATATATGGAGATAACCGACGAATCTCACTAAGTCTGACCTCACAAGCCCCATATTTGGACACGAACAACATATAACTCCATATATAGAGACATAGCTGCTGACATCAGTATGACATCACACTGCTGACATCAGTATGACATCACACCGTACACAAATGATGTCATACTGATGCGGAGATATGAGCAGGGCAAAGGTGTGACGTGTGACGTGTGACCGACCGACCGACCGACCGACGGACGGCCGGTGGAGGTTTTGATACTAAACTGCGACCTGACGGTCGCAATAAATTAACGTCCCATTCTGCATGGACATTGTATGCCTTTTGTCTCATACCGTCTCTTTCCAAAACACATTCTCAATTCCGCTGGTCTCCTCTTTCTTCTACTGGTCTCCCACTTCAAATTGTGTTCCGGCATAGTTAGGTTTATCTGTTGTAATTGACAGTTCATTGTGTTGGAAAAGCAATGGCAGGAAATATACATATTGATTTAGATTTTCTTTTTAAACTGATAGACAACACACTCCCTATTTGCTTTTTGTGTCTTACCCCGTGTGCATGGCATTTAAAGTGGATTTTTAATATGTGCAGATACAAAGAAAGAAAGGGAATGCAATGTGTGGCTCAATTCCCCCCAAATTGTCAATAGTCAAAGTTGACATGTTTGAGAGAGAGAGAGAGTGAGAGAGAGAGAGAGAGAGAGAGAGAGAGAGAGAGAGAGAGAGAGAGAGAGAGAGACACGTACTGAATTTCTGAATTTGCATTTGCTATTAGGACTATAATAAAGTTTGGGTTCATGAAAAAAAAAATAACACCAAAAGTGTCAGCTGGTTTCTAACACAATGAAAGGGTAAATGATTACTTTACAGTACCTTGCATTTATGTCAAATATGTTAATCTTTCCCCCAGGGTGCTGAAAAAGATTGCAGTACAGTGCAACTCAAGTGTGTGATTTGTGGAGCTGCCTCTGGTGTTGTAATTTCGCACATCCTTGACATTTTAGTATACACAGGTATCTTGGTGGTGTAGTGTATTTGTACACAAGGCCCATTGCAAGATGCTGTACTCTGTCAGCTACCGTGAACCACCCCGACGCTTATATGGTGATAAGCGGTGAGGTGGGCCCGAGAAAGAAGGCCATGCTGGACCCTGCTCAGTTTGTTTTGGGCTGTTTGGAGCTTCAACAGTACAAGTGATATTGATAAATTCCAAATATTATCAAAGTATTCTGAAGCACCCCTGGACTTGCGTCACTGCACCCACTTTGAGAACCCCAGAATTAGACAACAGTTTTATATCTTACAATAAATGCGAGAAATCTCTGTGAGAATGTACGTATGTATGTGTTCCACGTATCTCGAGAACCGACGTTTAACCACTTAAACCCCAGGCTTCCCTATTCTGGGGGGAACATTCACCAAAATATAGGCGATCTAGATCTGCTATTTTTGGTGAAGAGAGTTACTGTAGGCTGATCTACGGACAATATGTGATGGTGGTTCCACTTTATGTATCTCATGTAACATTGGAAAACAGCATTCAAAAAGAAGAATAAAAGGAAAAGAAAAGAAAAACAAAAGGAAGATATTTACAGTGGGAAAGGGGAGGAAAGTATGGGCTCAGTCGTTTGTGGAGCTGCCTCTGGTGTTGTAATTGTGGACATCCTTGACATTTAGGAAGTATTTTGTTAGGTACATGTATCTTGGTGGTGTAGTGCAGGGGTTTTCAAAGTGGGTAACGGGGCACCCTGGGGTGCCGTGACGGCAGTCCAGGGGTGCCGCAAGATAATTTGATAATATTTGGAATTCATTTGGACAATTAAAAATAACTATTTAGGATAATTTTAAACTTGAATTTTAAATCTTCAGTCAGTTCTAACCAAAATAGCCTTCATCTCAATGTTTTCCTTGCTAAAACTTGCCATAAATATAAGGTGCCAGATGTGAAAAGGCACCCCTACATTCATTAAGATAATGCCTCGGATGAAAAAAGTATTTGTAGGGGTGCCCTGAGCCATAAAAGTTTGGGAACCCCTGGTGTAGTGTATCTTGTACACCAGGCCCAGGCCCCATAATAAAGGCAAGATCAATTCTGAAGAAATTCTAAAAATGCTGATGACAACACTTGCAGTTTCATACTGACATACATAGATACTGTGGATGCAATTTCAGTTCCTTTTTTCCGTTCTTTTTCTCAGTTCATTAATGCCTGGAAATGTCTTGTCAAATGATTTGTGGTTTTTACGACTGCTGATAAACAATTATGAAGAATTTCTCCCATGGTACGCAATACGCATGACAGGCCATAAATGGACACAGGTAAACAGATGGTCAAAACGGGTCCTATGACGACAGGTTTAATGGGGCCGTTCGTCCCACCGGCCTCAAATTCGGCACACGCGTTCCCCGCCGCAGCGGGGAGTGCAGTGCCCGGCCTCGACCCGACCGATAAGCGGTTTTCCGGAACCGGCACGAAAGGTTCGGATCTCCGTATGCAGAGCTGATGTCTGAGATCAGGGTTTTCCTGAACCGCACTGTGTCTGCAACATAGTCTGACATAGTCTGAGGCACAGCCAGTTACAGAGATCTCCATAATGGGCATAAAGGGACACAGACAGACAGATCAGAGATATCCATACACAGGCATAAAAGAGACACAGACAGACAGATACAGAGATCCATATGGGCATAAAATGGACGCAGACAGACAGATACAGATATCTCCATATATGGGCATAATTGGACACAGGCAAACAGATGGTCAAAACGAGTCCAATGAAAACAGTTTTAATGGGACCGTTCGTCCCACCGGCCTAATAATAAAGGCAAGATCAATTCTGAAGAAATTCTAAAAATGCTGATGACAACACTTGCAGTTTCATACTGACATACATAGATACTGTGGTTGCAATTTCAGTTCCTTTTTTCCGTTCTTTTTCTCAGTTCATTAATGCCTGGAAATGTCTTGTCAAATGATTTGTGGTTTTCACGACTGCTGATGAACAATTATGAAGAATTTCTCCCATGGTAAGCAATACACATGACAGGCTGTCTTAAATTCACCAGACGGCTTTCTGAAAACAGACTGTCATGGTTGGTTGATTGACGTTTTATTGACAATTACAAAACTGTACAATACATGAACAAATAGGCCTACAGTATTTTTAGATATCTGTCAAAAGGATAAAAAAATATTAACAAATACAAATTGAGAGCTTATTTCTATTGGTCCTGCCATGTGTTTCAGGGGTGTAGGGTGGTGGGTAGCAGAGACAATAATAAAAACGTTCATGCAATATTAATGGTTGAGATTTCAGCCATCGCTGTGCAGTCGATAGGTAGCCTACAGTACATTTTCAATTACACACACACACACACACACACACACACACACGCACACACACACGCACACGCACACGCACGCGCACACACGCGCGCACGTACACACACAAATAGTCCATGGGCCATACGAGTTGTTGGTATCAAAAAGGTGGCAAAGGTTACCATGCATTTTATAAAAGCTCTATATCTGTAGATTATATTTTGGTATGATAACCCTTTCTTAGACACAGCTAAATTGGTGTTATCAGCCGCTAGAGTTGGTGTCCCATTAACTTTACATTACAGGGGAAAAAAGCAAAAAATAAATCTGCTTTAAGTAGCATATGAGGGGTCAAATCAGTTTTCATGATGCTGAATCCATTGCAAGCATCTGTTTTGCACAAAAAACATTCTAGTCAGGTCCGCTATGTTAATAAAGGTTTATTCGTTGGATTTTTTTGGAGATTTGTAAAACTATACATTTTTGGAATCTTCAGCGCATGGGGAATCCAAAAATCTTTGTTTGCATTTGCACTGACACCTGCAAAGCCTCCATTTTGGACGTTCAAAATGGCCGACATAAAATACACAATTTGTGCTATCTTGGCTTCTAGACAACCTAGAAACATAATTAAACATGCTAATCCTATGTTTTCTGGGTCAAGGAATCGAGTGAATGAATGATGGATGTAAAATGTTCTGGACCCCCACCCCCTTTCTGGGGGTTATCTATTTTGGGACCTCCCAGAACAGTACGCTAGCCAGTTAATGTCCGATTTTCATAATATTAGAGTTGTTTTGTAGGTTTTAAAACATCCCAAGTTCATTTATTAGACTTTTAAAGCAGCCAGAATAACCTTTCTGACTTTTGGTTGGGGTCTTTCCTCACCTGGGACCCCCTAGACAGACCCCTGTCTAGGGGTCTGTCTCAGTAATCGCTCTGCTACTGCTCCAGAACAATGTTAAATTAGATCATAATTGAAGCATAAAAGTTGTTGTAGCTGGGCTCTGAAAACAAAAATGAATAGTAGCAAATACCAGGGGTCTTCCACAGGGGGTCCGGGACCCCTGCTGGGTCCTCAGAGTTACTACAGGGGGCCCGCCAATCTTGATGGGATCTTTTTTTTTTCACATTTGAAACTGAAACTTTGAATGTTTTTATGTATCCTGGGTTTATTGCGACCATAGGTCACAGTTTACTATCAGAAGAGTCACATCTTGACCGTATCTATCTGTCTGTCTGGACGGGTAACGCTTTTTTGTTGATTGACTCTCACACTCTGGCATCCCGCTCTGACATCACTGTGATGTCAGGGAACCAAATCCCCTTTATGCCCATATATGGAGATCCCTGTGATGCCAGGGGAACCATAAAAGGACAACTAGGTAGTCATCCGGCAATAGCTCACAGCTGTGAAGCCGGGAGGAGTTCAGATTGACAATCAGGTTCACAGGAGGGGAGGGCACTCACTTGTGCAGACTAACGTGTCCATTTATTGCACTGCACTCACACTGACAACACAACACACACACATACACACCTCTTTGTTATTGTCACCCCAAAACCCTCACCCTATCCTCTTAAAGAGCCCATGGTCAATTATGCCCAAAAATATTCACTACAATGCAGTCATTTCAGACATGCAGGATCTATTGTCTTCATCATTGTCATCTTCAATGTCCAACCTAATAGTGTTGACACAGTCTCCTAGCCTGGCGGGGCCCGACGTTATCCGTGTTCATTCCTTCCACAGTATAACGTCTGGCCTTTGGCCTATTGGCAGCTTGAAAAGTGGGCGGGAGTACTTGCCTTGACAGACAGACTCCTCTAACCAATCACCATCTCTCAGCCAGTCGGAAGAACGGCAAACAAACACGTCTTTTCGGCCGATAAACTCCACTAGCGCATCCTCCGTGTTACTTTTTAATTGTTGTAATTGATTCCAACTCTGAAATAACTGCACTTATTGGTTGTTTTATGGTTAGAGCGTTAACTGTTACACTTTTTGCATCGCGAGGGCAGCCATTGTTGTTTTGAAAATGCTGCAGCCTGCAGCATGCATCTACGTCACCGTCTACACATGGACCAATCAGGGAAATCTTTTCACTTGTTGTCAGGAAGACTACGTTTGTTGTGCGGAAGCATAGTGCGGAAGCAGTCACTGATTGGCCCCGATCAGAGAATAATCGGTATACTCGCTGCCAATCAACGGAAGTCCAGACGTTATACTGTGGAAGGAATGAGTGAGTGAACGCAGATGACGTTGGGCCCCGCCAGGCTAACAGTCTCCACCATGGAGTGAAAGGCAGGTTACTTGAGCAGCTGCACCGTCCCTTGCAGCCATATTTGATGAGCTCAAGTACTGCCTTTGGAGCAGGGAGGGCAAGACACCTGACTGGAAAATACCCTCCACTCTCTGAATTCCATCTATTTTCTTCGATTGGTGGAAGCCCAGGGCAATTTGTCAGGTATGATTTATCCTGCATTGTGACATAGTTGGCACGGATGTGGTAGCAGTGCAGCACGAGTTGGAGGTGGCATCTCACCCTCAGTTCTTTGACAGAAATAGTTCCCATCTGAGTAATCACAGGGTTGTTGGACCTTTTGAACTGTAAACATGGCATGCAAAATGCTCCAATGACTGCAATGTTGATGGAAGCTCACCAATAATAAGCTCAGGAGGAATGGAACCCTTTAAGTAGGGATGTGCGCGTGTACACGGTTATCCGTGTACACGGTTTGAAAACCACTATTCGTTTTGAAAATACAATTCGATTATTCTATTAAATATATTTTTAATTATTGAGATATTAACTTTATTAAACATTTAAACTCTGCGCCCATATTACTGTCTTGTCTTAATAAAATGTTACTTTTTAACAAGCAAATTAAGCAATCCCTTGGTTGATTTGCGGAGCATGCCTGTCTGTGTGACAGTCTGACTGACTGTTGCGCGCTGCAGTGGTCGCGCTGACACGCAGCCACACACCAGGCAGGCTGTCCGCTGCGCAAGTAAAATAATGGCAATTAAGCGATGTGTATCTTAAACATACTGGATGTGAATCACTCGCCTGCACGCTGCATCTGTGATCCGGTCCATGAATTAATCCATATTTTGAGGTGAGAACATGCCAAGGAGAATGCTTAATCATACATTGGCTGAGTATGGAATACCATTATGTAGCTAACTTTGAACAAAGCTGTTGCTCATTACTATAGCGACTCCAGTCAGACAGACATCAGCTGTTATAGCGAGTCTAGCGACCCAGCTGAGACTGATGCGCTAATTATTACTGACCCAGATTCACGCAATGACGTAATTGATAAATTTGAGCAAGATTTCAATATTATATAACATTTTAAAAGGCTTTTATATACTCTTGATACTTTTTTCAAACGAGGTTTGCCCTAATAGATCGAAGTGCTCAGTTTTGGCTATTTTCTGTGTGAAATTACAATTTAAAAAAAAATAACAATTAATTTTAGATTAATCGTGTATTCGATTACAAAACGGTCGTGTACAAGTCAGTGAAATTAGTCGCTAGGAACATCCCTACCTTTAAGGTCCTTGAAGTGGTTAATGACTTGGTCATCATCACCAGGCTTCAAGTAGGCATTGACCCATGTCTTTTTGGAGATTCCAACAAAATTCTCTTCCCCAGCCAGCACCAGAAAAATCATGTAGGCCAAGGAACCCTTGACATTTGTGACATCCAATAACTTGAACTTGCTTGAATATGTGTGTGCACTTCCACAAAATCATGTCCCTTGAAGGTATCGTATTATGATGCCTACTTTGTCATACCTGACAAATTGCCCCAAGCTTCGATCAATCGAAGAAAATAGATGGCATTTAGAGAGTGGAGGGAATGTTCCAGTCTGGTGTCTTGCCCTCCCTGCTCCAAAGGCAGTACTTGAGCCCATCAAATTTGGCTGCAAAGCAGGTTGCACTCCTCCCTGCAAATGCTATGGTGGAGACTGTCAACACATATGTCTTGCAAATTAGGGAGGACATGTACAGTATTTTAGTGAATCTCTTTGGGCATAATTGACCATGAGCTCTTTAAGAGGATAGGGTGAGGGTTTTGGGGTGACGATTAACAAAGAGGTGTGTGTGTGTGTGTGTGTGTGTGTGTGTGTGTGTGTGTGCGTGCGTGTGTGCGTGCGTGCGTGCGTGCGTGTGTTTTGTCAGTGTGAGTGCAGTGCAATAAATGGACACGTTAGTCTGCACACCCAAAGTGAGAAGTTGCAATACCTTAATCCCTGCAGTAACACCTGTCAACCATAACTGTCTAACACAAACAATGTATAAATAATACTGAGAATACTAATAAATCATCGAAGTACAATACATAAACCCAGTATACATAAAAACATACATAAAAAAGAAAATCCTTTCCCATTAAGATTTGGTGGGCCCCCTGTAGTAACTATGAGGACCCCCCAAGGGTCCCGGACCCCCTGAGGAAGACCTCTGGTATTTTGCCTACTCATTTTTGTTTTCAGAGCTCAGCTACAACAACTTTTATGCTTCAATTATGATCTAATTTAACATTGTTCTGGAGCAGGAGCAGAGCGATTACTGTGATAGGCTCATGGGTCTGTCTAGGGGGTCCCAGGTGAGGAAAGACCCCAACCAAAAGTCAGAACGGTTATTCTGGCTGCTTTAAAAGTCTAATGAATCAACTCAGGATGTTTTAAAACCTACAAAACTCTAATATTATGAAAAATACATTAACTGGCTAGCGTACTGTTCTGGGAGGTTCCAAAATAGATAACCCCAAGAAAGGGGGTGGGGGTCCGGAAAATTTTACACCCATCATTTACTCAGTCGATTCCTTGACCCAGAAAACATAGGATTGGCATGTTTAATTAGGTTTCTAGGTTGTCTAGAAGCCAAGATAGCACAAATTATGTATTTTATGTCAGCCATTTTGAACGTCCAAAATGGCGGCTTTGCAGGTGTCTGTGCAAATGCAAACAAAGATTTTTGGATTCCCCATGGTCTGAAGATTCCAGAAATGTATAGTTTTACTAATCTCCAAAAAAATCCAACAAAAATACATAGTGGACCTGACTATTCCTTGGGCTAAAAACTGTCCCACAAGACTATGGTTTAGTGATGAAAAGTGATCAGTCATCACTTTTCACACTTTTGTGGGGGCTGTGCACACACAGCATCCAATAAACATGCAATGCAAGGGACAGTGGGGAACACGGCGCCAACATGGGAACACGGCACCAACAAGCTCCCTTCGGCAGTTCGGAGGCACATTTCAAACCACAACAACACGTTTACCTCAAAGTTGGGACATGCTCTGTGCATAGAGTTATGGCTCCATGCCTGCTGCTTTAGCACGAGCGAGTACATACCAGGAGTTGTGCGCTGCGCGCATCATCAGAGAGAGTGAATGGCACATGTTGTATATCAAGAATATGACTGAACCGAATCGAAGTCTGACCACCAATTAGGCAAATGCTCTAGTTGGAATCCCATATAACCTTCGAACTTAGTAACTCATATTGGATAGCAGCTACAAACATGTATGATTCGTGAAAAGCTTCCCAGCCCTGAATAAATGTTGCTAAAGTATCATTTTGTTATTCCTTTTATAACATTCAATGAAGAATGTTCATGTTTAATCTCTTAGAGTCCACAAACTGTGCAAAATCATGAAAGCAATAACCATATTTTGGTGTGTCCATGCCCTTATGGAACGGTCACACAGCACTTTTATTCTACGGATGAGGGCGGATTCTGCCACTGCATTTCAATGGGAATCGTGTGTGTGTGTGTGTGTGTGTGTGTGTGTGTGTGTGTGTGTGTGTGTGTGTGTGTGTGTGTGTGTGTGTGTGTGTGAGCAAACAGCTCCATTTCTATTGAAATGCATTGGCAGAATCTGCCCTCATGTAGAATAAAAGTGTGATGTGACCGTGCCCTTACTCTCTGCTGGATACAGTACTGAAGTCAAATGTTTTACTTTTACTTCTACTCAGCATCACGGAGAAAATATTCTACTTTTACTCCACTGCAATTATTATAAAACTTGTGTTACTTGATTATTACTACAAGACATAATATTAACCAATTCAGCCCTATGTACATTTTGGCCATTTGAAAATAGATGAACTACAATTTCACAATGTGTCGCTTTGTGAGATTGGAGATTGTTATACAAAAACTTGGAAATGGGACATTCCGCATAATGAGTACTTTCTACTTGTGCTACTTTACGTACATTTTGATACCAATACTTTTGTACTTTTACTTTTAAGTCAATGTTGAATTCCTTTTACTAACAGAGTATTTCTACATTGCATGGTACATTGATACTTTTAGTTAAGTAAAGACATTTGAGTACTCATTCCACCACTGCATTTTACATGGAAAATATGCTGATGCCTTTGTATTAATGCTTCCTGTAACAAAGCATTTTTTATATTGTGGGGGTGGAACAAACCAAAAAGAGGAAGATAAGTGAAGCAATAAAAGAAAGACTGCATGCTTCTTTTGCTCAATGTGTTTTGAAGAGGTAGACAATAGCAAGCACTTAGAATTAACGTCACACAGGTAGAAATGGCTATGGATGGACATTATGAACACCTTGAACTTGAGTATGTTGAGAATGCAGCACAGGAGGAAGATTTACAGAAGACACTGCAGTCTGGTAAGAGATACCACTTAACCCTTAAGTTCTGTTCGGGTCATTTTGACCCGTTTTACATTTTCATTTGAAAAAAAAAGGTAGAAGTTTAAATTTTTTCCACCTGAAACTCACTGGCCTTAAAGATTCTTCTGAGATGAACGTGTAAAAAAAATATTTTTGCACTACACCCATGCTACACCCCCCTCATATTTTTTGAACCTTAAGTGCTGTTCGGGTCATTTTGACCCGGAAGCACATAATTATGCACAGAAATACACAGTATTGTGCCAAAACACAGACACACAGCCCCCCCCCCTTCTAACACCCCCCTTCCGAAGCCCCCCTGATTCATTTTTTCCTATAAGCATGAGCAATATTGCCCAGTATTAAATAAAGTAGTTTTTTTACATGAATTCCAGCTAAATCAGTAAAAACGCCTAGCTCGTTCAGTGTTTAATGTGATATAGCAAAGCAGAAATGCAAACATTTACCATATATATCATATGAATTGTTTGGTATTGAGTCAAAGTCAATGTATCATGATGATTTGTTAAGTTAAAATTTATATTAGTGTTGTTTTTTTTAAACTAAATATCCCCCGGGTCAAAATGACCCGAACAGAACGAAGGTGTAGTGAATCTGAACAGAACTTAAGGGTTAAAGGAGTAGTTCACCCCCAAAATGACTTTTTTTTTTTTTTTTTTTTTTCAATTGATTAGTCACGCCATGGAGAGTAGAGTTCAATAATATTTTTAGTTTTTTGAAAAACTAAAAATATTATTGAACTCTACTCTCCATGGCGTGACTAATCAATCGGAAAGAAAAAGTCATTTTGGGGGTGAACTACTCCTTTAACGGGATAGTTCACCCCAATTTTGTTCTCAAAGTGATCAAAATGATAATTTGATGGCCAGCAGTGGTTCCACAAATCCCTCCTCTTCTTACTGTGTGTGTGTGTGTGTGTGTGTGTGTGTGTGTGTGTGTGTGTGTGTGTGTGTGTGTGTGTGTGTGTGTGTGTGTGTGTGTGTGTGTGTGTGTATGTGTGTGTGTGTGTGTGCGACTGTGCGTGCGTGCGTGCGTGCGTGCGTGTGTGTGTGTCTAACAGACATAAGACGGTACAGGCGGTTTGGAGTCAGTGTTGGATTTCTTTGTGCTGTTCTAGCCCTCCTCAACGTTGCGCTCCTAGTCTATCTCTGTAAGTCAAGTTTCAAACCAATGTATTTTATTGTTATGTGTTTAATATCTATGATGATCAAGCACATGCTGTTTTCAATACACAAGCGTATATGATGCCCAATTCAATATAAAATGTTATTATGTGTAGTAATGGATTTTGTAATTAAATATACTACTAGTAAGACGTCTCAGGGCGAATAGCCGCGCCATGTCTTGGCCATCTGGCCAGTGATGTATATCGGACCAGTTACCCATATATGGAGACCCCTGGTATACCCATATATGGAGATATGCCAAACATGCTTACTCCGTTATTCGTTAAGTGAAAGGCCTATGACATCTGACATCATACATACAATCCCTTTCATGCCCATACATGGAGATCCCTGTCTGTAGAACCAGCCACACATCTTGGCATTCTGTCTTGGCCATATATGGATTCTGTTACTGTGGTATGTGGCCGATGTGGCCTCCATATATGGGCATTCCCATATGAAGTCCTTTTAGATATGGGCTTAATATTGATGATGATGATGTGAATTTGGCTCTATTAATAACCCCATATTTCGTTGTATGTTGTTATTGCGACCGAAGGTTGCAGTTTACCATGAGAAATGTCGCAACTTGTCTCTGTCTGTCTGTGTCAGTCAGTCAGTACACATTTTTACAGTATATTGGTTGGTTCCCTTGTCACTGTGACATCACAGGTGACATCACCTATGTAAAGTACTCCCCAGAATCTCTGTTATGCCTATATATGAAGATCCCTGATGTCATTGATATATATCACTGGCCAGATGGCCAAGCCATGGCCCATATCTGTGTTGCTGGTTCTGATAGGGATCTCCATGTATGGGCATACAATATTTTGTTTGCATATGGATAAATATTATTATTAATAAAGGATCAAATAAAATAAAAAGTCCATATATGGGCATTCCCAGAAACAAAATACGTTTAATGCCCATATATGAGCCTGCTTTACACTGATTTACACCCTACCTTCCCCGAAAATGTTAATATTAAGTCCATATATGTATATGGATATATATTAATAAAGGATAAAATAAAGAATATGTCCATATACAGTATGGGCATTCCCAGATGATGCCCTGTTAGGGTACCCCCCTTATGCTCACATATGGAGATCCCCAGGCATCAAACCCAGGCCCTAACTCGCCAAGGCCCTGCTTGGCTTTACTAATTAACACAAGTTTTATGCACATATATGGAGATCCCTGTCCCAATGTCACCAATATTAAGGACATATCTGGGAATGTCCATGCCACTTCTTCTCCAGAAAAGACTTAAAAATATTCACAGATCCGCGCACTCATTTTCAGTCTAATTCAGTCTCAAAATATACAACGACATCATGGATCTCCATGTATGTGCATAAAAGGGATCATGTTAGTGTGGTTCCCCTGACATCACAGTGAAGTCAGAGCGTGATGTCAGAGCGGAACAAATATACTATAAGTGTGTTTAAATAGTGGATATTCCTTTTTTGCATTGCTCCTATACAGATCACTCGAGCCTGGTGGAGAGAGACCAACTCCTGAACAATTACAACCATTTGAAAACAAGCTTTGACCAGTTACTGTCCAGACATAACAATCTGACTGGTCAGTGACACATCACTGTTTGGGTTCATTGTTATATCATGTTGTTCATCATTTGTCATTCATTTGAGCAAATGAAAGCACAGGGGCTAACTTTATTATTTTTGTTAGATTCACCCAGATGGCAGAAAATTGGCAGCAGTTGTTATTACATTTCTACGGGGATGACAACCTGGGACAATAGCAGAAAGTGGTGTAGAGACAGGCAATCAGACCTGATTGTCATAAACAGCAAAGAAGAACAGGTATGATGACAGTGTACACCGTCTGTACAGTATATATCTATGATCTATTATACAGCGTGTACATCAGTAACCAGCAGCTTTTCTGTCTAGGATTTTGTTGCCAATGTATATCAGAATGTGTGGCTTGGTTTAACTGACAGAGACCAAGGCAGATATAAGTGGGTGGATGGAACACCACTGACCACACCGACGTAAGACGTATTACTTTTTTGTAACCTTAATTCTTCTCTTCTTTGTTTCATATTTCACAAATCTCAACTTCAGGACATTTTCCCTAAATGTGATAAAATAGAACACACTGTCAATTAGACAGTCACTCAATTATGAGTGACTGTTGTCAACTTCACTATACAGTAAATTTGCATTTAATATAGAATATAATTTAAGTTTGGGATAAAAATAATAATAAAAAAGAATTAAATAAAAAAACATCCTTGTAAAGGTATTGTAATGAATTAAATGTTCATACTTCTCCAGGTACTGGTGCCCTGGTGAGCCTGATAACAGATGGGATGCTACTCATGGCACACAAGATTGTGTTATGTTTGATAATGAGGGTTCTAGAGGATGGATTGACGCATATTGTTCCCGCAGTTTCTACTGGATCTGTGAAAGAGTTGTGTGCTGAAATAATAATCTTCACAATGTATTAGCTGGTGTATGGTACAGCTACATGATGGCTGTGTTTGCATGTGGTAGTTTGTGTGTTTGGATTGGCTGGTCTCAGGTCTGCCTTGCATTTCCACCCAACATGACAATTTATATTCATATTTGTATTGTATAGTTAAAGGGGAGCAAAAAAATATATAATAACATTAATCTAACAGCTATCGATTGATCGATTGATTGATTGTTTGATTGATTGAATAATGTATTAGAAGGTTGCATAGGAAAAGGTTCAGTTTCATGACAGTACAAATCACTGGTACAAGGTCAACTAAAAGGACATCCTAATATGCTTTTCGGCTTATTTACACAGGAACCCGTTATGTATCTCTTACAACATTGAAAGACAGACGGATATACCGTAAATCACCAATTAATCGCCCGGTGGCAAACTGCCGCCGGGTCCCATATATCCGCCCGGGGTCTGACCCCATTTTGCGCAATAAACGCCTGTTTCAAATAAGCGCAAGGTTCGTATAAGCGCCTGGGCCGTTATTTGCAATTAATATTATCCTTATTAGGTTTTATGTAAGAGCCCGGGCTATTATTTGTTTGGTTGTTTGGTATTATTTGCTATTTATTTAACTTAACTGGTCATTTATGTTGCATGGCAGTGGTGCGCTGAAAACAGCAAATCTACAAGCTCACAGCAGTGCTGTGACAGCACGTTGCAACGCACCGCACTCGCTGTGCGTTGCTACGGGTCATATGTTGCATGACGGTCACGGTGGAGTGCGCCGAAAACAGCAAATCTACAAGCTCACAGCCCTGTGGACAGACACTTCTAAGCCAAATGTAGGCTATACGGTGCCCAGCCCAGTGCTGCGCTACCATGACGCGCAGGACGCACTGTGCGTCGGGGAACAGATTGCCAAAGGACACCAAAAAAAGAAAAGGAGTCTGCTGCTCTCTGCGCACTGACCATCATTCATTACTGTCTAAAACGTTGCTACAATGCAAAGTTTGCGTGAGTATAGGCTACTTTAAACGTTGTGATGGAGAAAGACTGGCCATCACTGTGGCCAATATAAAGACCAGCTGGATCAGAATGACTCATTACCTACTGTTGCTGCCTCTTGTTATCCAGTCCGCATTTTGAAGAAGTAATCCATTATTTTGAGGTGCAAGGGGAATGCAGAAAGCTTAATCATAATGCAATACCATAATGGTTTAATGTCAGGATAGTGGAGCTGTTCAGTGTACATCAGCGAGTCCAGTGACAGTCCAGCACCAGCTGCAGGACTTTGCGCTAATTGGGTCGTTGATGCGTCTTGGCATGCGGTAATAGATTATTTTGGAGAAAGATTCCCTTAGTATAAATATAGTATATATATTTTTTTTAAACGGCTTTCATACACTCTTGATATTGTTTAAATGAGGTTTGGTCTAATAGATCGCAATGTGCTATTTTCTGGGTGTTCATAACAATTAAAATAATAATAATAATAATTATAACATTTATTATAACATTTTGATTATTATTAGCATTATATAGTTTGAGAAAGAAAAATGTACCAAATAATGGCCCAGTGCTGGCCAGTGCCAAAATAAATAAAAGCCTGTTACCAATAGCCGCCTGGTCCCTTTTAAGCGCCCGGGGTCCGACCCCATTTTGCGAAATAAACGCCCGGGCTACTAATTGGTGATTTACGGTAACATAGTAGCCTACATAGGATAAATGCATAGGATGGTCCATTTTATTACCATGTTTCATTTGATTAATAATGTGCTGTATTCTTAAAACTGTGCAGAACCTAAGTACTGTATGTATTTCTTAAAAGTTTTAAGCATTTTATTTTTGTTTTATTAGGACCCGAGCACACACAGTGTGAGAGGACCCTATTGTATTTGCAAAGATTATTAGGGCCCGAGCACCTCACAGTGGTGTGAGGACCCTATTGTAATCGCAATGATTCTTCTTATTATTATTATTCTCCGTAAAGAATCGCATTTTTGAGGCGCCAAACGTACTCCAAAAGTTGCGCAACTTTGCACGCACATCACAAGTGATGAAAATCTTCGTTTTATTTTCTTATTTTCTTATTGATGATTGAATATCTGCTTTACATAACCAGTTAAAGGGATATTTCACTTTAAAACGAATCATCTAATCAGGCTTTTATGAACACCCTGAACAGATTTGAATTTTCTTGATTCAATATTTTGATATTTGATGTAAATGTTATCAGGCCCTCCTCCTCCCGGGCTACTCCACATACACACTCATTGTAACTTCAAACTCCATTTTAACCATGATAGATTCATTAAAAACACCCATTATTTTTACTGGTGACTCATAATACCCTCCTAATACTTGAGCAGGCCGTGTTTTTGGTTAACTTTTTTCATTTATTTTTTATAATTCTTTGGGAAAATGGAAAATATGAAATACAACATTTTTTCTTAAAAATAAATGATAAAAGTCACTGCAAATGACGAAAAGTCTTTTTGAAAGTTAAGTATCCCTTCAATACCTATTTTATACAGAAATTGCCAATCTACAAGCTCACAATGCCACACATGTGACTTGTGAGCTTGTAGATCTGCTTTTTTAATTAAGTAGAAACAGATTGAAAACATAACAATGTAATTTTTAGAAATAATGTGGTATGCAAGACTTAGCGGTTCAGAGCACTTTGTTGTTCTTGTTTGTTTACTTTTTAATCCCTTTTTTCCCCTTTCTCTTTAATGTAAATCTATTTGAGCTGCATGCTTTGGATGAAAGGTGATATGCAAATAAAGTGTTTCATCATCATCATCATTATTATCCTTATTAGGGCCCGAGCACTGCAGTTTTGTGAAGCCCTATTGTAGTTGCAAAGATTATTATTCCACCGAATGAATCGTGTTCATGAGGCACTAAACATACTCAAAAAGTTGTGCAACTTTGCATGCACATCACAAGTGGCGAAAATGTCAACGGCGCAGCCCCACCATACGGTTTCACCTACATGTACGGAAATCGGTACACACCTGTATCACTGGAAATACAAACATGTCCACGTCCGCTAAGCATACACAAGACACCTTAACGATGGAAAGTTATCAATATCATGTGTTTTAGTAAAACGGCGTGACCGTGGCAGAGTGTCAAACTTCCTTCGCCAAACATGCAGGAAGTGCCCCCTCTTCTGATTGGTCAATATTTGATAGTTGGTCAATATTTGATAGTTCCGATTATTTGCTATAACTCTTCAATGGTTTGTAAGAGGTGTAATAGCGAATAGTGTAATAGGTGTAATAGTGTAATAGGGTAATACGTGTAATAGTGTAATAAGTGTCATAGTGTAATAGAGTAATAGAGTAATAGTGGAATAGTTAATAGTATAGTGGAATAGTAATAAATGTAATAAATGTATAATAACTGTAATAGTGTAATAGGTGTAAAAGTGTAATAGCGCAATACGTGTAATAGTGTAATAAGAATAATAGTGGAATAGTTAAATAGGTGTAGACACAGCATAAAGTACATGTGGCATAATAAAAGTTTAGTTGCATCATGCTGCATCATATGATGCAAAATGCATCATCATTCATGCTGAAATACTAAAATATCTCAAAACACAGATTGAACACAAAAACTAACTCAGGATTGTGTTGATCGTGTCCCAACAACAAAATAAGATCAGGTTGTCCCAGAGGTGAACTTGCCCTTTAAACATGTAGCTCGCTGGCCTCCTTCAAAACTGCCCTGAAAATTCACCTTTCAGGAGCCCACAAAGACAGGCGAGAAGTGATCACCCACCCCTTACCTTACACCCACACCCCTCCCCCCTACTCTGTACATAGTGTTTTATAATTGCGATGATATTGAATGTTTCTTTTGCTATTTTATATGTCAATGAATTGATTACCAAGGACCTCACATGGAAACAAGTCCGCTAAGGGCTTTTTTGGGGTGTTCCTTTTAGGCAGGGTTAGGGTTAGGGTTAGGGTTGACGGCTTGAAACGTAGTCACATGCAAAAAAGCAGTCCATCTGTTGCAAGGTCTGGTTATTTCGATAAAACCATTGTTGGAAAATGGAAATAAGGCATTTATTCTTTGTGTACTGTGCAATGTGCATGCAGGGACATGCTATTCATTATCTGACTATCCGACTATCAGTGAAACAGTCAGTGTCAGTTACAGAGTAAAGTGTTCATCATTCCTTTTGATAAAGTGCTAATAGGTGAAATAATTAACCAGTACTGATATGTGCTGCTGGCCACACTGTACGTATGAGTTAAATGAAATAACCTGCTGAATTCAGTAGAACCACACATTTTCCAAAAAAGCTGCAGCCTATACGGTATGTGTTGATATGGCAATCCATGTCAGAGTCACTACAAAGTAAAGAGAGCATTCAACATAGATGATTTACACCTTTTGAAGGTATGTGTTCAAATGACTATATCTCCCATTTCAATTCTACAATGTAGACGTTGTCCTAGCTTCCAAGTATGCCAAGTTTATAGTTCATGAGTTGATATGCCTCAAAAAACAGACAGAAATGTTTTTTTGTTTTTTTTTTGGGATCAACTTCACCACATTTGCAGAAATATAGTTTATACAGAAGAATCCATTTCATGTATGGGAGGCCTTAGAGATGAAGAAAACAATGTTGTGTTTGGTCCTACCTCTGGTAGGGTTATCTCAAAATGTTGGGGCCATTGTCACTATAGCCCATTATAGACCAGGCTTTTACACAAGTTTTGTCAGTTTTGTTAATCCTTAAAGCTTTTCTTTTACACATTATTGAGCCTCAGTCATGTTTTAATGGTTCTATTAATTATATTTATGTTCTAATCTATTGGAAAGGATTTGGAGCTGCTGAATCCGTCTTGAGAGATTACATCCCGAGTTCCCAACAATGTTGAAACACGTTGATGTCATATTATTTGAGTAAGATACATTTGCAGTCTTCCCTTTTTAATTCTACGTGTATTTTATACATACATCTACAGTGCCAAAATGTTGGAAAAAGATGACCTGCTGCAAACAGTAGGCACTATAAAGTTCAACAATTCCCCCACTAGATGGCAGTGCTGTTGCACTAGATGAAGAGAGCATGAACTTTACTTGACTGTCCTACTTTCACATACTGGTCTGGTGACATTTTGCAGCACAAAGCCTCTACAAAATGTACAACACAGCTACTTAACTTAAGTTAATTATCATTACATTAATGAACACAAAACGATGCTCATTTGTTGTTGTTAAAAAGTTAAAGCTCTACATAGGTTCTGTAATTATTGCTATTGTATGTTCAGTAACAGGGGTCTTCCAGTCTCACCAGAAAATTATACTTCTGTCAGGATACCAATTTTATCCAATCAGGAGATCCCACAAAGAGAATATCAGCTTCAATGTTATGTTCCAGTTTTTGTTTTCTCTCCCATCCCCTCCCTCCCCACCATCACTTCTAATATCACTTGTGTATCCTGTTGCAGTTTTCTCTCCAGATTAGATAAAATGTATACCTTAACCTGAAAACAAGTATTTTCTCTCTCTCTAAAGAGCTGGAGAGACAGGAAGACCAGTCACTTAACAAAAATTACTACCGGAAGCCATTTAACACTTACAAATAAGATCTCACTTCCATTCCCTACGAGGGCTCAACTTCAGTCAAAATAAACTAAACTACTTCACTACTCACCTAACCAAAGGTAGGTTTGCGTTGTTTAAAGTAGGGGTTCCCAAACTGTTTTGTTTCAGGGCACCCCATAAATATTATTTTTCTAATAATAGGCACATAATTTCACCCCCAGCACCTTATATTTATAGCATATCTTCGTTGTCTGGTGGAAACCTTTTATGTCCAAACCCGTTCGTTTTGTATTTATCATCTATAAAATGTACTAAACTAGTGAAAACAGCAGATCTACAAGCACACAACATCGCGAGGCGTTGTGTGCTAGTAGATCGGCTGTTTTCACTAGTTTTGTGCGACAGTCTTGTATGATGAAGCAGAGCTTTGCTTTACCAAAAGACGTACACATTTGTTTCTGCCCGACAGTGACAATATTTTAGTGATTATGTTGCGAGGAAAACGTTGAGATAATAGCAATTTTGGTTAGAACTGACTGAAAATAACTTTGTACTTCAAGTTCCAAATGATAGTAAATATTTTTTCAAGCGTCCAAATAAATTGCAAATATTATCAAATTATCTCACGGCACCCCAGGGTGCCCCGTCACCTACTTTGAAAAGCCCTGGTTTAAAGTATTCCCCAGGGTGGGAAACCTCTCAGCACCCCACCCACTCTGTAAAATACATTAATTTTGTCATGAAATAAAACGCACCCACCTTGAGCCACCCAGCGGCCACCGCAGACATAGCCCGGAAATAAGCCGTGATCAAGTTGGATGCATTTTATTTCATGACAAAAATAATGTATTTTACAGTTTCCCACCGCAGAGTATAGACTTTCAACAACACAAAACTACCTTTGGTTAGGTGAGTAGTGAAGTAGTTTAGTTTATTTTGACTCAAGTTGAGCCCTCGTAGGGGCTGAGAAATCCTGGCCTAGTCTTTTAGCCAGCAGTCTGTCAGTGCAGCTGACACTCTGGACAAGAGCTACGTTTTACTGAGGTTAGGGTAAGGTTTATGCATAGTGGTTAACATTCACCCGGTTAGCATTCACCAGCATCGGCAGGTTAGCATTTCACCATGTTAGCATTTACCAGCGTCGAACTAATGCTTCGTCGCAACATCGACACAATCCCAAACCTTCAAGTGACCAAACATCACTGAAACAAACAACAGAATAATATGGTTATAATTTATTAACAGACACGTATTGAGGACAAATGGCAGCATGATAAACATGACATTTCTTTAGAGAAATGTGTAACAAAATGAATGAAGTACAAATAACTGTGTTATGCAGAAGTTGACCTCGAACCAGAGCCAGATGGTTCATGAATGTGGTTTGTGGGACTATTGGAACCATTGGAACTTTGTGCAACATAACGTCGTTGTTGGGTGGAAACCTTGTATGTCCAAAACCGTTTGTTTTGTATTTATCAAATTAAAAATGATTTAAAGTAGTGAAACCAGCCGATTTACAAGCACACAGTGCTTGTAGATCGGCTGTTTTCACTACTTTTGTGCAACAGCCGTGTATGATGAAAAATGTACACATTTGAAACTTGGAGATACGAGGTTTCTGCTCGACAGTGACGATAAGTAATAATTCTACAATGATCTCGATTCAGTTTTCAATACAATAATTGAGACGACAGAATTACAGTGCAAACATTGCTGCTTTGCACGATGGTTCACATGGTGGGAACAGCTGACTGTCTTCACTGTATGAAATGAGGAAAAAAAAGTCTGGCGTGGATTTCACTGCTTACAATGCTGTGTTAAGTAATGGAGCAGGAGAAGGGTCTCTGGAGGTTATGCGGACACAGAGACTGCAGGCTTGCAGAGATAGCATTCAGCCAATCCTGCTGCCGAGGGGACAGAGTGCTCTCACGTTTCACATTCCTCCAGAACATTACGCAACAACGCCTTATATCATTGTGTCCAAAGGCACAAAGCGGAACCACAAAAAAAGTGTGCTTTCCCATGTTAAGGACATTGGGTTACAGTGCATCATGTTTGAGATAACAGGATTACAAGTTGACCATACTGTTAGCTGCATAAATTGAACTATAACAGTGGTTCTCAACCTTTTCAGGCCGCGACCCCCAAACTAATCATATTGACGAGCATTTGAGGCATTACATTTTGTATAACACGGTTCTATTGTGAAAATAGCAGAGCTACATGCTCACAACACACGCGAGGCACTGTGAGCATTGTCGTAGATTAGAGGTTATCATTGATTATGTGTGACGTAAGTAGATCATGTATTCATTATATTAATATCTAGGTCTGTATGATGATACTAATACTTGATAGTTAGGAGTAGAGAGGCCTTCAGTGGGCCTCAGTAACTATTGTTTTGGTAAAGCCTATCTTGTTTTGGTACAGCTCGTTCCAGAGGCCTTGAAGCCACACAGTTTAACTCTAGAGTTTGACCATTCCTTTTGGCAGAACTACTTTACCACTGCCCAGAGTGTTAAACTGTACTTCTGTCCATGATTTCATGTTTTACATAAACTTGACCACCACCACCTAATATAATTGTCTTGTCTCCTCTGTTTATCATGATTATTGATTGATCTGAATTCCACCACAGCATGTAGATCTGCTATTTTCACACTTTCTTCACAATTAAAAGTCCTTAAATTGTCACTTTAGAAATGTGCAGATACGCACTATACACCCCAACGCTGGTTGGTTTACTGCTGAATGAGAAAACAATGTTTCACATTAAGTTAATCATCTGGGGACCCCCCGAAATAATTTGGGGACCCCGACCCCCAGGCTGAGAACCACTGTACTATAATACAATTATTTCAACAATAAGTACAAAAGATATTACGTTGATTATCTGTGCTGTATTGTTGTCAACCTCAAGCAGTGATTTCAGTGTTGGTCATCACATGAACAATCTCATGACCTTGGGCTTGAACATCTGCAGCTTGCTGTCGTCCATGGTCGCCACCGTCTCCTTGGCCGCCATGATCTTTTTGTGAGCTTCGTCGAACAGCTCCTTCCCGATGGCCTCCTGGACCCGGTCGCGCCAGGCGCTGAGCCTCGGCCTCCCCTCGAACACGTCCAGACCAGACGCCACAGGCTGTCCCAAAAGAGACAAAGCTGAATGCGGTGTTCAATTCACTCTAAAACATGAGTGGGCAACTGGCGGCCCGGGGCCACATGCGGCCCCCACCTTCACTTAATGCGGCCCGCAGGTTAATACCAGACTACTGATATATTATTGATTTCAGCTGTTACAATTCTAAACATGACCTGCTTTAATTAGGTCATATTAGTAGCTTAATGACTAGTATAGTGATATTAAATTGCTTAATTGTATAGTTAATTGTATTTTTTATTTGTATTTAAGTTCATGAAGTTAACATGAATATATAACTAAATGTGTTTGAAATTAAATAAAAATGTTACATTTCAGGATTCCAATAAAAAAAAAAGAAAACACATTAATCAGGATTCCAATTCAAAAGAAGCAAAAATAGCCGATCTACAAGCTCAAGCTTGTAGATCTGCTATTTTTGCTTCTTTTGTATGAGATATGACAAAGTAGGACGTAGCAATATGCAATGTGGCCCTCTGGAGTGAAGGTGGAAATATAGTGGCCCTCTCCATCATCAAAGTTGCCCACCCCTGCTCTAAAACGTGCTATACAAAAAAACAAAAATTGCCTTGCTTTGCCTTACATTCCTCCAAATTATCCCCTCTCTACACAGGAACATCCTCAGTGTTATTTGAACTCAGGGAGTGAACATACGGAACCAAACGGACCCTTCATGGTAATTATTTTCTGTCTTTTTTTTTTCAAGTTAAATTGACTGTCTGCTAAAATGAATGGTTGTGCGGCCTTGAAGATAAAGACGCAACATTTAGACTAGACATCTAGTACTGGCTGGGGCCCAAAGTGCACCCCCCCCCCCTCCCCCCTGCTCAAGTGGGTGTTGTTCATCTTAGCTCAGCAGCAGTAGAAATTCTTTGTCTTTCAGGAGACCCGGATTTGAACCCGGGTATTTCATAAAAGGTTATGGATTGCAGGTTTAATCAATCAATCAATAAAATAAAATAAAAAAAAAGATTTAAAACACACACACACGCACGCACACACACACACACACACACACACACACACACACACACACACACACACACGCACACGCACGCGCACACACGCACACACGCACACGCACACACTTCTGAAGTTCTGTTGTATTCTATGCTAGTCTGGCCAATTCAAATACACATATCTAGAAATTATAACTGCTTTTTAGTTTGGAGATCACTTGACTAGCCTTTTGACGACTTTGTAAATCACGTCGCGGCTACACCTCCACCTTATTTGATTATTTTGCGGATCTGCACTGATCTCAGAAATAGCACCTGTGGAATTGTAGTAGATTAAGAGATTATCATGATTGATTATGTGTTACATTATAGAGTGGAACAAGTGTTCATTGATTAAATTAATATCTAACCTAATGACACATCATTGATACTGGATAGCTTGTAAGAGTCTTGATGTCTCACAAGGATTGAGTAGCTATTGTTTTGGTAAAGCCTATCTTGTTATGGTACAGCTCGTCCCAGAGGCCTTGAAGCCACATGCATAACTCTAGTGTTTGACCATTGTTGTTGGCAGAACTACTTAACCACTGCCCAGAGTGTTAAACTGTACTTCTGTCCATGATATCATGTTTTATAAACTTGACCACCACCACCTAATATAATTGTCTTGTCTCCTCATTTTCTGATGATTATCGATTGATCTGAATTCCACCACAGAATCCTCAAGACAGAAATCTGTCTCCAGGACTAAGAACTTTAACCCCTTATACCTGTATATATGTTTTAACATAGGAAAAGATTTTTTTTACTGGAGTCGTGACCCATAGAATTTGGTTCATGACCCACAAATGGGTCCCGACCCACTGTTTGAGAAGCAGTGCACCGAGTGCCACGCTGCGAGCTTGTAGATTTGATATTTTTGAAAAAGTGTGGAAAAAGTCTTTGAATATTTCAAATCCTTCTAAGATTTTTTGAAAAACCTATGTTTCTATGTCAGTGGTGCTCAAACTTTTTCATGTGAAGGACCCCCAAAATGATATGTATTTGGCCACGGACCCTCATCTCAAAATATGTAGTTCCACTTCCAGGGACCCCCCAGAAGCAAAATTTGAGTTACAAATGTTTGCTTCAAAAATACATATATTCAAAGATTTGCACACATTTTCACAACGTTTCAAAAAAAATAGCAGATCTACAAGCTCGCAGCGTGGCACTGCTGTGAGCTTGTAGATCTGCAATTTTTCCAATATAAAATCATTCCAGGCCCCTCCACCTTGGGCCCTAGTAGGGCATTCACGAATAGTGATTTTTAGTATTCGAATTATTCGACCTCAAAGTATTCGAATATTCGACAGGACTGGCCAAACTGTCAAATATTAAGTAAACAAGAGTCGAACATTGTGAAAATAGCCGATCTACATGCTCACAACGTCACGCGCTGCGAGGCGTTGTGAGCATGTAGATCGGCTATTTTCACAATATTTATCTGCGGAACCGAGTCACATTAAATGTAATACCTACAATTCCAAGTGCTTGTCAGGGTTCTTATGACTTCCTATCTAGCCAAGCTTTATAAACCATGAAGAAATACATATACAGTATTTTTAAAGACAAAACAATAAAAGAAATAAGCGAATATTCGACTTCGGTGAACAACGTCGAATAGTGACTTTGATATTTGAATATTTGGTGAATGCCCTGGGCCCTAGTAACTCAGTCCCACTTTCCCCTCGCCCCCGCTCACCTGCATGACCTCCACGATGGCCACCAGGTCGGCTAAGGAGACGTGTTCTCCTGCGATGAAGGGCTTGTCCTGGAGGAACTTCTCCTCCAGCAGCTTCAGGGAGCCGTTCAGGTCCTCCAGGGCCGCGTCCAGCTTGTCCTGGGGGACCTCCATGGCCAGGATCTTTGGAATCAAAACCTGGGGGAACAAAAAGACACCCTTTCAGCATTACAATTTAGGCATTCAGCAGACACTCTTAACCCAGAGCGACTTACAATAAGCAAGGTAATACATCAATATCAATACATCAAATGCATAGAAATAGTAATCTAAGAAAATAACGTAGGAAGACCAAGTACTAGGGGTGTAACGAAACATTTTAATAGCGATTCAATACATATCACGATACATGGTTGACGATAGGATACATGGACGATATTGGTTCATTCATGGCGATACGATGCAATTCGATTCAATGATTTAAAATCGATATAGTAACTATTTAGCAAAGAAATTAAATCTGTGTGAAAGGTGTGGATAGTGCAGGTATTTAAGGCAACATTGTTATGGATATAAATAAGTAAACACAGTGATTATCTGCCAAATACATGGACATTGTATATTGACAGACCTGCACCTTGACATGAACCCAGAGATTACACAGATGTATCGATAAACCAGAGTAGCTATATGGAAAGGAAAATAAATGAAACCCCTCCTTGTGTAAATGTGAAATGTTCTTCTTAAAAATACTAAATACAATGCACAAGTAGGTAGTATCGACACAATCGATTCTTTGCACTGCCGATTCGATACGATACAAAATTAAACGATACGATTCGATTTTAGCCGTTTTCATTTCTATATACTTTGATTTTTGGAGCTGTGTGCAGCTCCCTATACGTGGCTGTGTGGGTCTGTGTGTCTGTCTGTGTGTCCGTCCGTCCGTCCGTATGTAGCCTGAGAGTAGCCTGACTTCGGCGCGTAACTAGTGCCGCACCATTTACGCCACTCGCGCAATATATACATCAAAATGTGCGGCTCGGCCGGGAATGGTGTTCTATTACCTTTCGTTCCGATCCGCCTTACCATGCCGACGTAATCGGCAAAAAACAACGCTTAATTGTCCCCATTGACTTATAATGGGACAATGCAAGAAATCACTTTCAAGTATTTTTCTCTCGTAAACCATAGGAGCTACAGTTTCAAACCTCGGAGAGGAGATTCATAATGATTTTAAGAATGAATCGAAAAATAATTACATCACTCGGCCTCATGGTGGCGCTATAACGGCCCACTTTACGTTTTGCCCCGTAACTCTTGAACCGTAGATCGGAAAATTTAAATTCTTTTTTCCCTGGATTCCTTGGGTCAAGACGCATCTCCCCATATAGGCCACGCCCATTTGCACCAGGATAGATTTTCCGCCATCTTGAATTTTCTCCAAAACACACTTTTTGCTCCTTTTCCTACATATTTTCTTCAAATGTCACAAAAATCGGTACACATGATCTACACACACACACACACACACACACACACACACACACACACACACACACACACACACACACACACACACACACACACACACACACACACACACACACACACACACACACACACACACAACACACACACACACACACACACACACACACACAGACACACACACACACACACACAGCTCCACTTCACACGGGTGTGATTTTTTAAGTCAAAAGCGATATTTCGATGCAGTTACTATATCGTTACACCCCTACCAAGCAACTATTCAGTAAAAGCTTTATATCGTCACTGTCGGGCAGAAACCTCGTATCTCCAAGTTTCAAATGTGTATGTTTTTTTCGCGAAGTAAAGCCCTGCATCATTAGACAAGGCCACCGCACAAAAGTAGTGAAAACAGCAGATCCACAAGCACACAACGCCTCGCAGTGCAAGGCGGTGTGTGCTTGTAGATCGGCTGTTTTCACTAGTTTAGTTAATTCTTTTAAATGATACAAACGAACGGTTTTGGACATACAAGGTTTCCACCCGACAACGATGATATACAACCAAAAAAAAAAAATGCTATCCAACTTTCATGTATGGTCATTGAGGGTAGGCAAGTGCTATGGGCTAACAAAATATCTCCCCTCCCCCCCCGACATCTCTACACACATTTATATCGACTCTAAAGCAGTGAAAACTCCTAATGTGAATCACAGAAACTACATGGCCCATAGAATAAAGGTATTTTAGAATTTTTTTATGAAATATTTTTTCTTGAAAACTATCTGAAAAGAACATCTGGAAAAGCAAATTAGCAATATAAAGAAGAAAAAGATTGAATTTGTGGCTATAGCAACAACGTGATTTATATTTCTACTAAACCTTTTCTTTTCCGAAACTATAATAAATAGACATTTTCTCTGATCTCCAAATCAGAACAATGGGATTTAGGGGAAGTTTGCCTTTAATCAATTGATCTAGGATCTAACCCTTTAAAAAGCACTTCAATTGATCAAGGATCTAACACTCACAATAGCAAATACCGCCAACTCCCAAATAAGGTTTAATGTTCAAATGATATCATGAGGACTTGAAAGAGAAGTGGACCTAATACACACACATAGGACACGGGAATGCTTGTCACACCCCTTGTGTGGTTACTATATAGCTTTGACCCTTGCAATACTTTCTGTTGGTTACTTTGTAACAATTCAAACTGTGTTTCTGTTGGATAGATCATAAATCATCAGCTTAGTCGGGAGCCCTTACGTCGATAGAGGTAAGGTAGATAAGTAGATTTAACCATTTATTGCATAAATGGAATACAGTTAATCTCGACATTAAAGGGCTCCGCGTTCAGAGATGTTCCCTTTATTTTGTGCATGCTTGCTAAGCAAAATCAGGGAACACTAAGCAAGAACCCCATAGGGCACGGGTCTTCAATGTTTTCAGGCCAAGGACCCCTTAGTTGAGAGAGATTTTGGATTCATGTCAATTTGAGTATTCAGATATTCAACCACTTGAACTGTCAATACTTAACTTGGCCTTTCTCTGTACTTACTGTGCTCTTTTTTCCCTACACCAAAACTCTTTGCCGAAAATAGCCAATCTACAAGCTCACACCGCCTTGGTGTTATGAGCTTGTAGATCTGCTATTGATGGCTAAAGTTCTCTGAATATGGACACTAAGGTTCAAGTGGTTGATATGAAAAAGGAGAAAAAAAGTGATTTTTCTATCACTCAAAGATTTGGAGGACCCCTTGGAGTAACTCTGAGGACCCCCTAGGGGTCCCGGACCCCCTGTTGAAGACCCCTGCCATAGGGATTAAATAGCAGAACAATAGCAATACATTGACACATAACTTAAATCAACAGACATAATCACTAGTATTTGAGCTTTGCCAGACTGATCAAAGGTGGAGGCTGGGGTGGAGGAGGCAGCTAGCAGCGCGTATCCGAGGCGTCGGATAACCAAGCATAGGTAGGGAAAGCAAGTCATATTTAAAGGAGCCTTCCCTAAATAGTAAATGGTGCATTTATATAGCGCTTTTATCCAAAGCGCTTTACATAGATTGTGCATTACATTCACCCATTCACGCACACATTCATACACCGGTGGCGGAGGAAACCATGCAAGGCACCAACCTGCTCACCGGGAGCAATTAGGGGTTCAGAGTCTTGCTCAAGGACTCTTCGACATTAACTCAGGGGGAGCCCGGATTCGAACTGGGAACCCTTCGTGCTCTAATAACGGTTTCTCTACCCCTGAGCTATGCCGCCCCTACTGAACGAGAGCTTTGATTGGAGTATGACAGTGTGACGTAATGACCAGCAGATATGTGAATGAGGAACGGGAAAAGAGCTGAATGACATCTGACTATAGCTGGGCGGGGCAAGACTCCTGCATGTGTCCTGCATAAACGAACGCTGAAGCCTTCATGCTCCACTAACATCTGGAATGTACAGAGTGAAATAACAAGTGTCAACAGTTCTAGGGCACGGTGGCACAGTTGGTAACGCTGTCGCCTCGCAGCTAGAAGGTCCTGGGTTTGATTCCCGCCGGGGGATGCTGTGGGCGTGTTCTCTCCTCCGCGTCATCAGTGCCCACACCCTAGGTGGGATTGGCGAAAGGGCCTTTCTGTGTGGAGTTTGCATGTGTCTCCTAGGGTAGATACCCTCACAAAAACATGCAGTAATCCTGGTCTCTATAATGCCTCCCCCTGGCCAGCCGGGGTGCCAGGAACTGGTTGGAATAACGTTTTCCTTCCACACGCTACGTCCAAACTGGGGAAATCCCCAATGTCAGGTGAAAAGAAGCAACTCGGGCTACTCATGCATAGAAAGAAGCATGAGGTCAGTCCGTTGTCTCCCCAGGTGCGGCAGAGGGAGAGCAGAGCCCAAGATTACAAGTTAGACAATTGGCACTGGGTGAAAACAATGGGTTACAAAATTGTGGGATAAAAATTGTGGTGTGGTGCTTAATGGGCCACTGCCAGCTCAGTGGCCTTGTTCTTAGACAGCACCATTTAAGGAGAGTTGCGTCACCTCCGCTCTCTTCATCGGGCCAGTCTTCTAGAGGGCCTTCTAATGGCTCCGAACCCAAGTTTAAGGAATGCATTGGAATCTAGAAGCATTTCGTCATTGCATCACAGTTCTAAAAAATGTTAATAAAGGCCAGGGTTTTGCACAATCAGAGTCAAAGGCCACTGTGATTGCGACCGTTAGGTCGCAGTTACTATCAAAACATTCACTGGCTGTCAGTCTGTCTCTCAGTCTTTCCGTCACGTCACACTTTTGCCCTTCTCATATCTCCGCAACCGTTGCCCGTATCCATGCCAAACGTTGCACACACACTCCTTGGCTGCCAAACGACAACCTCCACCCCTCATTCTCACATGCCCCTCTTCTAGCGCCACCATGAGGCCGATTCTTGCAAAACACATTTTTGGACACTGCTCCTACACATTTTGCCCTAAAAATCACGCAAAGCGATACACAGTATGTCTAAAGTCATGTCATCAACATGGATCTGTCCCATTTCCCTTATTCCCCCGATTGGCTACCATTGCCTTATAAAGTCTGTGTATGCGACCTGACGGTCGCTTATCCGATTAGGGAGTCTTGCTGGTAAAATGCGTCTTCAATAAAGCTGCCTTTAAATGGTATCCATGGTGCCTCCCTGCTTGGCACTCAGCATGGTTGGATGGGGATAAGACCCTGCAAAAACATCTAGGGGGTGTACTTGTACATCATGTCTGGGGAATGAAGCCTCAAACAGGCCTTGGAGATAAGGCTGGGTCACGTGGTTTGGGAATTGTTGGTTCCCATGACTTACTTAGGCCTACTGTAGGGGAAGTGGCCCTGTCTAGTGTGTGTGCGCGTGTGCGTGCGTGTGCGCGTGGCTGCGTGCGTGCACACGGCTGAATCGCTCTGCGCCAAATTTATTGTAGGCCAGAGAAGTAAACCCCTGAATATTTCTCACGTGTTTTATAGTTGTTGAAGCATTCTGAAATTGAATACCAAAAGTCAATGGAGGTCAGATTGGGCTGAAACTTTGCCCAAAGCACTATAACTGAGGTCATAGTGCTGCTGTCGTACACTGGCCACATGACGTCTGCATGAGATCCCCAGATCCACATCGAAAGTAAGTAAGGGACCTGTTTCTGCAGCGTGAGGCAGCTTGATGCACAAGTACACCCCCTGGACATGACTCTAGTAGGTCGCAGGGACTTAGGTCGCAGCACAACGTGTTGTGAGCTTGGATGCCGGCTATTTTCGGTACTTCATAACACACTAAACTAAGCATAAAAAAAGGCAATACTGGAGATTTGGTGTGGATTTTTCTGGACAGTGAGGGCAATTCTTTCAACACAAGATGCTGCATTTAAGTTCAGGAGAGTTTGGACAAGGCTATTCTCTTGAATGCTGCCTTCAGGTAAGGCATGGAAAGAGGGCATTTGCATTTCTTTCACCATAGTAAAAACTGTATTAATGGTTTGAAGAGAGGGCACTTTTTACAGACGGATAAAAGGGCAGGGGCTCAAGCCCCCTTTGATGTCTATTTGTGCACATGCCTGCTTGGGCATAACAAATATAATATGCCCATATATGGAGACAAGTGTATAAATCTCACTGGTGTCACTATTGCTCTGAGATATTATACAGAGGTTACCCTATATGGAGACTCAAATCCCCATTTATGGAGCCCTCTGATGTCAGCAATACGACGACATAGCACAAACATCATAAGACTAGCCTGCACCACATATTTGGGCATGGCTGAAACAGAACTCTGTACACACATACAAAAAATAGCACCGGTGTGAAGTGAGCGATGCCCACTTCTCATGTTATCAAACACGACAAACCTGCAAATGTAAACTGTAAATTGTTGCGTATCTCCTTGCATGAGCCGTTCTGTCCTATACATACATATACATATATACACATACACACAAAGCCAGACGTAGGAGCGGTTAGCCCTGCTCAAAAGGACCGACACAGAAAGAACTAGAGGTGTGCCGATTGATCGGTGAGTGATCGTGATCGGACGATAATGCCTCTATCAGCTTTGCTACAAGCTAGATCAGCTATTTTCACAATATTTATCTGTGGGACTGAATGTAACCTCAGCTTCAACTCCTACAAGTTGAATTGGATACTAAAGGACCTCAGCCTGCAATCTCCTAATGTTTATACTTAATATACAATGTCAATGTTTAGTAAGCATTAAATATAAATGCTGCTACAATAACACAATAAATAGAGGAATGTATGGATTTGACGCTGTGATCGGGAATATCGGTATCGGCAGATACTGATTCCAGTTGATCGTTATCGGCCCCAAAAATCGCAATCAGAGCATCTCTATAAAGAACTGTGCAACAAAGCAATGTGTGAACTGGTTCTCAACCTGTGGGTCGGGGGTCCCCAAATTATTTTGGGGGGTCCCCAGATGATTAGCTTAATGTGCAATGTTGTTTTCTCTCTCAACAGTAAACAAACCAACATAAAGTTTAAGTGTATAGAGGGTATCTGCACATTTCTAAAGTGACAATTTAAAGACTTTTTTAATACCTCTAAAATCACAAATTAAGCATTGGCCAAATTATCAAATATTAGAGGCATAAATTGTGAAAATAGACAATCTACATGCTCACAACGCCTCCCAACGCGAGACTTTGTGAGCATGTAGATCTGCTATTTTCACAATAGAACCGTATTATACAAAATGTAATGCCTGAACTCTTAAGCCCTTTGCATGCAGGCGCGTTTATCCGCACGGATAAAACGGACAATTTCATTTTTTAAAAAGAAAACAATGATTCTCTACGACCTCATGCACACCGGATCCGAATTAGCCGTGCGACGAGTGGCTGCGGCCGTGCGTTTTTTTCTCGATCGAACCCAGTTCGATTTGTGCGTCTTGTCGCATGCGGTAAAAAAAAAAAAAACTCATCACTCCTTATATGACTCCTTTTGGGATCCGCAGCGCCGATTCTGCCAAATCCAATGCGTCTTATTCATGCAAAAGACGAAAAAAAAAAAAACCCGCAACTGTCCTGTGTGCAAAGGGCTTTAGTGGTCGTCAGGGTGGGGGGGTCCCCAGTTAAAATATGATTATTTTGGGGGTCTCGCCCTGAACAGGTTGAGAACCACTGCCCTTGTGTGAACCCACCCTGAGCCAGAACATCTTGGAGCCGTGCCATCGTATGGCCATGTGCTGCCAGGACAGATACTCGTTGACACGGGCCCTCTTCTGCAGGTCAGCCGGGTACCAGTGGTCAGGGGTCTGGTGCTTCTCAGCAAGGTACTGCAGGATTGCAATGCTGCAGTGGGAGAGAGAGAGAGAGAGAGAGAGAGAGAGAGAGAGAGAGAGAGAGAGAGAGAAAGCACATTGTTTTTCTTTAAAAGTGTTGAGTTTAAAGCGGCAATCCAGAATATATTTATTTTAATATAATGTGCTTATATTTTGATCAATCTTTATGGTACAGTATGTTAGAACAATATAACTAATTGGCACATTATGGGGTGGTTTCCCTACTCTTCCATTGAGAAATGTAGACCTATGTTTGAGTAATTCATTTATTTTAATGTATTTGGAAATATACTGTATATTCATTAACATTTGCTATTGCATTTGCTGTTTGTCAACTGTAATTCTATTAACGTATACAGTACTCACCTTTCTGCCAAACAGAAGTCTCCATCTTTAATTGCAGGGACTTTTCTTATCAGACTTATCTTCCCAAATTCATCACCAAAGTGTTCACCTAAAAGCCAAGAAACATGATTTTCTCACCAGTGTTGGAATTGACAAATTGACAAAACAGAAAAACCAAATGGGAATTATCAGTGGGACATGATGACATGTCTGGACAAACTGCCCACTTCTAGGAGCCCACATTAGCCTAATTATTAACACATAAGTGACAAGTTGAAAATGTAGGCCATGGGTCTTCAACAGGGGGACCAACCCCTAGTTGGTCCTCAGAGTTACTACATGGGGTCCTCCAAATAGAAAGTGATAGAAACATTTTTTCTCCTTTTTTATAATGACCACTTGAACCCTAGCGTCCATATTCTGAGAACATTAGTCAAAATCACACCCGTGTGAACTGAGCGGTGGGGGGGGGGGGGGGGGGGGGGGTGCGTGTGTGTGTGTGTGTGTGTGTGTGTGTGTGTATTGCAGTTGATGCACAGGCCAGGCTAGACTCAACAGCACCTCTCTGGTCACCCAGGGTACTGAGGCTACATACACCAGAGGCTACAGACAGACAGACAGACAGACACACAGACACGGATACACACACGGCCACGCTATGGAGACGGTGTGACCACCGCTCAAAAATAGCAGATCTACAAGCTCACGACGCCTCGCAGCGCGAGGTGTTGTGAGCTTGAAGATCGTCTATTTTTGGCAAAGAGCTTTGGTGTAGAGGGGAAAAAGAGCAGACTAAGTACAGATTTCTCCTTTTTTATAATGACCACTTGGACCCTAGCGTCCATTCTGAGAACATTAGTCAAAAAAAGTAAATCTACAAGCTCACAACGCCTCGCAGCGCGAGGCGTTGTGAGCTTGTAGATCGTCTATTTTCGGCAAAGAGCTTTGGTGTAGAGGGGAAAAAAGTACAGAGTCAAAGGTCAAGTTTATTAAGTATTGACGGTTCAAGTGGTTAAATATATATGAAATTGACATGAATCCTACTGATGATTGTGCTGTCAAACAATGAAACTATATGGAATCTGAAAAGGTTGTGGGGGTCCCTGCTCCATCTCTCTCTCAGTTTCAACCAAGGGGTCCTTGGCCTGAAAACGTTGAAGATCCCTGATGTAGGCTAAAGGCCAGGATACTATTCCACAGTTTACTTTTTCCATGGACCTCATCATATCCATGGCCCTTCAATCACTCAAACTAAAACAAGTTGTCCGCACGCGATACACCGCTCTCCCTTCTTTACTTATTTAAGCAAATATAATTAACACTTGTTTTGCCCGTGTAGGGCTTCATCAGGTTACAAGCTTATGGCTTTGGAACCCTTTATGTAGGTCAGAGCCAGTGAGTGTCATCACACAAAATGACTTTTTTGTATTTGTCGCATTACAAAAAAAATATTATAGTACATTTACCCCCATTGATTCCGGATGGGGACCCAGATGCATTTGGGTCCCCATCCGGAATCAATGGCGGTCATTTTATTGTAGTCAAATATTATTGAACTCAAGTCTCCATGGCGTAAATTTTTGGGGGTGAACTACTCCTTTAATAAACCAATAGGTTCTCTATTATGTGAGGTTCCCCTCCCAAAAGTCCCACCTGTGCGAAGTGCTGTCGTGTGACGTGTTTTAGAAATTAATTTGGTATCAAACACAACACACATGCATATCTCCTTGTATGGGCCGTTCTGTCTGTGACATCAACTGCGCTGATGTCGGTCTAGCCTACACACAAAGCCAGGCCTAGGAGCGGTTAGCACTGCTCAAAATTAGGGGCCATACTTCTGAAAAATAGGTAAAAAAATAATTAAAATCAAACAGTGAGTAAAGGCTCACTGACTGACTCTGACCTACAGGGTTCCAAGGAGCCTGTAACCTGATCCTGAAGCGGCCCTACACATGGGCGAAACGCATAGACTGTAGAAGGGCGAAACGTTGTTAATTATTCTTAAAGGATCACTTCACACATTTTCAACCTGTTTATAATGGGTATTCACTAGGCTAATTCTCACTATATTATAAGATGACACCATCTCTGTCTATCTGGTCTGTGTCCCAGAGGAGGACTTAAGGGATATTTCAACTTTCAAAAAAACTTTTGGTAATTTTATCATCTAATCAGGCTTTTTTGAACACCCTCAACAGTTTTTTTTTTTTTTTTACCATTTTCCCAAATAATTATTAAAAATAAATGAAAACAGTTATCGAAAAAACACGGCCTGCTCACGTATTAGGAGGGTAGTTTGAGTCACCAGAAAAAATAATGGGTGTTTTTAATTAATCTATCATGGTTAAAATGAAGTTTGAAGTTACAATGGGTGTGTATGTGGAGAGAGGCCCTTCCACTGCTCCCTGTTGAAAGTGGAATATCCCTTTAATAGTTCAGAAACCTGACATTATCAGTCAATAGAAACAGCAGGCTTTCTCTTCCTGGAAAGTTAGCATGCTGTACTAGAAGACAAATTGCTCTTGCATTAATAATAATAAAAAATAGGTTTAAAATTGTGTTTGAAACGGCCAAACCTGCCAATAGATAATGTCACTTGGCAGATGTATGATTGTAAGATGTAAGCTGTATGATGTAAGATGTATGTTTTAGCCCAGCCCTACCCTCCCCGACCCCTCTTTGTATTTACCTACTGTATGATGTTTTTATTTTTTATTTTTAAAGTTTTCCCCTTTTTTCCTGACTATATCTACTGCATAGTACTGTGTTCTATCCGTCTGTCATTCAATGTTATATGAGATACTTTAATGGTTTCCTATGGAAATAAGTTTAGTCTTTTCTAGGAACTCCTTTTAGTAGACCTTGTACCTGTGAACTGTACTGTCATGAAACTGTACTTTTTCCTATGCAAACTTCTTCTAATAAAGTCTTCAATCAATCAATCAATCCTAATAAAAGTCTTCAATCAATGAACTGTTCCGCCCTTGAGACACAGACAAAGATAAATAAACAGAAATTGTGCCAAGGTTGAAAATGGATGAAAGAGGTCCTTTAATTTAGGATCTAATTGGGTGCTTAGAAATAAGCCAATTCGGCCACTGTCTGGCATTGCTCATCATAGTAACAGTTTTTTCAATAGAAATTGGGCCTCGGTTTCCCAGATTGCAGTTGTTTCTATTTGTTTTGTTTTGGTTTGATTGAATGAATGCTTGTCTTTATTAGACGTTTTTGCATATAGGAATACAGGACAAGTAGCCTAAGCAGTTCAGAAAGGTCTAGGCTACTAAAAGGATAATAGACCACAAGAAAGCGCAATGGATTTTGCATTGGGGTGCTTTTTGTAGACCTACTCAATTCATGATACTTGTCAGTGTTTCATACATAAAAGGGTTATAGGCTATCTGTCAGTCTGTGGATTAAACAATTTATTTGTGTTAATCAGATCAATTAAATCACGGTCTCTGCGTTTTCCGAGTTATTCTATAGGGCTATAGGCTACTGTCCAGTTAGTGCATGGCCATTTGGCTACAACCAAATTATCTTGTTCTGACTGTAGCCAACTAAAGTAGAAACTGACTTTACTTCCCATTCTCTCCGAATTAACTTTAGCCTACTGCCTACCCGATGATCCGTTATTTAACAAGCAAGCAAAGTCTGACAACGATAAGCGGGCAGCAGTGAACTTGCACAGCACTACAGCACGTACCGTTAAAGAGCGCGACGTCTTTAAACTCAAAGGGAATGTTGTTCTTCTTGAGGAAGATGAACACGGATCTGCAGGGCTGAGAGAACATATCCACATAAAGCTGCACGGACATGATGACTGACGGAGCGGTGGTCGATGGGGATGTGAAGGAATGGAACAGAAGTCTAGATCCAAACTCACTGTTTGTTTTGAGTTGCAGAACAGAAACAGACTAAACAGAGACAGAGTGGTCTCCCCAACGACACGCCTCTAAAAGCCAAACGTAGGTCTACTCCGTAGTACAACGGTGTTGCTCGTCAAAATACATTCCTGACCCTTCTTTGTAATATAGCCTATATATTTTTGTATTGCAGCTTTTTTTTCTGACTATAATACTGCATAGTTGCAATGTTATATGAGATACTTGTGCAAATAAGCCAAGTCCTTTCTAGGATCTCCTTTTAGTTGACCTTCTAGGCCTACCAGTGAACTGTACCTTTTCCTATGCAAACTCCTAATAAAGTCTTCAATCAATAAATGTAAAAAAAGAAAAAAAAGCCTACAAGGGGGGGGGGGGGGGGGGGGGGGGGTGGGACTGAGTTACTAGGGCCCAAGGTGGATTATTTTATTATTTTACAGGCCTACTTTTGCTATTGAAAAATAGCAGATAGGGCCTATAGGCACCGAGTGCCGCGCTGCGAGCTTGTAGATCTGCTATTTTTGAAAAGTCGTGAAAATGTGTGCAAATATTTGAATATACAGTATGTATTTTTTAAGCGAACATTTGTAACCCAAATTTTGCTTCTGGGGGGTCCCTGGAACTAAATGTTTTGAGATGGGGGTCCATCATTTTGGGGGTCTTTCATATGAAAAGGTTTGAGCACCCACTGACATAGAAACATAGGTTTTTCAAAAAACCGGAGAAGGATTTGAAATATTTAAAGACTTAAACAAATTTTCACAATTTCAAAAATAGCAGATCTACAAGCTCGCAGAGCGGCACTCGATGCTGCGCTGTGAGCTTGTATATCTGCTATTTTGCAATAGTTAAAGCACAAAAGAATGTGTTCCCAGTCTAAATGGGTTAACCCCCCTCCCCCTATGAAGAACATTCATGGGGGGCCCACAGTGAATCCTTGTACCCAGGGCCCAGAATTTGGTGCAACACCCCTGGATACATAATAGACTATTGTTGATTCTGGCTTCCCTCTAGAATAGACATTTATTCACCATCTAGTAGTCAACATCATTATTAAAGCTGCAATCAAGAACTTATGTGTAAAACGTTATTTTTTTATAAATCTGTATGGTAGAGTAAGCTGTTGCACGAGAAATACAGCTACATGAGCGTTGACTGTTTTTTTTTGTTTTGTTTGGCACTTCTGGTTTTGTGCCTGCTCTCTTCACTGTACAAAACAGTAGGATATTTTTTTCATACTTCTATGTAACTTTGTAAAACTTAAACTGCTGTGCTGCATCTGGGTGACTGATTTCCCCCCCTTGGGATAATAAAGGTATCTATATCTATCTATCTATCTATCTATCTATCTACGGTATCTATTTTGGTATCTATTTATTGGAACCTGATGTATACCCTGGAGTAGTAGGACACCTACTGGTCACTTTGAAAACCACAGAACTAAGCTAAAGACATACAACTATTGAGTAAATCCAGATAGAACCCTGGCACTGATTGTCAAATAAATAATCAATACTTTTCATTTACTGAGAATGCAGTGAGTGAACTTCCTGGAGCATTTAATCACTAGCTGATAGTTAGGGTTAGGGTCAAATCCATCTTGTCTCTTCCTTTAACGACAGTTTGAACAAGAAGGCAATATTAACAGTATCATATTCACAGTATCACATGTAAGTAGTATACACTTCAATCAGGGGTTCTCAAACCTTTTTAGGCCGTGACCCCCAAAATAAACATATTTGAACTGGGGGACCCCCACCCTGACAAGCACTCGGAATTGTAGGTATTACATTTAATGTGACTCGGTTCCACAAATAAATATTGTGAAAATAGCAGATCCACATGCTCACAACGCCTTAAATTGTCACTTTATAAATGTGCAGATACCCTGTATACACTTATACTCTGTGTTGGTTTGTTTACCGTTGAGGTAAATGACATCAAACTTGGGGTCCCGACCCCAAGTTTGAGAACCACTGACTTAAATCATCAGTGATGTGTCGTTGTTGTAACAATATTAGATTGCATGTGGAATAAGTAGCGAATATAAATTAATATTAGGGCTGGGACTCGATTAAAACAATTAATCTAATTAATCAGAGGCTTTGTAATTAATTCATCGAAATTAATCACACGTTTAATCGCATACAAATATTTGACCTGAGAAGCATTTTTTTTCAAGTAAAACACATTTTGTTGTACGAGTGAATCAACAAGTGAGTTTTTTAAATAAAAATTTCGCATCCACTGGGCCAAGCAAAGCGCTCTGATCGGCTACTTCTCCCTTTGCGCTTGTTGTCTCTTCTTGGTTGGTGCATCGCTATGATCGGTATGCCCGAAACTGAAGGTTCTGTGGTGCAAAAACTAAGTGTGATTAAAATGCGTTAATGTTTTTAATCGCGTTAATTTTCTGTAATTAATTAATCACAATTAATCAGTTAAAGTCCCAGCCCTAATTAATATACATAGTAACATACAGAGTGCTAATTTTAGTCTGTGTAGAATTGTACCTGGGTGAGTCCATTTATAGATAGAACTTTACTTTACTACATCTTAGAATTAAGATATCGTAGTAACACTGCAGTAGGCAGGATACAGTTGCAGTGATACTCCAGATTTGACTTGAATTGATTATAAAGATTTTATTAGACAACTAATTACAAATATTGGAACATGTTTTTAATTATCCATGACAAGTCCTTTGAAATTCAGTCAACGTTAATTTAACTCTAGAGTACACAAATGGATACTCTGAATAAATTAACCTTCACACATACAACTAAATCGTTTGAATATCACTGCTGATGTTCAGTTCAGAGAGGGTCTTCTTGTCTTCTTGGAATGGACTTCTGGGTTAAAGTGTACAGCGTTGTTGGCGGCCAGGAGGCTCCTTCACAAGAAGCTCATGACGGTTCCTTTCTTGCCGACCTGGTGGGGTTCCAGCGCGTAGAACCGGATGACAATCCTGGGGGTGACAACAGAACCAAGAGTCAAGAAGGGCCAATTGCCTATGTAATCCTGGGGGAGAGTGTTTTCTGCTGGTGATTCAGTCCGAGTGTATCAAAGGGTGCGTTCGGAAATGCGCACCGGGTGTGGTTAGGGTTAGGGGTTAGGGTTAGGTTTAGGCATAGTTTTACTGGGGTTAAGGTTAGGGTTAGGGTTAGGTTTAGGCATAGTTTTACTGAGATTAGGGTTAGGTTTAGGCACTCACTACACTGAGCACACACCCGGTGCGCATTTCCGAACGCACCCTTTGATACACTCGGACTAAAACACCAGCAGAAAACACTCTCCCGTAATCCTGGGCTCTGCTCTCCCTCTGCCGCGCCTGGGGAGACAACTGACTGACCTCATGCTTCCTTCAATGCATGAGGAGTCCAAGTTGCTTCTTTTCAGGTAGCGCGTGGAAGGAACACGTCATTCCAACCAGTTCCTTTCCCCTCCATCAGGCGCCCCGGCTGGCTAGGGGGAGGCATTATATAGAGACCAGGATTACATGCATGTTTTTGTGAGGGTATCTACCCTAGGAAAGAGGTTTTCACCACTTTAACCATTATTTTATGTTTTAACTAATACGAAATAGCAGATATACAAGCTCACAAGCTGCGAAATTGTAGTGCTATTTTTTTAATTTCTTGCACTACAACATTAACATTCAGTCATTTCAATTCAGTCAATCGAGGTCGTACAGTTCCAGGGTATAAAGTCCCTTTGGTTTATGACATCAAATATCTCTGGTTAATTAGTTACACACATTCTCAATCTGGGTGAAAAGATCTGATGTTTAAGCCCTTGAGAATCCAAAGTGTCCATGTTAATCACAAGACAGTTACTTAACATCCTAAGGTATACCTAGTTCTGAGGGAGCTACGCTTAAACTAATTACTTAATTTGACCGTGAACCATCATCACAATAGCCTGACACTCAGCCTGAATTGACATTTCGTTTCACTTCATTATTCAGTCTGAAAGTTCTTCCCCCCAGGGCGTTTGCAGGGATGGGCGTTGCCAAAAAGAGGCAGTCTTCAGCGATTGGTTCACCGACCAACACATGACATAGTGTTGTTATCATGGTTGTTATGTGTGACTCAGAGCCCTAGAATGGAGAGTTGCGTCACTCCCGTTCACTTCATGGGGCCAGGTCTTCTACGCACACATCTATTGGCGTATAGTGACAAACGGCCAACCGGAAGTTTACAAAATGCATTGAAGTCTATGAGGTGTAAAGTGACAATGAACCACGTGACCAGCGCTGTTTCTGACCCCGCGGTGACACCACTCTCTGATTATACTGCTCTGGTGTGACTGGCTAGTGGCTAGCCTGTTGCTTGCTAGTGCTACTTGCTAACCAAAGAAACAGGCAGAATAGGAGCGCTACAAACTAGTAATCAAACACAACATAACATGCCTGCTACTGGTGTTTCATAGCGAGATCGATACGATCGCATTTTACCGCAATTTACCGCATTTTATCGCGACGCGATGCGCGGTACGGTACGGCGGCGGCGCTGGTTTACTTGGAAACACACATGATTTCTGGGAAACCCCCACCCACGCTGATCACAAGACGCTGATTCACGACGCTGATTCGCCGTACGGATTTTCAACCGAGGCAGGCCTCCTCAATGAGAGCAATTCTAGACCCCTGAAACGCCAAAACAAAACAATTAAAGGGGTGTGGCTAGCGATTCAGGGTCTGGAACTAGGCTATCATCACAATGATTAATAATCAAATTACAGAAAATCTACCTTCAACCGAAATATTGTTTCAATAACGTTTATGTGAACATCTGCAATACAATAACTATTTTTAAATTACAAATTAAGTCACAGGTTGAAAATATCTGAACTCAGCTGAGTTGCTCTGGAAAAACTAAAAACTGAAAAAAAAACAAAAAAACAATGTTGGCAAAAGTTGAATATTTTTGATGGCAAAAGAAAAACAAACATGCTTGAACTTTCACGTTTTTGTTCAAACATTCTTGAACTTGCAGACTAAGCCATAACAATGGACTAATGTAGTATTTACACTTACACAATACACACTGTACTTTATATGGCCTCGACAGTGATTGGATATAAAAGATAGTAAAACATATCTATTATTTTAGAATCCAATGAGTACCTATGTACAGCATGTAGACCTCAAAAGGACAACAATAACAAGCAAATTAAAATACTGTAGCTATAAATATTTCTATGTTAATTAGAATGTTGAACTACCAGAAAACTGCAGCAATATAAGGGTTTCCGCCACCGTTATATAGGCCGGGCGCCCCGCCCGGTCTGATATCGCCCCCGCCCGGCCAGACGTCCAGGGAAAATGATGCAAAATTCCTCCTAAAAGCGTACAGGCAGGCGACACGGCTCTGGAATGTGTTCAAGAATGTGCATGCATCCTGCCTCGCTGCGCTGTCTATCAGCGCACATTAACACCAGATAGATTTGTGTTACATAGTTGTTATTTTTTATTCTTTTGTGCTGTGCTGTATGGCTGCAGCGTGCAGAGCATACACCATACCCCTTTTTTGCAAAGAGACTTCACATCGTCGTCATTAGACACACACACACACACACACACACACACACACACTTGCAGAGAGAGGGAGAGCTATATTATTAGCCGACATGCTAACAGTGCCGATATGTGTCCGATGGGACGCGATGCCAGATGAGAACCACAACAAAAAGTTTTCATCATCTTCACCTCCCAGCGAGTCAACAGTTTGCAAATGCGGATCCTACATGCTGCCTGCATTAACATTGGATATGTTTCTTTAGCCTACTTGAACGGGGCAATAGTGTTCCGTTTCTCTCTCTCGCTCTCTCTCTCTCTCTCCCCCCCAGTCCCTCCCGTACGAACGTTGTGCAGTGCAGGCTTGCTGGCGTGTGAGCTTGATGAAAACCGCTAATCTACAGGCTCACATTATGCAAAAAAAAGACGTGCATCCGGACGCGATGAGCGCTCAACTGCCTGCAACTAATTCAAAATCGCGCAATGCAACCCGTAAAGCGACATGCCTCATTGTGCGAACATGAAGTGACTGTTATGGAGAAACTAGTCTTTAGCTGTGAGTTTTCTCAATCCCCAAAACAGGCACAGGAGTAGCGCTAGGTAGAGAGGCGCGTGTGTGTCTTTGTTTTCAAAGAGTCAGAACAAACTCCTGGGCTGGTGATCAACACTGCTTTTCCGACGTTTCCTCCCAACAGCGACACATATCCACACGTTACTGAGCTGCATGTGTGTCCAGCCTGCTTGCAAGTGTTTGTGTGTTAAGATAAACACATCTCCAACTCCGACCGTCTAACTTTGCTCAGCGTTGCCATGTTTTGTTTGTGAGAGAAACAAGCAATCAGGTCTATGCAAATAAAATGTATGTTTTTGTAGTGGAGTAAAGGTACAATATTTGGATCCGAAATTGTGGTGGAGTAGAAGGAATCAAAATACTGAAAACTGGAAATAGACAAGTAAAGTACAAATACCTTGAAAATAATTAAGACACTTCTCTTTACTTCTTTAGGCCAAAAATGATAAATGTTCTCTTATTATTTTGAGGGCAAAAATAAGAATTAATATTAAAAATTAAGTGAATTAATTACTGGAATTAATTAATTAATTATCAAAAAAATTCGAGATCCCCCCCTGGTCAAGACTTTTTCCTGCAGGAAACCCTGAAAGTGAAAGTCGCCCTAAACATTGGGTGTATTATATTACTGCACATATGGGCGATCTGCGAGGCACAGACCACTGATTGTATGCATGCACTCCCACTTTATGTACTTTGCACACATTGTTGTTATGTGCACCTATGTATGTATGTGTGTATTAGGGCATTCACCAAATATTCGAATATCAAAGTCACTATTTGACGTTGTTCACCGAAGTCGAATATTCGCTTTAAAAAAAAAAAAATCACCCTCTTGTGAATTGAGCGGTGGTGTGTGTGTGTGTGTGTGTGTGTGTGTGTGTGTGTGTGTGTGTGTGCAACAGCGCCCCTCCCTTAACATGTGTGGTCAGAAAAGGTTACTGCAGGCTACAGACAGACAGACAGACACGGAGACAGACAGACAGACAGACCCACACACACGGCCACGTATAGGAGCGTTGTGACCACCGCTCAAAAATAGGAAGTCATAAGAATGAGTTGTCAATTGAATGAATTTGTTAATGCTCTATACCAGGGGTTCTCAAACCTTTTTAGGCTGTGACCCCCAAAATAAACATATTTGAACTGGGGACCCCCACCCTGACAAGCACTTGGAACTGTAGGTATTACATTTAATGTGACATTTAATATGACATTTGCACTCCTTGGTTTCTGTTATTTCTGTTTTTACTATTCAATTCAATTCGATCTTTATTTCAGACCCAGGGATATCCATATCACAATTTAACAACACAACACAATAAAATAACAGAACAGCAAATAAAGAAATGTAATGCAAATAGCCCACAATTGTTCAGTTTCTGACATACAGACATGTGCGCCAATGGTTCCTCAGTCTAGAGGAGAACCTGACAGAACTGAGTGTAAGGTCCGTTATGACAGCGGCGATGTCATTTACTGACTCAGATGCCCTACATGTGTAGGGCCTACACATAAACCTGTACATAAGGTTACGTAGCACAGCAGAGCAGGTGGGCACCCCGACACTAACAACATCTGGTTTGCATTGGAGCTTCTTAGTCTTAGAGCTCTGGTTGTGCAGCCCTTTTGGATATTATTTGCGATTGCGATATTGGGATATAAACACATTTTACTTGACTTGATTATGCCGTCTTCCTCTTCTCATACCCTGGGCTCTCTGTGCTGTATGTACTGTAGCTAAAGAGCTAAACTATCCTTAAAGCAGTTAAGACTGAATTAGCAAAACAGGCCCAACTTAAAACAGATATGGAGATATTGCTTTATTCTTTATTTTCTTATCCTTATATTTTTTAAAGCAGTTTTCTTATCCTTATAACTTTTGAAATAAATGAATGCCATATCTCAGCAATCTTGACATCTTGTATGGTACAGCCAAATCAGAGGAGTGTACAAATGGAGCCAAATGGATCCATAAGGTCCATTTGTACACGCAACTAACCCTATTTTTCCATATATTAGAGCATCTGGTTTTGTCTTATGTATTGTGGTTTCATAACTTCACAGCTCCACTGTGTAACTGCTACATATAAATCAGCTCGTTGCATAACACAACTGGAAACTGCTTTAATGTGGGACAGACTGTGCCAAGAAGACCATATGTGGGGTTAACTGATGCCTAAATCAGGGGTCTTTGAAGCTTTTAAGGCCAAGGACCCCTGCACTGAGAGAGATGAAGCTCTTGTATATAATTGTGTAACAGATTACAACTTTTTAGACTTGTTTGATAGCAGTGTTGTGTTAATCAAAGTGTTGTTTGTTTAATTGTTTACACATGATATTTTCTATTAGGTTGGATTCTTTGATCACTTAAAGGGATATTTCACAAAAAAAAAAAAAAAAACGTTGTAGAACGGCTATTTTCAGCAAATGTTCCCTCCAGAAAAGGCATGACTAGTGTTCAAGTGTTTGAGGGTCTTCCCAAATCTTTGTCCCACCTCCCCTGTAGTATCTTATGTTGAAGAGCCATCCATGGCATACATTATTGCATATTCTGGATTCCTAAACGATCGTTTGGGACAACAATCTGGAGGCAGGACCACAGTGCACAAACTACCAACCTGTCTTCAGTTAGACCAAGTTCTCCCGTGAGGAACTGGAAGATCTTGGCGCTGTGCTCTTTGTTCTTCTCGGCGGTGTCGGTGACGGCGATGGCGGACACAGAGAGCATCACACACGGAGAGCAGGAGCCAGCGATCAGCATCGGCAGCCCTGCTTTCACCACCAAGTTCATCCTCTGCAAAAACATAAAGTCACTCTTTAACCCATTCTTGAACACATTATGACGCAATATTTCATGCTTTAACTATTGAAAAATAGCAGATATACAAGCTCACAGCGCGGCACCGAGTGCCGCGCTGCGAGCTTGTAGATCTGCTATTTTTGAAAAATCGTGAAAATCAGATTTTTGACCCGATTACATAAGTGTCTTTTGAATCCTTCTAAGATTTTTGGAAAAACCGATGTTTGTAGGTCAACAATCTGGCCAGCCATCGTCAAAGAAAAGGTCCTTTTCATTTAACTGGAGCTCAGTTAGTCTGTTCTTGAGAGACTACTATGTCAGTGGTTCTCAAACCTTTTCATGTGAAGGACCCTCAAAATGATATTTATTTGGCCACGGACCCCCATCTCAAAATATCTAGTTCCAGGGACCACCCAGAAGCAAAATTTGAGTTACAACCGTTCGCTTTGAAAATACATATAGTCAAAGATTTGCACACATTTTCACGACTTTTTTTCAAAAATAGCAGATCTACAAGCTCGCAGTTACCGAATGTCAAGTTACCAGGTTTTCTTCAGAATATGTATGACACATATTTACTACGACACTATGGCATATTAGGGATTGATTGATTGATCGAAGAATTTGTTAGAAGTTTGCAATAGAAAAAAAAGTACAGTTTCATGACGGTACAAATCACTGGTACAAGGTCAACTAAAAGGAGATCCTAGAAAGCCGAGGCTTATTTCCACAGGAACCACACTTTAAGTATCTCATAAAAAATCCGACTAGTACTACTGGTTCTCAAATGTTGTGTTTGCAAGAACCCTCTTAACTCTGAGAGTTGAACACTCTGAGAATGTTCAATACACCTTTTATGTTCAATTCACCTTTTATTTGCTGATCTGCATATCCGGTACCACTTTGGTGAATTGGTAAAAAGTACTTTAATAAACGTACTTGCCTTTTTTTTCACTCTCTATCAGCTTGTAGATCGGCTATTTTTTGGCAAATGTTCTGCCCCAGGACGATGGATTTTGATTATCGCGATAATAAGTCACATCCGACTAGTACTAGTGGTTCTCATGTGTAGTATTTGCAAGGACCCGCTTAACTCTGAGAGTTGAACACACTGAGAATTTGAACACTCTCAGAGTTACATACAGACCTGTTATGGCCATTCAGGGCTAGCTCTTTATTTGTTTCTGGCAATATTATTGGACATTTGGATGTCTGTGACACAAAAAAATAAAATAAAATAATGATAATAATCAAGCAGTACTGTCACAATTACAACATTTAAGTTGACGATTAATTGCCAAACAAATAACTGTGATTAATTTGTAATCAAAAACTGCACTGGGCAGATATGACATAGGCCTATAGCTTAAATGTACAAAGAAATTACTGACATGTTTAATAATTGCATACTTTTTTATGGGGAAATAGCTGATCTACAAGCTTACAGCGTGTCACTTAAGCTTGTAGATCTGCCATTTCTCTTTTGTTTAATATTTGAAAATGTATGAATATCTTTCAACATATGGAAAGTTTGGAAACGTTTATGACGATTATGTAATAATTGTGACAGGCCACTCAAGTACCACTAGTTGAGTGATGTGCTCAGGACTTTTACTTTATTTGAGTATTTCCATATGTTTTAACTGTTATACTTCTATTTACACTATCTCTGAGGTAATTGTTTCACAGCTTACTTTGGTTACTAATTACTTTTCAGATTAACAAAACATACACAGGTATAGGTTACCCAGTGCAGCACAAGTCATTAAAGCTGCAACACCAGTGATGAAACACATTAATAATGTATTAATTACAATCCATGTAATTTGTGATTGAGAAATTGGCCAATCTGCATAATGAATAGGCTATAATGTATTCTGCAATGAGTTTAGTAGCCTCAGACAGTTGCTAATAAAGAGTGGGAGTGAGACAGGTTCAATGAGAAGGAGTATCCAATCCATGCATTGCTACTTTTGTAGTTACTACAACTTTTACTTGTTATAAACAGAGTGGAATTTTACATTATGGTATTGCTGCTAGTAAAACATAAATACAAAATAAAATAAATCAAAGTAGGCCTACTTCAAGTTCAACAGATCACCATCAGATCGTACATTTATGACATGGCATGAGTGATCAATAGAAGAAAAAAAAAACATTTTGGTGGTGAACTACTCCTTTAAGCAGCCTGTGGAATAATGTATACTTTGCCGTACGAATGTGTCGAACGCCGAAAATAGCCGATCTGCAATCTCACAGCGCGTCGCGATGCAAAACGACGTGAGCTTGTAGATCTGCCATTTCTTTCGGATACGCACATGATGACATTGAGCATTATGCAAGCACAGCACACATCGTTTCATTCACACAACACAACTCACGTCCTCTGGTTTGCCCAGGACAGCAGCAGTGGTAGAACACAGCTTCTTCAGGAAGTCCTCAGAGAACTTGCTCGCAGGCAGATTAGTTTCCAAGTCAATGAAAGGCATTATTATTACTGTGCGAGTTGTTGTACGTGGAGTGAGATGAGAATGGAAGCTTTGAATGCCAAGTTGCCAACCGATCCGCTGCTTGGGGAATGGGAAAGAGAGAGAGAGAGGGGCGACGAGAGCGCCCCTGGTGGTCAAGTTCGTCATTATTTTGGAGAAAGTCTTCTTCATTCAAGTGACAGACTATGCAACATGCGTATACTGCCCCCACGTGGGCAGATTCGTTTACTCCTCTGAAATCGATGCACACAGTGCAACATTTTTCTATTTCAATTTATTTCACAAAGCACCAGGTAGCATGTAGGCTATAATATCTCATCAAAACAGGCCTGAAAATCCATCTTTCAGGAGACATGGGGAGGTTTGTGCATTTTATTTTCCCATAGAAAGGAGGTGGGCATTCACTGCTGGCATTTAAACCCACCCTCGCATACATAGTGTTTCATATTTGAGTACCTGAGACGATATTTAATTATATTATTTTACCAGACTGTAAACCACAAACTAGTCATTTTTAATCTGTTAAACTCCCACCTCATTTTGTTCAATTGTCTGTTTTACATTCTGGTAAATCACAAAAATATTAAAAAATATCTACTGTTTTTCGTCTCAGGTAAATGTTGATATGTATTGTTGTATTATTTTTATGCTATGTTCAATGGAAACAACAAGCCCCCAGGACTGACTATAGGCTACCTCTGTTTACATTTCGGTCTTAACAGTATTCAATCAATCAAACCACACCGCCTTCCGAAAATCTTGTCTTTCAGTGGCACGTGACAGGGAAAGAGACTGTTTCATAGAAAGTTAAAACACACAAGGCTGTGGAAGAATGCTTATTGTTACATACCATCCTTATGGCGTTCTAATTGTTACATATCCTAATCATGTTCATTTGCCTACTGTACAGACCCGGGGAGATTATGTCTCTGTATGTCTTTAATCTCACCCAGCACAGGATTTGAAGGTCACGGTTTGATCTCTGTACTCGTAACAGATAACATTTACTGTTCATCCATAGATTTTACCTTCCACACTACAAGATAAAATGCACGGCAGAAAATGGTAAAATACAAGATGAGACAAAAAAAAAAAGTAATATTCCACTGGAGCATCATTATCACTTTATTTCCCTATGTCCTTACAATGTAAGAACAGTATTTCATACTCTATGTATGTAAGGGTTACATACATACATACATAAAACATCAAACCATCTAAAAAGCATCACACATAACACAACTTTTAAAACCCAATGTGTAAGGTGTGCATTTCATTTAAATGTTGCAAGTATACATGGCAAGGGTATTGTATCTGCTCCTTAAATGAAAAAAAAAAAACATAGTGATTCACGTTTGGGTCAAAAACATTAAAGGGAAAGGGGGTTATTTTTGTGACAATAGATCTGGACATACGTGAAAATGTGTCCTCTGCATTTAACTCATCCTCACCCTAACAATTAAATAAGATTTACCTTCTTCCTTCTACTTTTCATATGGAATAGGAAAAAAGGAAATCATGTAAAAACCTTAAATGAAATAAAGATGAAATGACGAGCAGTACTAGCAGGCACTATTAATAAAGCAAACGGGAGGGCTTCTCATTCCCAGACAAGCCTCCCTTGTACCCGTTCAGTCACAACAATTAAGGTCAAGGTCAACATTACATAATAGGTCATATCTCAGGCAGTGTTGTCAGGTGTGTTATATTACCATAGCTAAAAAATGAAAACATGATCAAGCTCTCTTTTTAGTATGCCAGGTCATTCAAAATGTTTACCCTGTAATGCATTCATCATTCGAGACTTAGTAAAAATAGCCGTTCTACAAGCACACAGCACATTGTGATTCAGTGGCGTCAGTTCAGAAAGAGCCAAGGTATGGCAACATGACTGGTGGACACCAGTCATGTTGCCATACCTTAACAACAGACATGATACATTTATTTTAAGAAGTACATTTATTTTTTTCCCCTAGTTTCTACGGTTTCTTGGGCTGGATATGGCAGCCTGGAACGGTTGTTCAAGTGCAGCTAAACTTGGCATGTTAGTAAATGTGCCACAATTAACAATAATGCATTGCACCTGTGCAGCTGACCTGTGGAACCTGGGAATATACCATTGTCAAGATGGGGAGAATACAAGTGTGGAGAATATAATTATTATACCTTGCTAAAGTGACCATTTTGTACAATTTTGCATTTGTAGTTATTTCACTGTGATTTAACAACATAATAGACAAAGAGCCATTTGTGGATTTATATTTAAAAGTAACTTTTATTTTCCCCCCTGGACCCAGGGTATGGCAGCTGCATACCCCTGCCATACCCAATTGATGCCCGTTGTGATTGTGAGCTTGTCGATGGGCTGATGTTTTTTTTTAATTTTGTACAATTCTCACCTATAATGACCAACATATGGGCACAGAAAAGAGACAACACAGACAGGTAGCAGCTGAAGGTGGATACCATCTATTTATTCAATGTTATGACATACTGTACATTCCAAGCAGCAATCTGTTCATATCAATCAAAAACAACAACTTACAAACAAAGATCAAAGTGAATCTGTACTGGACTGTAGTGGAGTTAGGATCTGTGTCATTTGAATATAAGGTTTATTTGTGTATGATATTGAAACGTGTCCATGTTCTTTATACCAATGACGACACACCTAGGCAGAAAAAACACAAGAGAAGAACAAACAATTAGCAATTAAACGTGCTGTATTTCCAAACCAAGAAACATATTTTTAAGCATATCTAATCAAGGATACTGTGGTAGAGTTTTGGGTTATGCAGTTGCCTTCTCATGATGCAACTCTAAATATTGATGCTATACATATTTTCAATTGTGATCCGTAGCTTATGAACTGATGATCCAAAATATTATCTTCTTACATTGCAAGGTGAAACAGGTTTCAATTTCGCTCTTCTAGCACAGAAATTACAGAACATGGATTAACACGTTTTCTAAATAAAAATGCCAAACTTGCTGCTGAACTTCCTATTTTAATTGGGAAGACCTTCCGAGACCCAATCACTGTGTGTGTTACTGGGCAACTAAGACACAACTAGCAAAAAAATAGCAAAGTTTGTTTGTGTGCTAAAAGGTGACTTTGTTACCCGTTTCACCATGCAATGTATGTCAACAGGAAGCATAAATTGGATCATTATATTTTCAGTTCCATTCCATTATTTTCTTTGTTCAGAATGTAGGTCCTACTGACGATGCACACCCAGGGAAAATATTATAGTAATGACAAGATAACTACACAATCAAAACCAAAGTGTTGTCGTGCTTTGAATACAAAACATCCAACACACAGATTGCCCCTACCTAATTTGAGATGTGAAGGTTGAGAATCGCTAATAATAATAGTTGAACGCATATTTATTTGAAAACGTGTTTGAATCCAGTTAAACCGTTTTGGGGTTTTCACCTTTCAAGACGGGAGCCCATTGTTACCATGTACATGGTATACGTATATGTTAAGTTAAAGGAGCTATAGTCAACTTTTTCATTGTAGGGCCGACACTTTGTTTACATCCTAGTCTATAGACTAGAATGTAAACAACAATGGCCAAAATGATTATTTTATCATTATTTTATGCTTTTTATTTAGGTCATTTTTGAATAGAAACACACATATGAAGCTTATTTTTTTCATAACATATTTTCGAAACATTATTTTTATTTTAGCTTCCGTTTTTCAAGAAAAGGTTGACTATAGCTCGAGCAAAAAGAGGAAAAAATGTGCCACAGAGGCACAAAAATCCAGGTCCAGGCACTCAGGTGGATTTAACAATAAAAGGCCTTTATTAAATGGGCTAGAACATTATTAAAAAACACCAACGCGTTTCGGCAAACGCCTTCTTCAGGGTGTTACTGTTGACTATAGCTCCTTTAACATAATTCTCAAATATTTGACGTTTTTCAGAAAACCTAGGTCAGAATTTACAAGGCGTTTTATTTTTTTAATCGTCCTTAACTCACCGTGAGAGTACTTGCACTGTTTGAGGGCCTCGTTGAAGCCCTCGCACAGACTGAGGTCCTGTTGGTTGGTGGCACAGTCCAGGAACTGTTTCACCTCGAAATGACATGGGCCAGTCTGAGCCGGGGCTGGGGCCGGGGCGGGCCTGGGGGCCTCCTGGAATGACAGGGTCTACATTTACCTACAGTACATACAGTGCCACTAGCCCTATTCCCTAGCAGTGTTTCTCAACCTTTTTTTCTGCATGGGCACACTTTTCATGTCCCAAGAATCCATGGACACACCAACATAATACGGGGGTGTAAATATCGTCACTGTCGGGGAAAACCTTGTATCTCCAAGTTTCAAATTTGTATGTTTCTTTGCAAAGTAAAGCCCTGCTTCATCATACAAGGCTGTCGCACAAGAGTAGTGAAAACAGCAGATTTACTAGCACACAATGCCTCGCAGTGCGAGGCGTTGTGTGCTTGTAGATCGTCTGTTTTCACTCGTTTAAACCATTTTTAAAATGATAAATACAATAATGGCTTTCAAGCAGTTTCAAGGGGCTCACTTGACCCTTCTCAGGGGCACACCAAAGGTCCCCAGACACAGTGGTTGAGAAACACTGCCCTACTACATAACCCCCCCCCCAACAACCATGTAGGGCTGTCACGATTATGACATTTTACATGACGATTAATTGTCACTCATATAATTGCGATTAACAATTTAATTGTGTTTTTGTCGTTGACAATTACATTTCTGTTTGGCTTGTAGGCTTTGGAGTTGCACATGGCAGATACGACACATAACCTAAATATACAAAGAAATGAAGGACATATCTGACAACTTTACACTTTAAAAAGAACATTGATAGTGGAAATAGCCTATCTACAAGCTCACAACGCGTCACATTGTGACACGTTGTGAGCTTGTAGATCTGCTATTTCCACTATTATAATTTTTTTATGTTTGACTTTGAACATTTTTCAACATGTAAACGATTATGACGATTATAACAAAATAATTCCGATTATGTCAAAAACTGCGACTAGACAATTATGTAAAAATTGTGACAGCCCTAGTCAACAGCTTTCAACCTGGCTTTGGGTAAGTCATTGTAACCATATATTTACAATTTCAAAAGAGTGATCTACAAGCTTGATTAAGATTGGCTATTCACTGTGCGACACCGTCGTAAAACAAGTGTAATATTTGGAGTATAAAAGTGGTCACTAATAGCCATTTACATTATTTGCTTTCAGCCATGTGTTGCTAATGTAATCAACATTGCCACACACAAACATCCAACCACAGGTTATGCAAACCTGATTGGTTTATTATTTTATATGATAATCGCTTCCCTTCTCCTACAACTGGAGAACTCATGTGGTATCATGTGAACCTGACTGTTTACTCAATAAGCATATTAAAGAACCACAATTTCAAAAACATAACAAATTGCCAAAATAGTCAATCTACAAGATCTCGTTGTAGATCGGGATCTTTGAAATAGGGTGTTAATATAAGTGGTGAACCTCTCCTAATCCCACTCACCTGGTATTAGGGATGGGATGATAATCGCTATTATTGTTTATCGTGAAAAAAAAAACACTCACGATAATAGTATCGTGGAGATTTATCGTGATATCGTCCTCCGTCATGGACTGGGATCAATTCACCTTTTATTTGTTGAGCTGCACATCCGGAACCATTTAAACCCTCTATAATAACAGACCAGTAAATAACGTACTTGATAGTCTTGTCTTGTTTTGTTTTTTTCACTCTCTACAAGCTCACAACGCATCGCGTTGTGAGCTTGTAGATCGACGATTATTTGGCAAAGTTTCTGCCTAGGATAATGGATGTTTGGGATATTTTGATCCCCAACATCACTTTTTTAATCACAATAATAATGACATTTTCATATCGTTCCATCCCTACCTGGTATGCAGGCTTGGCTGGCTCCGGGCTGCTGCTGCTGCTGCCTCCACTAAAAGCTCCAGTCAGTGCACTTCCCACCACATGGCCCACGGCTGAGCCGATGGCCACCCCACCAGCGGTGGCAGCCATCTGGGCCATGAGGCCGGGGCCCTGGGAGGGGGCGGGGGACGGGGCCAGGGCAGCCGGGGGAGGATGATGAGCCGGGGCCGGAGCATAGGATGGAGGTGGGCTGTGAACACACGAGACAAACACAGCAACGGCCTTGGTCATTACAGAATGCCAAGCTACAACACTCACCACATAGGGCTGTCACAATTATATGTATTGCATAATTGTCTAATCACAATTATTTGACATAATCACAATTATTTGACATAATCGCTATTATTTTTCATAATCATCATAATCGTTTCCATGTTGAAACCTTTTCATATATTTTTTTTAAGTAAAAAAATAGTGGAAATAGCAGATCTACAAGCTCACAACGCGACGCTATTTCCACTATCAGTGTTCTTTTTTAAATCTAAAGTTGTCAAATGTGTCAGTAATTTCTTTGTATATTTAGGTTATGTGTCATATCTACCATGTGCCTACAAGCCAAACAGAAATGTAAGCGTCAACGACAAAAACACAATTAAATCGTTAATCGCAATTATGTGAGTGAAACTTAATCGTCATGTAAAATGTCATAATCGTGACAGCCCTACCACCACGGAGGACATAGCCTGCGGGAGAAAGACAGGTCACGCTCAAATGTCCCTTCTCTGACATTGCACCCACATTACCTTGATTTAACTCCATGAATTAGGGTGTGTTCGTAAAATCGTAATTCACTCATCAAGAGAGTTTACAAATGAGAATTAGTTAACCAAACTTTATAATTGCTGTGTGATAGAAAAGAATGTTTGTATCATTTTAGAGGATTTTTATTGGTTTTGTATTGTCATTGTCACATGCACTAACAAATTGCAACAGTATAACATGTTGGCAGTGGAATTCTAAGCTGCAACTAGGAGGAATATGCAAATATCAATGTTACTTGTAATGACATTTTCTCCACGCATTGTCTTAATGTAAGCTGGATGCAAATAAACACCTCTTGAATTTAACGTGTCATATGAGTTCTGGGCATGTCCCTTCCAAGCCACCCATATATTGACATTTAGGCCTATTTGAGATTTTGAGGCCATCTGATTTTGAATCCTATCAAGGATGTCTTTTTTTTTTTTTTTTTTTTTTTTTTTGTATGCAAATGATGGCAACACAACCCCGGAGGACTGTCCTGGAGTCCTTGTAAGAAGTTATCCAATATGGTAAATATGTCAAAATGGCATCCAACATCAACTTTTTCAAAGCTTGTGTCTATGGTTCCGAAAACATGGACAACAAATTATAACATGGACAACAAATTATTAAGTGATACAGGATTGTCTTTATGGAGAGACTTTTCATGCACGTCTAGTCTAGAAGGCTTTCATGCAGGAACCATCCCATGAAAGCTGTGATTTACTGTGCCATTCTCTCATCTCAGTTGTTGTGGCACAAAGAAGAGACCTGCTTTGCTGGACATATAGCTACCGCGTATCTACCTGCTCTAGGTCCTAGAGCAAAAAAAAACACATCTCCTTGGCTATTCTTCTGAGAGACTTCCCTGCCCAATAAGAGAAAGCAGACCAGTCATATTATTTCCAGATGTCCTAAGTAGGGATGCAGGAAAGGACTGAGAATGAGCAATAGGTCAGAAACCAGTCAGTGGAAGCAGTGTGTCTCAGATTTCTAGTAGGCCTGTGCAAAAAACAAAACGATTTACTATATTATCGTGATGTTAATGCCGGCGATTCAATTAATCGATTTTCAAAGTTCAGAATCGATTTTGCCGATTTTATTTATTTATAAAAATAAAAAAATAAAAAGGTGAAATTAACCTGAAGGTGAAATAACCACTTTCAGTCAGAGTAAGTACAGGTCCTAAAGGAACAGTTTTAGGTCAAGAGGATGTCATGTTATGGCTAAAGCTAGCACAGCGCTGTAGGCCTGCAGCACAGCGATTTTTTTTTTTTTTTTTTGTGTGACTGTTGTGTTCTGTGTTTTCTGGCATCTTGACCAGCAACATGTTGTTGTAATGTTGTACCACTGGCACTTTGGCTGAAATAAATGTCAGAAAGATTGACTGACTTTATTTGGCTGCATTGATTTGAAGTATATGATTCAACTTTTAATGTTTTATATTGTTTAGAATTGTTTTTAAATATTTCAATATAAAAAAGCTGTAATTTTTGGGGAAGAATCGCAAATCGCAGGAAAGCGCAATAATCGTGATATAATCAAATCGTCACCCTATGAATCGAAATCGAATCGAATCAGGAGGTAAGTGAATCGTCACAGGCCTAATTTCTAGGGCACTCAAATCATGACATTGCTGAAGTTTACTCAAAGCTTAGGTAGTCCTAGTCAGGGTAATATCCAAGAGACACATGAACCTATATTGCTCTATAAAAACATTCCACTTTTTTTTTCTATGTCAATGTATTTATTTGGAAGTTATATCATACCACTACGTCAGGATCATCCTACACTGCCACTAACCACTAAGCATATTGTATTCCTGCAAGTTAACCATATCCCGACCCCAAATGTTGGAATAAATAACCAGACTGACTGGACTGAGTCTTCCATATTTTCACACACTTTAGACTAGAGACATGCTGACCTTTTACCTGGTGACCTTGTTAACACACAGATAGATCTGTTCGGTACAAACTGATGACGCACAGTCACACACCCCCATGCACCTGTCTGGAAGCTTAACCTAGGCTACATTATTGTACAGTAGGCCTACAGTATTATTATCAAGAGCTCTCCAGTGTCATTCATACACCGTCCATGCAGAAAATAACCGATCTACGAGCTCACAACGCGTCGGCATGGCAACGGAGACTTATTTAGTTAATTGAATTAGTCTTTAATCTGATTTACCACCATACATGCAGCATTTCTACTCTAGTGCAGTGTTTCTCGACTTTTTTCTGCATGGGTAGGCTACACTTTTCATGTCCCAAGAATCCATGGGCACACCAACATAATACGGGGGTGTATCGTCACTGTCGGGAAGAAACCTATTGTATCTCCAAGTTTCAAATGTGTACATTTCTTAGCAAAGCAAAGCCCTGCTTCATCATACAAGGCTGTCGCACAAGTGCGAGGCGTTGTGTGTAGCGTTCCAGCCAGACACAGAGCAAGCTCAACTGATGAGTTCATATCCTTTATTTTCTCAACGTGAAAACTATAAAAACACCATAGAAAAAGGTCAATTAGAAAACATCACATTAATACATTTGTGTTCAGATCCTTTGCTAATTCATTATATTTCAGTGCATTTCAACAATTCATCATGAATCCAATAATTAAAATCATGTAAATCACCATGAAGTTAGAGCCATATAACCAAAAAGAGCCAACACCAGCATCAAGAAAACAAACAAAACAAAAGAAGAAACAATTGTATCAAAACATTTAGCGCTCTGCAAAATAAAACAAACAAATACCTTGTGGCCCTTTCCAGCTGGCGCTATTTCATTTGGTCCGTGCAGTGTGACACAAGCGATGCTGTCGGGGAACAGTATATTTGGTCATTAGACTTGCATTCATTTGTAGGCTATTATGCCCGGTTATTGGTGACAGATTAAGGACTCACTCTTGCTCCAGGTCAGTATCCTCATTCTCCTTCCTTCATTTGCAAACGCATTCGAGAATGCCGATGAGGTTAGTTTGTTTGATGTGGGACAGAGTTGCGGGCTGAAATGATGAGAGTTATACCCATTTAGAGACTTGTTCAAGTGCGTGTGTTTAAGAAAGGCGATTGTCGGCAACGTCAAAAGACTCACTTGTCCTCCAGGTTAAAGAAGTTCCCGTCCTCACATAGTATGACGTTATTTTATTTAAGTTGCAAGTTCGCCCCAAACATTTCCATTGTTTGGCCGAACCCCCGCAGCGTGGCTCGTCGTCGTGACTGTCAAACAATTCTCCTGCTGAAGCGCGCGTCCGTTTAGTGCTCGTTCCCAAGGGAGGAAACGCCACCGCTGAGCGAGAGAACCAGAACCCTTCAGACACAAGAGTTAGGTCAACCCCGGGGCAGTTACACTCCCACCTAAAATCACAGTGGTTTAAGGTAGGCACAGGTGATTTTAAAGGTATTAACGCTCCAGGGAGTGAGAGTCGTGACCTACAAGGCAGGTTCGCCGGCCTCCAACAAAAGGACCAGCTTCTGTACGGACCGTTCCAGTACTGATGGCTTGCATAGTCGCTCGCCCTTCTTGCCAAGCTTCCGGTCACCAAGATTGATTTTCACTCGCCGAACAAGTCCGTCACGGTCCGTAGTGGTGTCCACGACTCTGCCCAGCCGCCATTCGTTTCTGGGCAGGCCATCATCTTGCACCATCACCACATCTCCAACATGGAGATTTCTCCGTGGGGCGTGCCACCGCTGTCTGGTTGCGATATTGGCCATATATTCTTTGCGCCATCGACTCCAGAACTGTTCGGCAAGGTATTGAACATGCCGCCATCTTTTCCGGGCATACATGTCCTCTCGTACAAATGTACCAGGTGGAGGTAAGGCTTTGACGGACTTCATAGTCAGGAGATGATTAGGAGTAAGTGGTTCAAGGCTGTTTGGATCGTTTAGATTGTCGATGGTGAGAGGACGATTATTTATTATGTTCATAGCTTCATACAGGAAGGCTCGTAAAGAAGCATCATCCAATCTGCCTGAGGAGAGCTCGATAGTTGCCTGTAGGATGCTTCTCACAGTACGTATCTGACGTTCCCAGACTCCGCCAGCGTGACTTGTGTAAGGAGCGTTCATACTGAAGTCACATTGCTTCTCAGAAAGAAACACGGCCAGTCGCTCTTCATTGACTTCTTTGAGAGCTTCTTTGAGCTCATTTTTCGCACCGATGAAATTGCTCCCTTGATCAGACTTGATCTGACGAACCGTACCTCGTATGGCAATGAAACAGCGAAGACCACTGATAAAAGCGTCTGTTGTCATATCGTCAAGCATCTCTACATGAATTGCTCGGGAAGAGAAGCAAGTAAAGAGGAGACCATAACGCTTATTGACCTTCCGTCCTTGCTTCACAAGGAATGGACCAAAACAATCCATGCCACAGTAGGTAAAGGGCGGTGATGGGTTCACCCGTTCGGGAGGCAAGTCGGCCATTTTCTGCTCCTCCGTCGGCCTTCTGTGTCGTCTGCAGGAGACACACCGTTGGATGTATGATGTCACAGCTTTATTTATCCCCTGCATCCCCTCTTTCTATTACTTCCTCCATAAAGGTTGTATAGTGCCTTCTATAGTTGGCATCCTTGAGCAGTTTCCTTTTCAGATGATTGAGTCTCACCACAGCCAGCTGCTTATTATCTGGTAGGCAGGGTCTCTCCTTAAATGGGAGGGGCATTTCATAATGGCCATGATCGGTTTCATGTATGCCTTTGCTTATCACCTCAAGGAAAGCAATGTCATCTTGAGATACTCTCTTGTCATCCGCATCGCTGTCTTTAAAGTCATTCTCCAACATGCGGATGGCGTCAGCAGGGGTGACTGGGGGTAGCTCCCTAGCGGTGAGTCGATGACATAGACCCATGGGGTTTGAAGGATCGAGGGATGGGGAGGAGCACCCTACAATGGACCACCCCAGATCTGTCTTCACCGCATAAGGCTCATTAGGTTTTCCCAAAAGGACCCGCTTGGGAGCCATCGCTGCAGAGCAGTTGTAGCCTATTAGAAGGCCTGCTTCGCAGTCTAGAAGCGATGGCATTTCATTTGCTATCTCTGAGAGGTGACTCCAGTTCCTAGCCGTCTCGCAGGTTGGAATGTGAGATCGATTGGCAGGTATCCAGTCCTTTGTATAAGTCGGCGGGAGGTCTACATAAGTAGCAGAGTCATATGCCCGGACTCGAAGCCCCGAAATTCTCTCACTATTTACGAGTGTATTACTGCCGTTCATAGTGGTTAGTTTCAACTTTACAGGGTGCGTTTCTGCTTTTAGGGCCTGACTCACCCCCTTCTCGATAAATGTTGTGTCGCTCTGGGTATCCAGTAGTGCATAAATGAGCTTTTCTGTGTTTGGCTTGTTCTTTGTTGACACCCACACTGGTACTGCCATTGAAGTATTGAGTGATTGTTCTCCAGACACACTAAGTGATGTTGCTGCTGGTAGATGGTCAGTGTTGTCTTGCACTTGAGGGGCTTGTGACTCTGTGCCATAATTGAAATTATGAAGGCAGGTGGGGTGTTTCGCCTGACAAACGTCACAAGTATGGCGATAGCGACAACTCTTGGCGTAATGGCCAGCTTTCAGGCATGCATAGCATAGCCTATTCTCTTTGATGTAGTTCCGCCTTTCCCTTAGTGCCATTGCGATGAACTCTTGACAGCTCTGAAGCTGGTGGGTGCTGTCCTGGCAAAGCAAACAAGAGGCTCTTGTGCGAAGTTGCTGGCCACTACTCGTGGCTGTCTGAGTGCTGAGAACATGAGCGTTGTTTCCTCGGTTCTCTCTGGCGCCTTGCCTCTCACCACTTGGCTCAGAGGAACGGAGAGCATGAAATGATGTTATGGGGTTGCATGCAATGTCTGCTTCCTGTGCTATGAAGTCTGTAAAGACTTTGAGACTAGGGAATTCTTGGTCCCGATTCAAACTCTGAGTTACTTGTCGGTTCCACATTGCGGCCGTCCAGTCAGGTAACTTCTTTACAAGCCTCTGGTTCTCTTCACAGTCGTTTAGGATTTCCAGACCTTTGACGTGTGGGATTGCGTCGTGACAGGCATTTAGGAAGTCAGAGAATTCTCTGAGCCCTGCTGCGTCTCTGGGATGGATTTTGGGCCAATTTGCTAGTCTCTCCCTGAAAGCTCTCTGGATAACGAAGGGTTGACCATATCGCATATTGAGTCTATTCCATGCCTCCTGATATGCTTCTCCATCGCTCCTGTAGAAGGTGCCCTCAAGGACCCTGCGGGCTGGTCCGCCTACGTATCTCTTGAGATAAAATAACTTTTCTGCCGGGGATATTGCTCTGTGGCCGATCAGGGATGTGAAGGAGGCCTTCCATTCAATAAATGTAATGGGGTCCCCAGTGAAAATGAATGGCTCCGGCAGAGGGAGCCTATTCAAGGCCATGCTGTCTCGAAAGGCCTGTGTGAGGGCAGATACATCTGCCTCCTCACCACTGACTGACAACACATCCTCTCCCCTTTTTGCCTGATCGTAGGCCTTTGCCTTGGCACGGGCTATTTTGACATCCCTTTCAACTTGAAGCCGCTCCAGGTCCCTCTGATGTTTCCTTTGTTGTTCCTCCAGGTCCTGTATGCTTTCTTTTTTCCTCTGTTCCTCCATGTTTGCCTCAAACTCAGCTTCCTTTCCCGCTAGTTCCGCTGCTGCCTCTGCACGGCCAGCTGGCTCAGATGGTGCCTTAGAGCGGCGGCTGCTGCACTCTGACGGTGCTTGAGATGGAGGACCAAATATTGAGTGAGTATTATCACACTTAAGCAGTTTACGAATATGCTGGTTTTCTTCTAGAGCATCCGTTTCCTCGTGTATCATCCTGTCGAAGGCTATTGTGAGTATGCCATTTGAAACAGATTCGCATGCATCTACTTTCCTTCTTATCTCGAGGTCTGGGGTAGTATATTTCCGTATATCGTTGTAAATGCGAAAAATGTCCTCCTTCATTTTGACCAAGGAGTTGGTCAAAGTTTCCAGTTCACTTTCGATCATACTGGTCTTTAGCTGGGTTTTTGCATTGCGTACAATTGGCTTCCATTTTTCATATGCATTGAGGAACGCCTGTGTCTTTTTCTCTGCCATTTCCTTTTGAAGTGCTAGCATTTTAGGTGTGGGTGCTGACTTGCGAGCAGACCGCCGAAGGGGTGAAGATTGAACATTTTCCTCCAGTGTATTGTCCTCCTGTGTATTTTGAAGGTCCTGTAAATCATTTTCCTTTGTTTTTAGTACTTTCTCCAGCTCTTGTTTTTTAGAGGGGTCCATTTCGGTCTGGAGGGTCTCTTTCAAGTCTTTTATTTCCTTTTCAAGTTCCGAACAAATGTTACCAACGTACCAAATGTTACCAGCGCTTACTTCTGGCATTGTCATTTTGATTTGAGATATTTAATCGCAACGAAGTGCAAGGTCCCACGCACAAATCAACCAATCGAATAACGGAACCTTAAATATTTGTGTTGAAAATAATCCCACATCGACTCATTTAGTCATGCAATAGAACCTTCAAACAGAGCAAAAGTACACATATCATTGACCTTTTAATCGTTTTTCCTAAACCCTTTGAAAGACACAGATTCACTCATGGCATTGGAATCATTCAATCATTTGAATAAACCTTTGAGGCGTAAATGTCCACATGCCGTTGGGCATAGAATGTTCAATTTGTGTTATTTGTGAATATGTTCATGTATTTGTGTGATTTGTATTCATGTGTGTGTGTGTGATCACCGGGTCTGTGCATCAGAGATAGTATGGCCCGGTTTAGTTGATGTCCCGGTCTTGTTGCAGAGCAGAGGGGAGGGCAGGTGCATCGGGAGGCGGGGTGAAGTTTTCACTGTAGCGTTCCAGCCAGACACAGAGCAAGCTCAACTGATGAGTTCATATCCTTTATTTTCTCAACGTGAAAACTATAAAAACACCATAGAAAAAGGTCAATTAGAAAACATCACATTAATACATTTGTGTTCAGATCCTTTGCTAATTCATTATATTTCAGTGCATTTCAACAATTCATCATGAATCCAATAATTAAAATCATGTAAATCACCATGAAGTTAGAGCCATATAACCAAAAAGAGCCAACACCAGCATCAAGAAAACAAACAAAACAAAAGAAGAAACAATTGTATCAAAACATTTAGCGCTCTGCAAAATAAAACAAACAAATACCTTGTGGCCCTTTCCAGCTGGCGCTATTTCATTTGGTCCGTGCAGTGTGACACAAGCGATGCTGTCGGGGAACAGTATATTTGGTCATTAGACTTGCATTCATTTGTAGGCTATTATGCCCGGTTATTGGTGACAGATTAAGGACTCACTCTTGCTCCAGGTCAGTATCCTCATTCTCCTTCCTTCATTTGCAAACGCATTCGAGAATGCCGATGAGGTTAGTTTGTTTGATGTGGGACAGAGTTGCGGGCTGAAATGATGAGAGTTATACCCATTTAGAGACTTGTTCAAGTGCGTGTGTTTAAGAAAGGCGATTGTCGGCAACGTCAAAAGACTCACTTGTCCTCCAGGTTAAAGAAGTTCCCGTCCTCACATAGTATGACGTTATTTTATTTAAGTTGCAAGTTCGCCCCAAACATTTCCATTGTTTGGCCGAACCCCCGCAGCGTGGCTCGTCGTCGTGACTGTCAAACAATTCTCCTGCTGAAGCGCGCGTCCGTTTAGTGCTCGTTCCCAAGGGAGGAAACGCCACCGCTGAGCGAGAGAACCAGAACCCTTCAGACACAAGAGTTAGGTCAACCCCGGGGCAGTTACATTGTGTGCTTGTAGATCGGCTGTTTTCACTAGTTTAAATCATTTTTAAAATGATACAATACTGGCTTTCAAGCAGTTTCAAGGGGCACACTTGACCCTTCTCAGGGGCACACCAAAGGTCCCCTGCAGGCACAGTGGTTGAGAAACACTGTAATAGAGCATTTAGTAGCCTAAAATAGCTGATATATAAGCACGATCGCGTCACAAAGACCAGTCGGCAAGCGGCATAACGGGTTACAAGAGACAAGTGACACACTTTCCAGCAGCTGATCTTTACCACCATACGTAAAACCTTTAGATTTACCTTGCTGGAGCCGAGGGACGGCTGACGCTGCGGCCTCCTCTGGCCATGTTCACTGTTTATCTGTGATAATGAATGGCCAACAACAGAGCGCGTCTCGTCGCTTCTAGAAAGTATGTTCTTATGTGACACAACAAGAACAAGCTCCTCCAGTCCAGTCCTCTGTCACTGTGTGTCGCACACACGTGTCTAATGACCTTGTGTGGCTTCAACGCCGGGGCTGGCAGATATCGCGAGAGAATAACTAACCAGTGAAACTTGGCAAAAAAATATTCATTCATTCTTTCTTTCTTTATAAAAAGTGGGCGTAACGTAACATCTATTTATCTTTCTCTCTTTAATTTAGTTTCTACTAGTTTTTGTTTTTTGTTTTTACTATTTACCCATTGAGTGCTCAGATCCGGTCTACAGCCCGCCTACTGAATCGGGTCTGCTTCCAAGGACGCATACATGGGCACACAAAAAGATTTCCGTATCCGCTCTAGACCGGATCTGCAACTTGTGCGGGACTTGGAGTTTATATACAACTCTACGCTTACAAACAGCTCTGCTGCGACCCTCCTCCTGAACAGTAGATGGCAGTGTTTACCCGAGGAGGAGGAGGTGAAGCCGCGTGTATCTATTCTGCATCTAGCTTAAGGCAAGACCCAAATTAAGAGTGAACATTTTAACTCAAATCTCTGCTTCTGGGGGTCCCTGGAACAAAATATTTTGAGATGGGGGTCGACGTCGCGGCCACATAGCCTACATATCATTTTTTGGTGGTCCTCCTTGACATGACAAAGTTTGAGAACCACTGATATAGCAACATAAGTTTTTTTTTTCTTTTTTTTTCTTTTCAGAAAACTGTTTATAGGATTTAGAAGACATTTTTGTAGAATCGGCCTATATCAATGGTTATAAGGACCCCACAAATTATATGTATTTGGCCGCGGACCCGCAGGCCCCATCTCAAAATATTTTGTTCCAGGGACCCCCAGAATTTGGGTCTTGCCTTAAGCTAGATGCAGAATAGATAGACGCGGAGGAGATCGCCAGTGGTCACTCCCACCAGGAATGTGTTTCCGTGCAGAGTGTTTTCATCACATCAACAAAAAGCTGAGTTCTCTGTGTTGACAGTAGATCCTGATCCCGATCCTCTTCACTCCAACAAGCGGCCCTGACTGCAGCGGCGTCGCTGTTTAATGCTTCTTCATAACGTTCCAACGTGTTGGTATCGAGGACCGAACAACCACAACAACAACAACAATGACGTCTTCGGCTGCTGTGGACTTCCACACGCAGATCGCCTCCATCATGGAGGTCCTGGCCAACGCGGCCGTCGCGGAGATCTGCAAAGTGGTGGACGACGGCTACGCCGAAGTGAGCCTGGAGGTGAACCAGAGCAGCAAGGAGAACGCCTTCCTCCGCAGGAAGATCAAGCTGCTGGAGCTGCAGATGGCCAGGTACCGAGCGGAGCGGTGCAAGAGCACCGGGCCGGGCTTCCTCAGTGTCCGTGTGATGAATAACAGAGCGCACAATGAAGCACTGGCAGGTAAACACACTGAGACCTCCATTCAGAAACACCCCCACTTGGGTTAGGGTTAAGTTTAGGTTTAGGTGACATCTCCATTTACAATAATGGAGAGATGTGTAACCGAGACACACACAGAAACATTACTGAGACACACACAGAAACATTACTGAGATGAGACACACTGAGTCTGAAACACTGGCAGGTAAACACACTGAGACTCACACTGAAACATACTGAGACTTGACTGAGAGACACTGAAACATTACTTATATGAGATACTTATTTATATGAGATACTTAAATGGTTTCCTGTTGAAATAAGCTTAGTCTTTTCATGGATCTCCTTTTAGTAGACCTTGTACCAGTGAACTGTACCGTCATGAAACTGTACATTTTCCTATGCAAACTTCTAATAAAGCCTTCAATCAATCAATCAAAAAACTGAGACACACACTGAAACATTACTGAGACACACTGAAACATTACTGAGACACACTGAAACATTATTGAGACACACACTGGAACATTACTGAGACACACACTGAAACATTACTGAGACACACACTGAAACATTACTGAGAGACACACACTGGAACATTACTGAGACACACACTGGAACATTACTGAGACACACACTGAAACATTACTGAGACACACACTGAAACATTACTGAGACACACACTGAAACATTACTGAGACACACACTGAAACATTACTGAGACACACACTGGAACATTACTGAGACACACACACTGGAACATTACTGAGACACACACTGGAACATTACTGAGACACACACTGAAACATTACTGAGACACACACTGAAACATTACTGAGACACACACTGGAACATTACTGAGACACACACTGGAACATTACTGAGACACACACTGGAACATTACTGAGACACACACTGAAACATTACTGAGACACACACTGGAACATTACTGAGACACACACTGAAACACTACTGAGACACACACTGAAACATTACTGAGACACACACTGGAACATTACTGAGACACACACACTGGAACATTACTGAGACACACACTGGAACATTACTGAGACACACACTGAAACATTACTGAGACACACACACTGGAACATTACTGAGACACACACTGAAACATTACTGAGACACACACTGAAACATTACTGAGACACACACTGAAACATTACTGAGACACACACTGGAACATTACTGAGACACACTGGAACATTACTGAGACACACACTGAAACATTACTGAGACACACACTGGAACATTACTGAGACACACACTGAAACATTACTGAGACACACACTGGAACATTACTGAGACACACACTGAAACATTACTGAGACACACACTGAAACATTACTGAGACACACACTGAAACATTACTGAGACACACACTGGAACATTACTGAGACACACACACTGAAACATTACTGAGACACACACACTGGAACATTACTGAGACACACACTGACACATTACTGAGACACACACTGAAACATTACTGAGACACACACTGAAACATTACTGAGACACACTGGAACATTACTGAGACACACACTGAAACATTACTGAGACACACACTGAAACATTACTGAGACACACACTGAAACATTACTGAGACACACACTGAAACATTACTGAGACACACACTGAAACATTACTGAGACACACACTGGAACATTACTGAGACACACACTGAAACATTACTGAGACACACACTGAAACATTACTGAGACACACTCTGAAACATTACTGAGACACACACTGAAACACTGGCAGGTAAACACACTGAGACTCTGAAACATAATGACACACACACTGAAACATACTGAGACACACTGAAACATACTGAGACTTTACTGAGACACACACTGAAACATACTGACTACTGAGAGACACTAATGACTATGGTGCTGACTATGTTAATGACTATGGGGATGGCTATGTAGTGCAGATGGTGCTGACTTATATGCACATGCACCAGGGCGTTGGGGAAAACAGTTTAAATCGCTTATTTAGTCTCATTAAATTCAGAAAAAAACCCTGGCGTAGTCTCGCGTGGCCAAACTGTTGCCTAACACGATTTGCAAATGCTCTGGCTACGCGAGACTACAGTACTGGCAACAGTTCCGGTTGAATGGGAAAACATTACAATACTGTGGTTGTTTCATGCCCTGGTTCGTGTTTTATTTACCGTGGGATGGAAAACCATGACAGTCTGGGAGCTCGGAACTACCTTTACTTTTTGGATAAAATTTAGTTTAGAGTGTTTTTCAACTTGATGTGGAGGCGGTTCGGGCCATCGCTGCGCCACCTTTATAGGACTTTGGTCAATCTCGATTGTTGTAAATGTGCTTTATAAATAAAGTTTGATTTGACTATGGTGCTTTTCAAAAAGTATATGCGATATATTAACAATGTACAGTACTGTAGATAGATTGATTTAGGATCAAGATGGCTTCAGTCACAAAGATGCTCATTGTTTCAATAGGAACACTGACTGAAGTGAAACCTGGGTTAGGGTCACCGACTGGCGATATTTAAGGAAACACAGAAGTGCAACTCTTGGCAATTCATTGGTATGATCGGACTGTGTCAGCAAGCACAGGGAGGGATGTTATTGTAAGGTTGCAAAGTACGGTGCACAGACCACTCATTTCAAAGAAGAGAAGACACGTACACATTTGAGAGTGGTGGAAAAACCACAGTCTACAGACTAGAGATGTGAAAAAAGTGATATGGTCAAATCAGTCATGCTTCACCATATTCTCCTCCCACACTGGTTAAATGCAGGTGCAGGCATTGACACTAAGGCTTGCCCACCTGCCCCTGGCAGGTAAATACAACCTTTGGGCAGGTGGAGTTTGCTTTCAGGTTGCCCGACGGGGCAAGTGCTTGTTTGAGAGGGGACGCAATTGTCTATAAACACAACATGAGATTTCTGACTAAACACCTGAACGTGGCCAGAGCGCTCTGTCTTCTGGTCTGTGGAATATACCACTGTTTACCTATAATGTGTTGATTTCACTGTTGCTACACTTAAAAATATAAAATAGGTGTGAACCCATATTCAATCATAGCTATTTAGGTTTTTGGATAACAATTTCTTTGGTATGACAGTTTTTATCGCGCAGCTCCAAAAAGTAAAACAAAATAAGTGTTAAATTGAAACATAATTCAAAAATTTCCTATCCTTTTATAATGCACAATTTACTTTTCGGGCAAGTGGGCATGACCTTTGGGCAAGTAAGACATGACCTGTACTTGCCTGACTGGCAAGTGCCTCTGAGACCTTAGTGTCAACCCCTGCAGGTGGCAAACTGCCATACACCAAGAGAACACTACACGTACACGCCAGTATGTTGTGCATATTTGATTTGATTCTAGTAGCTGGAAGGGTCGTTGAAAATCATTCAAATCAAAGTTATTCTCCCTGCCATATCTTTTTGTTATTAACTTTTGTTTAGACAAAAGACAGAGAAGAAATGATACAACATAAAAGTAATGCAACTAAAAAACAATGACTGTTGTTAATTGTGTTAATTTGACAGTACAGTACGGTTAACAAGTAAGATTCAACAGTACAATTACCATGGAGAGTTAACCCAGATACTCTTATCATGTTTCTGAAGGAATTATATGTCTTTCAAAACCTCCTTAAAGAGTTGTGAATGATATAAACTTACTTAGCCTTGTAGACAAACAAAGAACGAGGGTTCCCACAGTCATGAAATTCCTGGAAATATTTTGAAATTAGAAAAATATTTTTTCCAGTACTTGAACAGTTTTGGAATTGATCAAGGATCCTGGAAGGTCCTGGAAAAAATAGCTATGCATTGTCTTTGGTTATTGATTTTGTTAATACCTCTGAAATGACAAATTAAACATTGGCCAAATTGTCAAATATTAGAGGCAGAAATTGTGAAATGCGAGGTGTTGTGAGCATGTAGATCTGCTATTTTCACAATAAAACGGTGTTATAAAAAAATCCTCAACTCTTAGTGCTCATCAGGGTGCCGGGGTCCCCAGTTCAAATGTGATTATTTCGGGGGTCACGGCCTGAAAAGGTTGAGAACCACTGGCATACACTACCTGTCTGTGAGCATTGCACATCGGAGTAAGCAACTCGTTATTGAGCTGAATTATTGTTATATAGTCCTGGAAATCGGGTTAAATATTCTGGAAAAGTTTTGGAAAAGTTTTGTAAATTAATTAGTAAAGATGTCCTCACGGCATGTGCACTTAACTAAGCATCTCCACTTGGCATCCTATAGTGCGTATATAGCTTCGATGTACACAGATTATTGATGTAATTATTTGGTTATTCTACTGTTAGACTGACTATAGGTTCTTGGTCTGCCTACAATTTAAGATTACTACTATGCATTGGATGTATTACCTTTGTATTCATTTATTTCCATTTCCCCAAAGAATTATTAAAAAGAAATTATAAAAGTTATCGAAAAAACACGGCTAGCTCACGTATTAGGAGGGTAGTATGAGTCACTAGAAAGAAAATAATAAGGGGTGTTTTTATTAATGAATGAATTTTATTAAAATGGAGTTTGAAGTTACAATGGGTGTGTATGGGGAGGATTGTTTTTGCAAATAGTCAATCTACAAGCCCACAACGCCTGGCAGCAACAATGAGTTGTGAGCTTGGAGAGCAGCATTTTTTCTTTCTATGTCGCTGCTTATGACACCTGAATTTCCTTCCAAAGGGATCAATAAAAGTTGATCTTACCTTGTGGAGAACTGTCTATTCCATTATTCTATTTAGACCAGGGGTGGGCAACTTTGATGATGGCGAGGGCCACTATATTTCCACCTTCACTCCAGAGGGCCACATTGCATATTGCTACGTCCTACTTTGTCATTCTAGTATCGCATACAATACTGTAGAAGCAAAAATAGCAGATCTACATGCTCAAAACGCATCGCGCTGCGATGCGTTTTGAGCTTGTAGATCGGCTATTTTTGCTTCTTTTGAATTGGAATCCTGAATTATTTTTTGTTATTTCTTAATTGGAATCCTGAAATGTAACATTTTGATTTAATTTCAAACTCATTTAGTTATATAGGCTACTCATGTTAAATTTATAAACTTAAATACAAATACATTGGACATAAAAAAATACATTTTAATACTACTATACTAGTCATTAAGCTACTATTATAGACTGAAGGAAATAAAGCAGGTCATCTTTGGAATTGTAACAGCTGAAATCAATAATATCAGTAATCCGGTATTAACCTGCGGGCCGCATTAAGCGAAGGTGGGGGCCGCATGTATGTGGCCCCCGGGCCGCCTGTTGCCCATGTATGATTTAGACCAACCACAGCTTTGCACTTACTGATACATCAAGAATAATTCACCTTAATGTGTTCACCCTGTACCTTCACAGGCCCATCGCTGCAGGGAAGGACCAGGTTTCTCAACAGAGGACCAGGGGTCAACCAGCCCAAGACCAAACCTATAAACTTGGACCAGGACCCAGACCAGGAGGTGGTTACCACCACTAAGACCGAGGTACAACACACTCTAGAGCCCCTTTTCCACTGCAGCTAGATAACCACATTTAAGCCTGTCATAATTATGACTGGTTGAATGCAATTATTTAACATAATCGCAGTTATTTTGTCATACTCGTCGTAATCGTTTACATGTTGAAAAATGTTCTTTGCTATGTACAGTATAGGCCTATAGCAGCATGTTTTTGTATTTTTTGAATAAATATTTGAAGATTTTTGGAAAACTTGATTAGAATCAGCCTCTCTCCTAAATGGGTTAATTCCCATCAAAATAATAGGTTTAATATTTGGTCATTTGGTTTTATTTAGCATTGAATGTTGGTAGTTATCAGTACTTGGTTGGTGTTGATTTACCACCATGCCGTGCTGTGGAGGACTGTTTGTAGTATCACCGGGTCTGAAAAAATAAATCAAATGAAAAGAGCAGATTGCAGCTTTTGCATTCTCTTGGCATGGTCGCCTAACAGCTAGAAGGTCCTGGGTTGTGGGCGCTGGTGGTGTGTATAGGCTGTAACCAAACGTTCGAACGTTTGTTCGTTACTTTGGCAACAAATTTAAGTTATAATTAATGGGTTCAGGTTTTTCTTTTTCTTTTTTTTTTTACACAAAAAATATTATCAGAATGTGATGGGCCTATTCAGAATATCACAGTAGCCTGTGCCTACTATGTAGTCTTTACAATAATTGGGTTAGGGTTAGGTCATATTAGGAAAAAATTAAAGCTATGTGTCAATTATGGGACCAGCACATGGCATTCCACGGTGGCGCAGCTAAAGTACCATGCATAGTAGTACATAAGGACCGCAGGAATACACAAGCAACGGAGGGTGAGAGACATTTAGTCCGTTTGGTCCGGTCCTGACTCCCAGTACGTAACACTCCGGATGATTTAGCTCCGTATACGGACCCTTACGTACAGCACCCAACTGGACGTAAAGTTTGAGTTACAAACGTTCGCTTTGAAAATACATATATTCAAAGATTTGCACACATTTTCACAACTTTTTCAAAAATAGTAGATCTACAAGCTCACAGTGAGCTTGTGAGCTTGTATATCTGCAATTTTTCACTGGTTAACGCATTCAATAATTCTAGGCCTAAATGGGTTAAAGCTACGAGTCTTGTGATTAAAGAAGACGCGAAGCAAACCATTCGATTGTAGCATCGAAACTAACAACGTTACAACGCTTAAAAAAAAAACTAAAGCTTCAAAAGTAGCAGATCTGCAAGCTCGGAAATGCAGCGCTACAACGCTGAATTGTTCAGTTTTTATTAAATTAATAAACCCTGAATCCTTAAAACAGGGATAGATTACAGCCCTAGCAGGTGTGTTCTCTCCTCCGCGTCATCAGTGCCCTTACCCTAGGTTAATACCAGTCCGTTCGCCCAAAATCCTTTTCGCCAATGGTACACGGTCTCTGCCCGGTATTCCTAAACGTAACCTCGGTAAAACAGTGAAACCTAACCTTATTTATAATCTTAACCTCAGTAAAACCGTGCAAAAAGCTAACCCTATTTAACCTCAGTAAAACTATGTCTAACCCTAAACCTATTTCTCATCTTATCCTCAGTAAAACAAATACAAGTATGCAAAAAACGCCCCACCGAGCGGTCGGCGGAAAGACAATTAGGGCGAATGGTATTTTGGTCGAACAGACTTGTTACCCCCTAGGTGCGGTTGGCAAAAATCCTGGTCTCTATACTGCCTCCCCCTGGCCAGCCGGGGAGCTTGATGGAGGTGAAAGGAACTGGTTGGAATAACGTGTTCCTTCCACACGCTACATCCAACAGGGGAAACTCCCCCAGGTTAAAATAAAAGGCAGATGCATTGCTGGTGTCTGAGGTTGCTGTGAGAAAATCTTGTCTTCTGAAACGTGTTTCGGGGGGGATGGGGTTAGTTGTAGGGTTCACCATCATGTCAGTGGTTCTCACCCTGTGGGTCGGGACCCCCAGGGGGTCCCCACATGATTAACTTAATGTGCAACATTGTTTTCTCTCTCAACAGTAAACAAACCACCATAAAGTGCATAGAGGGTTTCTGCACATTTCTAAAGTGACAATTTAAGGACTTATTACCTCTAAAATTACAAATTAAACATTGTCCAAATTGTCAAATCTTAGCAGAAATTGTGAAAATAGCTGATCTACATGCTCACAACGCGCGTTGTGAGCATGTAGATCATCTATTTTCACAATAGAACCGTGTTATACAAAATGTAATTCCTTAACTTTGAGTGCTCGTCAGGGTGGGGGGGTCCCCAGTTCAAATATGATTATTTTGGGGGTCGCGGCCTGAAAAGGTTGAGAACCACTGCACTACGTGACTGCAGTACACACACAGAATGCTGAACTGGTCACTGGCTGGGCCATATTTAAAGAAAAACAGAAGTGCAACTCTTCCTCAGGTGACTGGAGTCGGGAAGACAGACTGTGTCAGTCAGCAAGAACCGTCTGTTGACAACTAGAGAGGGATGTTTTAGTTGTGTTTTAGCAGTAGACATAAGGAAGAGATGTTTTATTCTCTGAGCCATGTTGATTACACTGCTGTAATCAACATAGCGATGATCGTTTTCCTTTAATATCTGTAAACACAATTGTTCTGTGCTTTCACGTTGTGTGGATATGTTGGTCTAATATGCAACGCACAGCTCTTCCCTCTGCTGTCTGTGTCTAGGAGTGATATTTATTACAGATCATTTATCAAAGTTGAAACTGGATGGTACAGTCTGTTTAGAATGCTCACAATGAATGGTGGTGAGATTGCGTCCGGTTCATAACTTGTGTTTCTTTATTTATTGAGGAGGATGTACTGTATAAAGAAAAATCACACCTGTGTAAAGTGTGCCGTCCTGGGGTCAAATACTGATATCCTACGTGTCATGTCACAATCAAGGCCACACCCTTGATCTTGTGATCTCTAAAGGGCTAAATATTTCTATGGACAGGATTATCGCTAAGCCTGATTTATCAGACCACTATTTACTGTGTTTTAATATGACTGTCTCTGATCTAGAAAAAAACAATAGAGAATATACTATAAAAAAGAGATTTTTCGGTTCCTCGGCAGCAGAAGAGTTTGCCAGCCTTCTTGCGTGTGCACCCCGCCTTCCTGATATTCCCTCAGTAAATGATATGGTTCAACGTTTTAATCTTAAATTGGAGTCAGCTCTGGATATAGTGGCTCCTATGAAAACTAAAAAGAAATATAATTCCAAAGTAACACCCTGGATAAACGATCATATACGTTCACTCAAAAAACAATGCCGCAGAGCAGAGCGAGCTTGGAGAAAAAATAAATTAACTATCCACCTACAGATATTTAAGGCGTCAACAGCCACCTATAATAAAACCATGCGTCTGGCTAGGCAGGCCTATTTTTCCGGAATTATTAATGAGAATAAGAACAATGCTAGGGTCTTATTCTCTACCATTGAACGCCTTTTAAACCCCCCCCAGTCCTACAAGCAGTCACTCCCTGCCTCTAAAGCAAAGTGTAATGAGTTTGCATCCTTCTTTGACAACAAAATTGTTAACATTCGAGCTGGTATTACGAATAATACTGTCACAAATGCAAATGCGGTTAATGGTGCCATGTGTAAAAGCATCGATAAATCTAGGGGGAGCCTAGTATCATTTTGTGCAATTGATGAAGAGGAACTTCGTAAAACCATATCGCAAATGACATCGTCTTCTTGCTCGCTGGATGCAATACCCACGCCGTTTCTTAAAGAGGTTGTAGACTGTGTTATTGAAGATATCCTAAAAATAGTAAACAGCTCTATACAATCAGGTGTCTTTCCAGACTCACTGAAAACGGCTGTAGTTAAACCCTTACTCAAAAAACCCAACCTTGACCCGTCCGTGCTGGATAATTATCGACCCATCTCTAATTTGCCTTTTCTGGGCAAGGTCCTAGAAAAAATTATCTTTCATCAATTGGATGTGTTTCTGCAGAACAATAAGGTGCACAACAAATTCCAATCCGGCTTCAGGAAAGGACACAGCACAGAAACTGCACTTTTAAAAGTTATTAATGATCTTAGGGTGGCTGCTGATAACAAAGATGTGTCCGTTCTCCTACTGCTGGACCAATCGGCGGCTTTTGACACAATTGACCATACAATTCTAATACAACGTCTCGAACACTGGGTAGGACTGTCAGGTACAGCTCTGTCCTGGTTTTGCTCTTATCTGACAGGCAGAAGCTACTCTGTTAATCTAGCTGACTTCGAGTCAAACAAACACAACATCTGCTCTGGTATTCCACAGGGCTCGATTCTTGGTCCTTTATTATTCTCCCTCTATATACTGCCGCTGGGAGAACTTATTTCCGCTCACGGTGTGAATTTCCATTTTTATGCTGATGACACCCAGTTGTACCTTTCGGTGGCTACGGACGACCCCTGTGCTCTAGACCCATTGCTGACGTGCGTGTCCAGCATAAAATGCTGGATGAGTGAGAACTTTCTCAAGCTAAATGAGGACAAGACAGAAGTTCTCATAATAGGTTCTACTGCCCAGAGAGAATCAATAATAAATAGACTTGGTAACCTGGCTAAAGAAAATAACACCTCTGTTAAGAACCTGGGGGTGATCATTGATGCTGAATTAAATTTTAATACACACATTAATCATGTCACGAAGATTGCCTTCTTTCACCTTAGAAATATTGCGCGAATTAGAGCCTATCTGTCGCTGAACGATGCAAAAACGCTGATCCACGCTTTTGTTTTCTCTCGGCTTGATTACTGCAACGCACTTCTCTCTGGTCTGCCAAAGAAAACAACTGACAGATTACAACTTGTTCAAAATGCAGCAGCCAGAGTTTTAACAAAAACTAAGATAAGAGAACATATTACTCCAGTTTTAGCGTCGCTACACTGGCTCCCGGTTGTTTTTAGGATTGATTTTAAAATTCTTTTACTTGTTTATAAAGCTCTAAATGGTCTGGCACCTTCGTACCTCTATAACTGCCTGCATAGATATGTTCCAACCCGCCCACTCAGGTCCTCTAGTGCAGACCTACTTGAGGTGCCAACAATGACATATAAAAAATATGGTGAAGCAGCTTTCTGCTTCTATGGACCGACAGCTTGGAATAAACTACCACTACACCTAAGACAGGCAGCCTCGGTGGATAGCTTTAAAGCACAGCTCAAGACCTATTTCTTTACTCTTGCTTTTAGCTAAATTTTTTAATCCCTATGCTGCTATTGACGTCCGCACGGCTCTGAAATTGTTCTTCAATGTTCTATGCTTTTATTTTTTCTTGCTTTATTGTAATCATTTTACTTATCTCTTTTTTATGTATTTTTTATTTCTATTTTACTTTTTCTCTGTTAAGCACGTGTGCTTCATTTTATGCTCTGTAAAGCACTTTGAGCTGCATTTCATGTCATGAAAGGTGCTATACAAATAAAGTTTTATTATTATTATTATTATTATGTCATGTGTAGTTACCAGTAAGACGCCCTAAAGGGCGAGGTCGACAGGTCGTGCAGGATGGAATTCGCACAGGATGGAATTCATTTGCAAGTGTGATTTGAGTTGTGGTTGGTTGTTTAAGTTGGACAAAATGTGGACAAAATATTTTCCAAATATGAATATGGCAGACGTCTGACATCATAGATGTCTTATGTTATAGACCACATGAGACTCACACAATATGTCCATATATGGGCATCTCATTCTCCATATATAGGCATAAGAGACATTCTGTTAGTGTGGGGCAACCACACTAACAGAATGTCTCTTATCTAACAGGGCATCATCTGGGAGCGTCCATATATGGGCATTGCCATATATGGGTCAACAGTGTGATGTCACAACTGGTTAGCTATAGATATTGAGGTCAGTTATAGACATTGAGGCGTTACGGAAGGACGCACGGACAAGATGTTCCCGGTTTTCATAGTTAACTGCGACCTATGGTCGCATTAAACCCACAGGAAAACTCTCGCAAAGCAACGTCATCCAATGGGAAAACCCTTGGAAAAACACATGGTGAAAAACACAAAGCCGCATATTGGAGCGGTTAGCGATGCAAAACGTTGTGAGCTTGTTGATCGGCTATTTCCACTATCAATGTTCTTTTTCAAGTATAAAGTTAGGGTTAGGGTTAAAAATGTAAGTAATTTCTTGTATATTTAGGTTATGTGTCATGTCTGCCATGTGCAACTTCAAAGCCTACAAGCCAAACAAAAATGTAATTGTCAACAACAAAAACACAATACAATTTTTAATGGCAATTATTTGAGCGACAATCATCGAGTTACTAGGGCCCAAGGTGGAAGGGCCTTAATTCTTTTATACTTTAGCTATTGAAGAATAGCAGATATACAAGCTCACAGCGCGGCACTGAGTGCTGCGCTGCGAGCTTGTAGATCTGCTATTTTTGAAATCCACCTACGAAGAACATTCATGGGGGGCCCGCAGTGAACCCTTGTACCCAGGGCCCAGAATTTGGTGCGACACCCCTGCTCACACAGCACTTTGTCACAGGAGCGTTTCGCTGTTTCACACATGCAACAAGGAACTGCATTAAACCACGTCTGTCCACTATCCAATACAGGCTATTAGGCCTATAGATAAATAAAACACCTGGAAACCATTTATTATATCGTTTGACAGAGAGACAGAGAGAGAATAAAATCATGACACATACAGTACAGCAAATTAACAGACTTCTCACACAGATTAGAGGTCTTGCTGGATTATAATGCGAGTGCTGCTGTACTGCTGTCAGTTCTCTTTTCATGGCCAGAATTTGACCAAGAGAAGAGACATGTGCTCGTCAGATATGCTCTGTTACTTAACAAATAGGGATATCAATAATTTTTATTGATAATGAGCAACGTATCGATCCTGCTTATTAAGCCGGGCTTTTATCGAGCCCGTGATTGAGCGTTTTCTAATATTTTGTGGAAAGATATGAGATGACAAATTCAGAACATAACTGGTATCTTTTGCGACTGTGAGTTTGTGGCTCTATGATGTTGTTTAGGGCTCCATCCCTAAACAAGACAGCTCTCTAATGGTAACAGGCTCCTCATAATGCATATTCTAAGGAGGAGGAGCACAAGGTGACGTAACCAGGCAAAGAACTTCACCGTTTATGGTGTCCACATGGCAAAAGAAATACGCCCGGGACCGGGTAACAAAAATGCACTGCGGCAGGAGTTTTGTAAACTATTCGTTACGTCCTCCGTTTTCATGCGTTTGCATGTGGACACACCCATGGGCAACCGTAAGTGTGCCTCTCCGGTCAAATGAAATCCGGCGCCGTATGGATGGGCTCTTAATCGACATGTAAATTGTCATAATCGTGACAACCCTACATGCTGCACATTGTGCACATTTCTGAATTCTAAGTTCACACACACACACACACACACACACACACACACACACACACACACAAGCGCGCGCACACGCAGGCACGTTGTTACACAACAAAGACAGACAGCCACTGCAGTGCACATCAGTAGATTACACTGACTGATTAAAGCAGGATACATTCACGATACCTTGGCTTTAGACTAGGTCCAGTGACTCCTCCAAAAAGCAAGCATTCCACACCAACAAAATATTCGATTTTGTGGTCCTTCCATTTGTTATTTTAATATCCCTTGGACGTGGAGCCAGTCTCTTGACTTCCACTTCTTCTCCCGCGAACGTGAGAGTTTGTTTCCCTTCCCCATCTCTCCATCTCTCCATCTTTCACTTGTTGACAAGTTGACTGACAAGTTACTGGATGTTTATGATTGGCGCTTCTTCGCGATAATGTGAAAATAAATGTCTTTGTACTGTTGTAGGAGGCCCACAGATTAGGAGCGTAGAGACCCCTAATATATTGGAAATGACAAAAATACATATAATAGACTAGGAATTTATATGTAGATAATTGGGCGTCTATTTTTATTTATTGGAAACAAAATGTATTTTCGCCACTCGGGGGGCCCGTGGGTTTTTAAAACCCACCAACCCTATACAAATTAGTAGGGTGCTGATCCCGAAGTACTTCGGGAAATATACATTACCCTATAACATGTTATATTATTGCGACCGAAGGTCGCATTTACCCTGGAAAACATTGTCACTGAGTGACCTTCTGTAATCTTTCTGTACATGAAGTGATGTCAGTGTGATGTCAGCGAGTTGTGACATCACTTCCTGTACGGGGCGGCTACACAAGACTAAGAAAGACAAAAAAAAAAGAGAAGGCTACACAAGACTAAGAAAGACAAAAAAAGAGAAGAATAGGAGGAGGAGGATAAAGATACCAAAAGGAGAGAGAAGAAAGGGTGGATGAGGTACAATGTGCAGTCGGCAGTCTCAGAAAAGAAAATGTAACAAGGAGGTGGCAACGGGGCGGCCAGATAAAGTTATTAGGCCGTACATGGAGAAACGGAGCGAACCTGTTTGGTCTAAACATGGAGATGTGGAGAACACTATATATGGAGATAGTCCAGTCCATCATGTCATATGGGACTACCGTCATAGACAGTAGCCATTGTTAGGCCAACTCAATGGACTGAGTCACAGTGATGTAACTCAGTACACATCATTGCTCTGAAGTTGCATAGCATAAAAAGCCCCAAAATACTGTCCAAATGACAAAGGCATGGCCCATATCTGTGTGGCTGGTTCAAATAGGGATCTCCATGTATGGGCATAACATATATTGTATGTACGTATATATGGATACATTATTAATAATAAAAGATAAAATAAAATAAAAAGTCCATATATGGTTATTCCCAGAAAAAGAAACAACCTTTTATGCCCATACATGGAGATTTCTGATGTCATAATTCCCAGGCCGAAAATGAAAGTGTAACCCCTTATGTCCATATATGGAGATCCACAGGCATCAAACCAAGGCCCTAACTCGACATTTCTTACGTACATTTTATGGCCATATATGGATATTCCTATATTGTCAATATTAAGGACATTATTATGGATATTATGTTATTAATATTAAGGACATATAACTATCATGAAACATAACTATCATGAATGGCCAGATGGCCAAGGGCGAGGTCGCATGTCACCCTGAGGTCGCATGTCACCCTCAGGTGTCTTACTAGTTAATCTTTACTGTACTCTCTGGGGACTCCGTGTGTGACGCCAGAGTCGTGCATCACTTACCATTCGGCGATCACGTGTGCACACACACACACACACACACACACACACACACAGCGAAAATCCTCCGTAGTCTCATTCATCTTGCTCCAAAGAAGCATTTCTATCTCCAAAAAAGGTTTTATGATCCCAAAACCGCATTTCTTCATGGTTGACAAGTTGTGAGCTTATAGATCTGCAATGTTTTGGTGCTGTATAACTCTGGCCTTATGGGCAGGGCCACATGGCTTGGCAAGGCCTACTACTGCATTATTTATTATTACTTTAGCTATTGAAAAATAGCAGATATACAAGCTCACAGCCGTGCTGCGAGCTTGTAGATCTGTATCTTATAACCTGAATATCTTCCGTATTGCATGATATTACATGTTGACGATCATGACGATTAATTGTCACTCAAATAATTGCGATTAACGATTTAATTGTGTTTTTGTCATTGACAATGTGTCATATCTGCCATGTGCAACTTCAAAGCATAAAAGGCTTTGAAGTTGCACATGGCAGATATGACACATAACCTAAACATACAAAAAAATGGGTGTCGCTCTCCATTCCTACATGTCGCCACTCCGAAATTGACTTCTTATTGTCGGAGTGGCGACACTTCCATAGGGGTTAAGTTTAGGGTAAGGGTTAGAGATAGGGTTAGTGTCGGAATGGAGACATGTCAGAAAGGAGACATGTCGGGGTGGCGGGGTGTAACACAAAAAATTACTGACACATTTTGTCAACTTTTTACTTAAAACAGAATATTGATGGTGGAAATAGCCGATCTACAAGATCACAACGCGTCGCATCGTGACGCTTTGTGAGCTTGTAGATCTGCTAATTTCACTATTTTTTTAAAAATGTTTGAAAATATATGAACATTTTCAACATGACGAGATTATGACAAAAATTATGATCAAATAATTGCGATTTCACGATTGTGTGATAATTGTGACAGACCCAGTTCTGGGTCCGTTCCACTTCTTAACGGATTCTCTCTGGTCAGTCTGCAGATGCCGAGATGGACTGCGACAACCAGCTGCTGATCGTGAAGGTGGAGGGAGCCCTGGAGAGTGGAGAGCCCGTCCAGGAGACCTTCCCGGGGGCTCGCGTCGGCACCAGAGCCGGAGGAGAAGACGACGACGCCGCGGCGTCTCCCGCCGGAGGCCAGGGCGATCGCGAACGCGACGGGAACACGGCGGCTGCTGGACACCCCGGCGAAACGGAGGTCAGTGGATCCGATGTCATCTCCTTCGTTGTCGTCCGGTCCGAGGCAGAAGGTGGCGACGAGTTAACGGGAGGCGATGTCAGATCGGCCAAGGCCGAGCCGCCGTGCGAGGACAGGGGGGTCGGTGGCGAGGAGGAGGAGGAGGTGGTGGGGGGACACTGGGGTATGGCGGGGGACACTCTGCCTCGGGTGTGCGCGGGTGCGACGGCGCGCGTTGACAACGCGTCGTCGTCGGTTGCGCCTCCCCGCGCCGCCGCGACGGTGACCGCATCGCGACCGGGCGAGCCTGTGCCGCAAAACGCCGGCTGCGTCACCTCCAGCCTCGCTCCCGGGTCTTCTTCGGCGTTAGAGGTGATAGTGATCGACGGCGAGGCGGCTCCGGGCGAGGAGGACGACGCCGGGGCGCTTCGGTGGCAGTCGACGTCCGACTGCCGGGCGCCGATCAGGGGAGCGGAGAGATCGGGAGGAGACGCGGCGCCGCCGCTCGCCTCGCCTAAGAAACAGCCCGTCTGGACGGAACCAGCGGGGAAGGGCTCCTCCTGGTTCTACCCCCACGGCGGCAACGCGCCCGGCACCTTCCCCGGCCTGACCGCCTCCCACGCCACGGTCGCCGGAAACGCCGGCAGACAGAACGCCAACGCGGCGGTGGCAGGCCACTTCAAGCACTCGGACACCCGGGCGGTCAGGGTGCAGCAGCCGGGTAGCGACTCCTCGTACGTGTCGTATCCTCCCGTCAACCATATTCCGAGCCAAAGCGCCGGCCCGGCTCATCAAGCCTACCAAAAACTCTCAGGACATCCCGGACAAAGACCGGCCGCCGCTCCGTACGCCGCCGGCGGCGACCAGCAGACCCAGATCAACCCGGCCTCCATGTACCGGCCGTACAGCTGCACCAGCTGCAGCAAGTGCTTCTTCGTTGCGGCGGACCTGCAGCGGCACATGGCGCGCCACACCCGCCAGAAGCCCTTCGCCTGTCAGGTCTGCGGAAAGAGCTTTGTGTGCAAGAGCCAGCTGCAGATGCACGTCAACGTGCACACGGGCGCCCGGCCGTTCAGCTGCGCCGTCTGCGGCCGGCGCTTCTCCCACCCCAGCAACCTGAAGAGGCACCAGAAGATCCAGCACTGACACGCAAACGCACTGGAACCTCTGGAACGTTTTCCGTTTTTTGAAAATAGCCCCGAACTATACAAGCTGGTCTGCTGTAGGGATGGGACGATACGCGATATTTTATCGTTTATCGTGATAAAAAACACTCACGATAATCGTATCGTGGAGATTTAATTCATCGTGATATCGTCCTCCGCCATGCACTGGGAACAATTCACCTTTTATTTGCCAAGCTGCATATCTGGTACCATTTAAACCCTCTATAATTGGTAAAAGGTACTTATAATATACGTACTTGATACAGTCTTTTTTTCACTCTATCAAATGTCTTTGCCAAAAAATAGCCGATCTACAAGCTCACAACGCGTCGCAACGCGATGCGTTGTGAGCTTGTAGATTGGCTATTTTTTGGCAAATATTCTGCCCAAGGATAATGGATTTTGATTATTAAATATAGTAAATCGTGATTTATTTTGTCACAATAATCGTGATATGAAATTTTCATATCGTCCCATCCCTAGTCTACAGCAGTGGTTCTCAACCTGTGGGTCAGGGTCCCCAAATTATTTTGAGGGTCCCCAGATGATTAACTTAATGTGCAACATTGTTTTCTCACTCAAAAGTAAACAAACTAACTAAGTTTAAGTCTGTAGAGGGTATCTGCACATTTCTAAAGTGAGAATTTGAGGACTTTTTAATACCTCTAAATCAGGGGTTTTCAAAGTGTGTGACGGGGCACCCTGGGGTGCCGCGACGGCAGTCCAGGGGTGCCGCGAGATCATTTGATAATATTTGGAATTTATTTGGACACTCGGAAAAATATTTAGTATCATTTTAAACTTGAAGTACAAAGTTATTATCAGTCAGTTCTAACCAAAATGGCTGTTATCTCAACGCTTTCCTCGCAACATAATCACTAAAATATCGTCAGTCGGGCAGAAACCTCGCATCTCTCAAGTTTCAAATGTGTACGTCTTTTGGTAAAGCAAAGCCCTGCTTCATCATACAAGACTGTCGCACAAAACTAGTGAAAACAGCCGATCTACAAGCACGTGGTTGTAGATCGGCTGTTTTCACTAGTTTAGTACATTTTATAGATGATAAATACAAAACGAACGGTTTTGGACATACAAGGTTTCCACCCGACAACGACAATATGCTATAAATATAAGGTGCTGGGAGTGAGAATTATAATGTAGGGATGCCTCGGATTAAAAGAAATATTCATGGGGTGCCCTGAGACAAAAAAGTTTGCTCTAAATGACAATTTAAACATTGGCCAAATTGTCTAATATTAGAGGCAGAAATAGTGAAAACAGCAGATCTACATGCTCACAACGGTGTGAGCATCTGCTATTTTTTACAATAGAACCGTGTTATACTAAATATAATGCCTCAACTCTTAGTGCTCATCAAGGTGGGGGTCCCCTGTTAAAATATGATTATTTTGGGGGTTCTCGGACTAAAAAGGTTGAGAACCACTGGTCTACAGCAGCGGCTGTACACTCTCAGAGTTACAGACCCTGTAATGTTCCATTTGGTTCCTAAACTACTCGTCATCATTTAGCTGGGGACCCCTTGGAAGCCTCTCAGGGACCCCCTGGGCGTCCCCTGACCCCACGTTGAGAACCACTGGTCTACTACTGTACAACCTTTTAGATCGGCTCTTTTCAAAATGTCTTTGAATATTTTCAAAATAACTTGGCTTATAATGGTGTGTACAAAATAAGGACATGAGGGTAAAATTGGTTAATGCCGGTGTTTTGTATATAGTCGTTGTCGGGTGGAAACCTTGTATGTCCAAAACCGTTTGTTTTGTATTTTGAAAATGATTTAAACTAGTGAAAACAGCTGATTTACAAGCACACAATGCCTCGCACCGCGAGGCGTTGTGTGCTTGTAGATCGGCTGTTCTCACTACTTTTGTGCGACAGCCTTGTCTGATGAAGCAGGGCTTCATCAGAAAAAACGTACACATTTTAAACTTGGAGATACAAGGTTTCTGCCCGACAGTGACGATATAGTATACCTTTAAAAAAAATCCTACTTCTGAAGAGAAAAATAATGTATTCTCCCGCCACTGTCACCTCACAACAAAGGGTCCAGGGTTGGAGCCCAACCAGGGCCGTTCTGTGTGGAGTTAACATGTTTTTTCAAGTTGGTTTCTTTCCTCTGTGTGCTCTGATTTTAGACATGCATGTTAAAGAAGTAGTTCACTCCCAAAATGTATTTTTTTCTATTGATTACTCATGCCATGTACAAAAATTTGATTATAGTAAATTTACCCCCATTGATTCCGGACCCAAATTTGTTCGGGTCCCCATCCAGAATCAATGGGGTAAATTCATTGTTAGCACATGTTTGTCTTAGGAATGGGACAAAAACCAAAAAATATAATTGAACTCAAGTCTCCATGGCATGAGTAATCAATTGAAAAAAAATACATTTTGGGGGTGAACTACTTCTTTAAGGACTGCAAAAAGGGCTAATCCTGTATAAATAGATACAGGATGCATAGATTGATTCATTCATTAATCTTTGTATTGTAACAGGGCTGCTGTTTAGTGTACGGTCGTAGGACACTGTACCGTTCTGTTACTCAAATAGCAACACAGCTGCCCCAAACATTCACAACGCTGCCCTTCATAAGTACCTAGTAGGGCATTCACCAAATATTCGAATATTCGAATATCAAAGTCACTATTCAACGTTGTTCACCGAAGTCGAATATTTGCTTATTTTATTTTATTTATATTTTTTTTATTGTTTTCTCTTTAAAAAATATATAGTTTATAAAGCTTGGCTAGATAGGAAGTCATAAGAATGAGTTGTCAATGCCCCTGGTGGATGAATTTGTTAATGCTCTATACCAGGGGTTCTCAAACCTTTTTAGGCAAAATAAACATATTTGAACTGGGGACCCGCACCCTGACAAGCACTCAGAATTGTAGGTATTACATTTAATGTGACTCGGTTCCGCAGATAAATATTGTGAAAATAGCAGATCTGTAGATCTGCTATTTTCACAATGTTCGCCTCTTGCTTACTTAATATTTGACAGTTTGGCCAGTCCTGTCGAATATTCGACTATTCAAATACTTTGAGGTCGAATAATTCGAATACTAAAAATCACTATTCGTTAATGCCCTAGTACCTAGAAGGTATCTTTAAAAAAAAAAAAAAAAAAAAAAGAAAACAACACGGAATCAGAATCAGCTTTATTTTCACATCACAGGCTTACAGAAGTAGAAAAGTTGGTGAAGTGTGTTTTCTTGCACAACAATGGAACGTGATTTACAATCAGCGAAACATTTGTATAGCACAAAGGATTGAGAGCATTAAGACATTAAGAAGTGCAAAAGAAACACATTATAGCAATAGCAATTGAAAAAAAAAGTTATTAAAGAGTCAGTAATAATGGAGCTAAAACAACTGCAATGTTCTGTGTCCTTACCTCCATGCAGTGTTGGGTATAACGGCGTTTAAATAAACGGCGTTACATAACGCCGCTATTTTTTTCAGTAACGGGTAATCTAATTAATTACAATTTCCATCGCTACAACGCCGCTACCGTTACTGACAATGAAATGTGCTCCGTTACAAGCGTCCCCAGCTGTCACGATGGTTGAGAGAGAGAGAGAGAGAGAGAGAGAGAGAGAGGGGGTGCAGAGAAGGAGAGAGAGAAAGCCCCCGTGTAGTGTGTCGAGAGAGAGAGAGAGAGAGAGGGTGCAGAGAAAGAGAGAGAGAGAGAGGGTGCAGAGAAAGAGAGAGAGAAAGCCCCCGTGTCGTGTGTCGAGAGAGAGAGAGAGAGGGTGCAGAGAAAGGGTGCAGAGAAAGAGAGAGAGAGAAAGCCCCCGTGTGTCGGTCTTGTAAAAATAAATAAATAAATGACTCACGGAGTTGCAAGAATCCACACCAGAAGCTCATTAAGTAATTTCCAGTCCCAACAAAATACTCTGTGATTGTTGATAACAGCTCTTCTTGGAATCATTAGCTAGCATCCTTAAATCCTTATGCAGAGATTAAATGTCGATGTATAACTGCCTAAACCTTTGTTTAGTTTAGTTTTCTTTGCGACAGATCTCCCCTCCTCTCTGTGTCCACACGTGAAGCAAAATGACATGAGGTATTTTTTTCCCCCTTGAGAATAATAATGGAAGGCATCAAAAAAGCGATATAAGGTATTTTTTTCCTTGAAAAGAATGAAAGGCAGAAAATACTGTAATCTGTCTGAATCGATTTTTTTTACTCTAATTTACTTAAAAAAATACTTATATTTACTTACTTATATAATACAAATATTTTTAGTTAAATAAACTGAAATCTTTGGATTTCTTTTTTTTTTTTTTTTTTACTTTGTAACGCAAATAGTTACTTTTCCTAGTAATTAGTTACTTTTACAATAGAGTAATTCAGTTACTAACTCAGTTACCTTTTTGGAGAAGTAACTAGTAACTATAACTAATTACTTTTTTTAAGTAATTTGCCCAACACTGCCTCCATGTAATTAATACATTTATTCATCCTAGTTTGTTTTATGCAAAAACAATAGAGGGTATGTTGAATGTATTAAAACGATGTTTGCATCATACTAGGGCATTCACAAATAGTGATTTTTAGTATTCGAATAGTCGAATATTCGACAGGACTGGCAAAACTGTCAAATATTAAGTAAGCAAGAGGCGAACATTGTGAAAATAGCTCACAACAAAATACAAAATAGCTCACTACATGCTCACAACGCCTCGCGTTGCGAGGCGTTGCGAGCATGTAGATCGGCTATTTTCACAATATTTATCTGCGGAACCGAGTCACATTAAATGTAATACCTACAATTCCAAGTGCTTGTCAGGGTTCTTATGACTTACTATTTAACCAAGCTTTATAAACCATGAAGAAATACATATATTTTTAAAGACAAAACAATAAAAAAAAAAAAATAAGCGAATATTCGACTTCGGTGAACAACATCGAATAGTGACTTTGATATTCGAATATTTCAATATTTGGTGAATGCCCTACATTGCCTCCTTGGGAACCTTGGCGCTCTCCACTTTGTTGTGGCAGCTAGTTTGTTTTATAGCATTTTGGATTATTTGTGGGGGTCTGTTCCCCCACATAGAACAAACTGACATTATTTTTCTGATGAATTATCCCTCGTTACTGCTTCCCTTTTTCTTTATTTTTGACTGATATGAAACCATGTGCTTCTGGGGTCGAATTTCAGGAACTTCAGCTTTTTTATATGTTGGAGCTTGACATGGACAGGAGATTATGAGATTACAGGAGGTACACAAAGCAGCATCCCATGAGTTTAACCAATGAAAACCCTACACACTCCGTTGACCGGGGTCCCCTAGGGGTCTGTACTGTCAGCCAAGAGATTGTGTTTTTCCCTCTACAGTCTACACTAAATCTATTTGCTGAAAATAGCTGATCTACAGCCTCTTTAGTAAGGGGATTTTATAAGATATTTGACCAATCTGCAAAGTAAATCGTTACCAAGAAATTTCTTCACCAATGTGTTCATTGGAAACTTTCATCAGTTTTTTTTATGAAGTTTCCCCCGGGAGTTGAATTTCAACCTTTTAGTACATATTATTACACACCTTTAGAAACATATTGGTGAAGAAATGTCTTGGTAACGATTTCGTTCGCAGATTTGATTATGTTTCCCTTATTACTTTTCTCTGAATATTTGTCTACTATGACATGCCCAGAATAGAGCTGTTAGCAGGGACGTGCTGGCCATTGGGAAAAACTCCCGAACCAGGCCGGCCATTAGGAAAAAAACTAAAAATAAAATGTCGGCCTTCGTTCCATTTTGGGGGCTGGGCGGCCAACAAAGTAAATCGTTACTGTCGGGCAGAAACGACAAATATAACGACAAATATATACAACGACAAAATATAACTCATGGCCCACTGGCTTGTCACTTGTCATGATCTGAAATGGCAAATCTTTGAGTAGCAGCAGCGCTATAGAGAGAGATCTCTCTCTACAGCGCACAATTAGGGCCTCTACAACTCTTTTTCCTGGGCTGAATCTGGGGCCCAGCACGTCCTTGGCTGTTAGGGTACATGTGGTCAAGTCACGATGTTTTGAGATAATATAAAGCATTCAAGTTTACAAACTGCATTTTATAATCATTAAACTGTTATTTTCAAGCCTGTGAACATTAAAATGTGTAGCTTAAACAAATACTGTTCTTATGTGAGACTTTTTTCTTTTTTTTTTCGGTAAGAATTTTCTACAGGTGCATATATTGATTACATATGTAATATGATACCAACAATAAATATTCTATATTTTTACAAGAATGCCTTTGTGTTGTCATTTTGTTGCCCTGAAAAGGCAGACACTTCTGATATTGTATTTGGTGTGAGATGTTTTGACGAAGATGCACAGAAAGCAATATTAAAAATAAATCCAGTTTTGTACCATCATAGACTTCTGCAAACATATTAAAATGTTTATTTTTTATAATGCAAACTTTGAGAGTATAAACAAGCCTATGGTGCTGGATTTCTCTCTGAAACTCTTGCCGTAATTTCTGTCAATTAAATATGACCAACAGTCATTTTACATAGGAAAAAAAAGAAATAAATCAACTTTATTGGTGGAAAAAATAATCATATCATATGGCACTTGTCTGAGTACACAAAATAGTTTTACGTGGAAAAAAAGAGAGAGACCTGAACTTCATTAGGCAAAGTAATAATAATTAAGTAGTACATAGGATATCTTTTTGTGGTTTGTCGTAACAATGAGGTCTATAGGGTTTAAGTGGCACTTATAGAAAATGTACCTACAGTATGGTTAACAGAAATGTGTTGTATTTGGTCATACTGTGGTGAGTCGCACAGCAGACATTCGTCCTTGGTTTAATTTTTTTCTTGTTGATTAATGATGACATGATCATCAGGTAGAGTTTCATTTAACAATGATGAATCCATACAAAAGAGCATCCTACTTTACAATAGGGCATTAACGACTTGTGATTTTTGCAAGTCGACTCGACTCAGTAAAAAGCTGAGTTAAAGTCGACTTTATCGTTTGATGACGTCATCACATCACACACGACCCCCCAATTATTTTGGGGGTTCCCCCCTCACAACTTAATGTGAAACATAACCTTTAAGTGTATAGAGGGTATCTGCACATTTCTAAAGTGACAATTTAAGGACTTTTTAATACCTCTAAAATGACAAATTAAACATTGTCCAAAAGGTTAAATATATAGAGAACAGATCTATCTATATATAGATAGATCTGTTATTTTCACAATAGTAAGGTGTTTTTTTCAACTTCGACTTTCGACTTTCACTGGTAGGAGTCGACTTGTGTAATGAAGTCGACTTTTCGTTAATGCTAATGTACAATGAAGCTTGCTGCATCATTGGCAGGAGACGAACGATCACATTCGCTCATCCTCAACGTGTCATTTTGAATGACTTGAGGGCCGATGTGCACTGCACTTTTAGAGATGAATTCGTTTTGGTTGGGCTCTGTCTAAACAGGGGTACCGCCATTAATTTGGCTGTCCGGTGCAGCCGAGATTTTGTGAACCGAACCCCGAACCGAAATAAATTCGGCTCTAGGAGTATGTATCGGCCTGATACTGTGTGAGGGCTACAGGGCCTCCCAGGTGTATGAAACCTTGCTTTAGGCTAATTAAAACCAGTGCCTCATGATTTTTGAATTTGGCCCCAAAACGGGCAAAGTAAATTAAAGTACATTTCTTAAAGTTTGAGAACCACTGTTATGGAGCTTGGAGACTGACTGACTGACTGACTGCATTTGTCGACTAAAACTATGATGCCGACTACCTTTTTTCACTGATGAAGTGATCTTGTGAGCTTGTAAATCGCCTATTTTCGGCATGCAGCTAAATATAAACCCGGCATTACGGCGACATCTCGGCCTAAGATCAATTTTAGTCAACTAAATTAACCATTCATTTGACTAAAATCATATGATATTTAGTCGACTAAAACTAGACTAATAAACATTTCAGATGACTAAAATGTGGAATTTTATTCTAAAGACCATGACTAAAACTAAATCAAGATTTGTTGTCAAAATCAACAGCTCTTCCTTGTCCCCACAGAGCCAGCAGACCTGTGGATCGATGGAGTTCACGCTTCAGACCAAAGATGAGGGCCTGGATGACATGCCAGGTATAACCTGTTGACTTCCTGAAGTGGAAGTGTAATTGTTTTATTTTTTATAACATCTTTAAAGCTGGCACAATTTATATCTTCTTGTTAAAGGACAACTTTTGTTTTTTACAACAAGGGTTCATATTTTAGATTGTAATTATAGAAAAGAAAAGATGAGTGTTAAAATGTTTTCATTTACTGCTTTCTATTGTTTTTAGCGATTTTAGCTATATTGATTTCAGTGGGTGGGGGCATGCGTACAAGTGAAGTGGCTAAATGTGTCTTTTTAGACACCGCGCTGGTAAATCTGCTATTTTTGTAACAGTTAAAGCCTAAAATAATGGTTAAAGTAATAATGCGTAATTGCGACCGTCAGGTTGCTGTTACTATCAAAACCTCCACCGGCTGTCTCTCAGTCAGTCTGTCAGTCTGTCCGTCACGCCAGACTTTCCCCTACTCATATATCTCCGCCACCGTTCCCCCGATCCATGCCAAACTTTTCACGCACACTCCTTGGCTGCCGAACCACAACCTCCACCCCTCATTTCTCACATCTAGAGTCTAAAGCCCCTATCATAGTAGGCACCGCAGTGATAAGCTATCCACCGTGGTGTAGTCTTTTTAAGTCATAAAACTACAACTTTGCGTCATTACTCGCGGTGAAGAGCTATCCACCGTGAACCCCGACACATCTCTTTGTTTTTACTATCAGACAGATCGGCCCATCACCCTGTTCACTGATTGGTCGATCTAGACCAGTCAGTCACAGTGATAGGACTTCACCGTGACTGACTATGATGGCCTCCACTTGTTTTCTCACTTTAGGTGGATAGCTTATCACCTAAAATGTGCGGTGATAGGCTCTTCACCACAGACTCTGATAAGGGCTTTACTGGTAATTAATGCATGACTTTTTCTCTCGCCCCATGACAGCCAGAGAAGTGGTGGAGAGACACAGTCCCTCTCAGAGCCTCTCAGAGTGGCTGGAGGAGGAGGTGGAGGCGGAGGAGGTGCAGCAGCAGCCATCTTGTTCCATGTTCAGCCCAGACTCTCTCCCAGGGAGCTCCTCCTCCGCTCCCTTCGCCCACATGAGGACCGACCTCGCTTCCAGTTTGCCCGCCGTTTCCCGAATGCCTAACCGTACCGGCGGCGACCACCAGGCGAGTTCCAAGTTTGACGTCATTCCGTCTAGGCCTGTCACAATTAGGGATGGGACGATATGAAAATTTCATATCACTATTATTGTGGCAAAAGAAATCGCGATTTACGATGTTATCACGATAATCAAAATCCATCATCCTGGGGCGGAACATTTGCCAAAAAATAGCCGATCTACAAGCTCACAGCGCGTTGTGAGCTTGTACATCGGCTATTTTTTGGCAAAGACATTTGATAGAGTGAAAAAAAGACTATCAAGTATGTATACTATAAGTACCTTTTACCAATTCTAGAGGTTTTAAATGGTACCAGATATGCAGCTCGGCAAATAAAAGGAGAATTGATCCCAGTGCATGACGGAGGACGATATCACGATACATTAAATCTCCACGATACGATTATCGTGAATGTTTTTCATCACGATAAACGATAACATCGCGTATCGTCCCATCCCTAGTCACAATTATGATATAGTAATCGTCTAATCGCAATTATTTGACATAATCTCAATTGTTTTTGTCATAATCGTTTCCATTTGGAAGAATTTTCCTATATTCTCCAACATTTTCAAAAATAGTGGAAATAGACGATCTACAAGCTCACAACGCATCACGTTCCACTATCAATGTTCTTTTTTAAGCATAAAGTTGTCAAATATGTCAGTCTTTACTTTGTGTATATGTGTCATATCTACCATGTGCAACTTCCGAGCCTACAAGCCAAACAGAAATGTAATTGTCAACGACAAAAAACACAATGAAATCGTAAATCGCAATTATTTTGAGAGACAATCAATACATAATAATAATAATAATCTTTATTGTCCCCAAAGGGAAATTTGTCTTCACAGTCTGCTCAAACAAGAAACAACACACAGCCAAAGACAACACAAACATATCACATAGACAAGTCATCAGTACCCCACTGTACACAGAAAAGACCCTCTTAGCGACAAGGGCGATTGTTTAGCAGATTGTTAAGTGCAGCAATGGCTGAGGGGACAAAACTCCTTTTAAACCGAACTTTGTGCCACGCCAAGGTTCTGTATCTTCGCCCTGAAGGCATTTGGTCAAAGTGGCGATGCAGAGGATGGTCAGTGTCACTTGTTATTGAGAGTGCTAAGCGTGTAATGGCCTTATCGTATATCAGACAGTGTGGGTGTGGGAAGTCCAATGATCTTGGAAGCAACACGGGTAATACTGTAAAATTTGTTTCTGTTTGGCATGGACAGCATAGTGAAGAATCATCGTCATGTAAAATGTCATAATCGTCGTTTCCTGACCAGATGGAGCACTGCGATGACGTCGCGGCCTCGTGGATGCGAGACGGCAGCGCGGGAGTGGCGTTTCACAGAGGCGGTTGCGAACGAGGAGCGATCGCGGGAGGCGTACGAAACCCGGGGAACCGGAACGCTCACGACACCAGCTACCAGCGCCCTCCTCCTCCTCTGCCGTGCATCCAGCTAGCCGGGACTCAGAACCCGTCCAAAGACCTGATGTTCGACTGCAACGACGTTTACGGCCATCGCCTCCCGGTCCCCGCCTACAAGAACCCTCCCGTCGCGCTGTCCGTGGCCGCGGGGACGCCGGAGCCCCGCCAGCCGCAGACCTCGCCGCTCTGGCCGGGCGTGCAGACGATTCCCGACTCCTCCCTGCTCCCCCCCCACCCCAACACCAAACACCCACCACCCGCCGACCACCATCGCCCCAACGCTCAGCGAGTGACGGGTCAGCAGGACCAAGGTAGGGGTTGGCGTTACGGTGATAAACACCGTTGAGACGTTACAATGTCTACACCAGGGTTCCCCAATAGGCGGCCCGAGGGGGGCTACTGTCTGCCCCACACCAACCCCAGTAATAATGGTGGTATAAGAGCAGCAACAACACTAGTATATATCGTCGTTGTCGGGTGGAAATCTCGTATCCCCAAATTTGTACGTTCTTTCGCAAATCATACAAGGCCGTCGCACAAAAGTAGTGAAAACAGCAGATCTACAAGCACACAACGCCTCGCCGCGAGGCGTTGTGTGCTTGTAGATCGTCTGTTTTCACTAGTTTAAATCATTTTTAAAATGATAAATGCAAATCGAACGGTTTTGGACATACAAGATTTTCATCCGACAACGACGATATCTGAATTGTCGCTGGAGTAGTGGGAACGCCACGGTCGCCCCCTGCAATGTTGTGGCCCTCGGCTTGGTACCCTAGAACTAGACATAATTCGGCCCTTGGGGAAAACTAATTGGGGAACCCAGGTCTACACGATATGCCTTTTCAGAGATATCGTATATATTGTGATACAATGAGGGAGCCTTATAAAAAATCCTGTTGAATTGTTAAAGGGATATTTCACTTTCAAAAATTTTTTTTTTCTTTGTTTAATTTTATCGTCTAATCAGGCTTTTGGGAACACCCAGGACTGTTTTTGAATTTCTTCATTCAGTGTTTAGATATTTGATATTCATTTCCCCCATTTTCCCCCTTCCAGGACCTTCCTATACAAACCCATTATAACTTCAAACTCCATTGTAACCCTGATAGATTCAATGAAAACAACTGTCCTTTTTTTCTGGTGACTCATAACACCCTCCGAATACGTGAGCAGGCCGTATTTTTTTCGATAACTTCTTTCATTTCTTTTATTTTTATTATATTTAATACATTTTATTTCCCCAAAAGATTAATAGAAATCAATGAAAAATGTTATCGAAAAAACATGGCCTGCTCACGTATTCGTAGGGTGTCAGGAGTCACCAGAAAAAAAGGACAGTTGTTTTCATTGAATCTATTGTGGTTAAAATGGAGTTTGATGTTATAATGGGTTTGTATAGGAAGGTCCTGGAAGGGGGAAAATGGGGGGAAATGAATATCAAATATCTAAATACTGAATGAAGAAATTCAAAAACTGTCCTGGGTGTAAAAGCCTGATTAGATGATAAGATGACAAAACGTTTTTTTGAAAGTGAAATATCCCTTTAATACAGAGATTCATTGCAGAATGCATTTAAACCTGCATTTTGGTCTAAATCAGTGGTTCTCAAACTTTACAATGTCAAGGTCTCCCCTTAACTCTGACAGTATACAAATGAAACCGGTCCATTTGGTTTCATTTGTATACTGTCAGAGTTACATACTTGTAAGGATCAATTTAGACCTCCCTTTTTAGTTTTTGTTACCTTGTACTGTAGGTGGTTGTACTGTTTAAAATAACCATAAAAAAACAACATGAAAAAGAACCATGATAAGATTGTGTATCGTGATACAGCTTGTAGTCAGGGAATATTATCAGAATACCCGTCAAAGCTGGCAATACATTTGTTACCAAACGATTTCTTCACCAATGTGTTCGTAAAGGTGTCTAGTAACATATCTAACAAAGATTGAAATTCAACATCCCTAGGAGAATCTTTGACATCCAGGGTAATTCTGGGTCTCATTCACTTACTATACACTATACTATAAGGGAGAAAATGACTACCAAAAAATATGCATTAAGTGGGATGTGAGGGGTCTAACTAGGTGTTTTTAATTATTCTGAATCCATTGCAAGCATTTGTTTTGCACAAAAAACATTCCTTGGGCCAAAAATGGACCCCATAAACAGTGACAACAGTTAGACTCATCACTAAACCATCGTTTGTTTGTTTTTTAGCTGTTTTTTAGCCCAATGAATGTTTTGCGTGCAAAATAAATGCTTGCAATGGATTCAGAATAATAAAAAACACCTAGTTAGACCCCTCACATGATACTTAAAGCATATGTTTTGGTAGTAATTTTTTCCCTTAGTGTATAGTAAGTGAATGAGACCCAGAATTACCCTAGCTGTCAAAGATTTTCCTAGGGATGTTGAATTTCAAACTTTGTTAGATATGTTACTATAAACATTGGTGAAGAAATCGTTTGGTAACAAATGTATTCCCAGGTTTTATTAACCCATTTAGGCCTAGAATTATTGAATGCTTTAACCAGTGAAAAATAGCAGATATACAAGCTCACAGCGCGGCACCGAGTGCCGCGCTGCGAGCTTGTAGATCTGCTATTTTTTTTAAAGTCGTGAAAATGTGAATCTTTGGATATAGATATTTTCAAAGCAAACGTTTGTAACTCAAATTTTGCTTCTGGGGGGTTCCTGGAACTAAATATTCTGAGATTGGGGTCCGTGGCCAAATACATATTATTTTGAAAAAGTTTGAGAACCACTGACGTAGTAGTCTCTCAAGAACAGACTAACTGAGCTCCATTTAAGTGAAAAGGACCTTTTCTTTGACAATGGCTAGCCAGATTACTGATATAGAAACATATTTTTTTTTTTTTCCAAAAACCTTAGAAGGATTCAAAAGACACTTATAGAATCGGGTCAAAATTCTAATTTTCGCGATGTTTTCAAAAACAGCAGATCTACAAGCTCGCAGCGCGGCACTCGGTGCCGCGCAGTGAGCTTGTATATCTGCTGTTTTTCAATAATTAAAGCATAAAATATGGGAAAATATCGTGATATTGTATTTTTTTTTTCATATCGCCCAACCCTAGACCAAGGAGCCGCCGGAACGGCGGCGGCCCCGCCACAGCCGCCGTACAACCAAGCCAGTCTCCCCTACGCGTGTGCCTTCTGCACGCGTCGCTACGCCCACCTGTGCCAGCTGAGGATCCACGAGCGCGTTCACACCGGGGAAAAACCCTACCAGTGTGCGCAGTGCGGGAAGCGCTTCGGCCAGTTCTGCAGCCTGAAGCGCCACCAGATGGTGCACACGGGGGAGAGACCCTACCGTTGCGCGCAGTGCGGGAAGCAGTTCTCCACCTCCAACAACCTGAAGGTGCACCAGAGCGTTCACACCGGAGAGAAACGCTTCCACTGTTCACAGTGCGGGAAGAAGTTCTCCTTCCTGAGCAACCTCATCCGGCACCAGGCCATACACACTGCCAAGTAGAACTGAACGGGCACGTGTCGTGCACACGTAGACGTCAAAGGGGGCTTGAGCCCCTGCCCTTTTTATCCGTCTGTAAAAAGTGCCCTCTCTCTAGTCTAGAGCCATGAATGCAGTTTTTACTATGGAACAGGGGTCTTCAACAACTTTTTTATATTAAACACTAGCGTCCATTCTTAGTATAATTCTTAGAATTCTTTAGCGAAAAATAGCACATCTACAAGCTCACAACGCCTCGCGCTGCGAGGCGTTGTGAGCTTGTAGATCTGCTATTTTTGTCAAAGAGCTTTGGTGTAGAGGGGGAAAAAAGTGAAAGGTCAAGTTTTTTAAGTATTGACGGTTCAAGTGGTTAAATATCTGAAAACAAAAAATTTACATGAATCCAAAATACACTGATGATCGTGCTGTCAAACAATTAAATTATATGGAATCTATGAAAATGTGGGGGTCCCTGCTTCATCTCTCTCTCAACTATGGGGTCCTTGGCCTGAAAACGTTGAAGACCCCTGCTATAGAGCATCGCAGCGGAAGTGGTTTACTGGTGCCACTTAAAATCTCCCTTTCACTTTCCCCATAGACTTTTACAAAAATATGTATAACAATTATGTTAAGCCTAGAACCAAGCCATCCAGGATGGCAGTGAATCATGAACATGAGACCTTTGTTTCTATGAAAAGAACATTTTGAAAATCGCTAAACAAAGGGTAGTTAATAAATGTAGTATATCAAATAATGTAATATTAAAATATGTTTTCACATAGGATCAAAGGTTGTATGGTCATGATTCACTGCGATCCTGGATGGCTTGGTTCTAGGCTTAACATAATTGTTATAAATATTTTTGTAAAAGTCTATGGGGAAAATGAATGGGAGATTTTAAGTGGCACCAGTAAACCACTTCCGCTGCGATGCTTTATGGTGAAAGAAATGCAAATGCCCCCTTTCCAAGCCATACCTGAAAGCAGCGTTCAAGAGGATTGCCTTGTCCAAACTCTCCTGAACTTGAATGCAGCATCTTGTGTTGAAAGAATTGCCCTCTCTGTGTAGAAATCCATGCCGTTACGCCACATCTCCACTATTGACTTGATTATGCTTAGTTTATTGTGGTATCAAGCACCGAAAATAAGCTTGGAGGTCTGCTAATTTCAATATTCCCACCAAAAGGCCCTTTTAGAGATGTCAGCCCCTGCCTCTCTAACATTCTCTGAGCGTCCCTGAAACAGAATAGAGAGGGGTTTTTAGCTATAGAATGTTTTCCTGAGACATGTTTTATTAGTACATTCAATGATAAACTAGTATAAGACGCCTCAGGGCAACAAGCGACCTCGCCGCGCCATGTCCTGGCCAGTGATGTATATCGGACCAGTTACCCATATATGGAGACCCCTGGTACCCATATATGGACTGATATGGAGATATGCTGTGAGAGCCCAAACATGCTTACTCAGTTATTCGTTATGTGAAAGTCCTACGACATCTATGACATCTGACATCATACATACAATCCCTTTTATGCCCATACATGGAGATCCCTGTCTGTAGAACCAGCCACACAGATATGGGCTGTCTTGGCCATATTTGGATTTTGTTAGTGTGGTATGTGGCCGATGTGGCCTCCATATACGGGCATTCCCATATGAAGTCCTGTTAGATATGGGCTTAATATTGATGACATCTGGGAACTCCATATGTGGGCATAAAAGGGATTCTGTTAGTGTGGTTCCCCTGACATCACAGTGATGTCAGAACGGCAAACCCATAGACCGTAAAAAAGTGTACACGTCCAGACTCCAGACGGAGATATGACGTGCCGTTTCACATACTAAACTGCGACCTTCGGTCAATCAACCCATTAGGCCTAGAATTATTGAATGCTTTAACCAGTGAAAAATAGCAGATATACAAGCTCACAGCGCGGCACCGAGTGCCGCGCTGCGAGCTTGTAGATCTGCTATTTTTGAAAAAGTCGTGAAAATGTGTGCAAATCTTTGAATATATGTATTTTCAAAGCGAACGTTTGTAACTCAAATTTTGCTTCTGGGTGGTCCCTGGAACTAGATATTTTGAAATGGGGGTCCGTGGCCAAATAAATATCATTTTGAGGGGTCCTTCACATGAAAATGTTTGAGAACCACTGACATAGTAGTCTCTCAAGAACAGACTAACTGAGCGCCAGTTAAGTGAAAAGGACCTTTTCTTTGACGATGGCTGGCCAGATTGCTGACATAGAAACATAGTTTTTTTTCCAAAAACCTTAGAAGGATTCCAAAGACACTTATAGAATTGGGTCAAAGTTCTAATTTTCACGATTTTTCAAAAATAGCAGTGAGCTTGTATATCTGCTATTTTTTTATATTTAAAGCATAAAATATTGCGTCATAATGTGTTCAGGCCTAAATGGGTTGAATAGCATGGATGCTCCTGGACTTGTTGATACGTTGATTCAAAACATTTATTTTGTGGAGTGACTTGTCACACAACACTTGTTCAGTGAACATGAGAAAATGAGCGGTGCTTTTCTGTTTTCTGTATGTTGATAAAGAGGCCAAAGGTATATATATATTTTTTTTAGCTGGTGGTGTATTTATAATAACAAATAATATTGTATTAATAACTGTGGTTTGTAGCTATTGTTTATTTACCCCTGTGTTCCTAATGTGTTACTTTGTGCTCATAAGGTCACTTCCCCCTCGTATGTCTAGTTGTCTACTGTAGCTGTTGACAGTATTTTACCAAATGCATTTATATTTGACAATGACTTTGACATGTGTGCTCTTACTAAATTATATATGACTGGGAGACGTGTGCTTGTGTGTGTGTGTGTGTGTGTGTGTGTGTGTGTGTGTGTGTGTGTGTGTGTGTGTGTGTGTGTGTGTGTGTGTGTGTGTGTGTGTGTGTGTGTGTGTGTGTGTGTGTGTGTGTGTGTGTGTGTGTGTGCGTGCGTGCGTGCGTGTGAGAGAGATAGAGAAAGAGAGCATTTTTAAGGAAATAAATGGGAAAACAATTAGCTTGCCAATGTCCATTTAATATATGGCGTGTGTGTGTGTGTGTGTGCGTGCGTGTGTGTGTGTGTGCGCGCGCACACGCGCATGCGCACAATACATTTGATTGTGGAGGAAGTTTAATAGGAATTTTAATCCAAAGCATTTATTTATGTACATGCCACTCAGTGACTGACTGATCGTCTTAACAATGCATGTCACAAATACATCACATAATACAATAACATCAATTTCCTTGTATCAACATGTTAGTTATATCCAATTGTTTTATTTTTGATGTAACCTATATACTAGGGGTGTAACAATATAGTAACTGTATCGAAATATCGTTTTTAACTTAAAAAATCAAAGTATATCAAAATGAAAAAAGCTAAAATCGAATCGTATAGTTTTATTTTGTATCGTATCGAATCGGCAGTGCAAAGAATCGATTGTATCGATACTACCTACTTATGCATTGTATTTAGCATTTTTAAGAAGAAAAAAATAAAGGGGGGGTTTAATTACTTTTCCTTTCCATATAGCTACTCTGGTCTATCGATAAATGTGTGTAATCTCTGGGTTCATGTCAAGGTGCAGGTTTGTCAATATACAATGTCCATGTATTTGGCAGATAATCACTTTACTTATTTATATCCATAATAATACATGTTTCCCTTAAAAACCTGCACTATCCACACCTTTCACACAGATTTAATTTCTTTGCTAAATAGTTACTATATCGATTTTAAATCATTGAATCGTATCGTATTGCCATGAATGAACCAATATCGTCCATGTATCGTATCGTCAACCATGTATCGTGATATGTATCGAATCGCTAAAATGTATCGTTACACCCCTACTATATACATATAAGCCTATTTTCAAAGTGTTTCATCTAATTTTACACAGCTTTTACATCCTGGGACACAACACAGTGTTTTAGACTGAAGCAGCCACAATCATCCATCTCTGCAGTGGCTTTGGAAATCTGGGAAATAAATGCATGTACTTGTGTTGAACACTAGAGGGCATAAGGACATCACACAGTGTAAAGTTAAAGCTTTCTGGTTCCTGAAATTCAGGTTGGGCTCAGGAAAGGTGGGTCTCAGTTGGTCCAGTGTTCTGGAGCAGAGGTTCTCAACGTTTTCAGGCCACGACCCCCAAAACAGGGGCGTCAATTGGGTATGGCAGGGGTATGCAGCTGCCATACCCTGGGTCCAGGGGGGGAAATAAAAGTTACCTTTAAATATAAATCCATGAATGTCTCTTTGTCTATCTGTATTATGTTGTTAAATTACAATAAAATAACTACAAAATGTTACAAAATGGTCACTTTAACAAGGTATTGTGGCACGTTTACTAACATGCCAAGTTTAGTTGCACTTGAACAACCGTTCCAGGCTGCCATATCCAGCCCAAGAAACTGTAGAAACGGGGGGAAAATAGAATGTACTTCTTAAAATAAATGTATCATGCCTGTTGTTGCTAAGGTATGGCAACATGACTGGTGTCTTGCACGCGCGCAAGACACCAGTCATGTTGCCATACCATAGCTTTTTCTGAACTGACGCCACGGCCCCAAAATAATCATATTTTATTCAGATTCAGATTACTTTATTAACCATTGTGTAATACACATAGGAATTTGCTTTGGCATACTACATTTTTGCCTTCAAATCATTTTTTCACATATAACATAAACAAAAACAAAAAACAGACAAACACAAAAACAACACCGACAGAACGCAACACGTAGTCACTTTAACTGGGGACAACTGGGGACACCCCCCCCCCCCCCCCCCCCCCCCCCCACCTCGGGCAATTATCGCTATTTCTACGTGTCATTATTTCGACAAAGGGTTAGGGGGGTTAGGTTTAGGCATAGTTTTACTGAGGTTAGGGTAAGGGTTTGGCTTAGCTAACCTGCCGAAGCTGGTGAATGCTAACCTGGTGATCGGAATGGGGACGTGCTGGAATGGCGACCGTCCCCCTCGAACAAATGTTATGTTGTACACTTGGGATGGGACGATACACGATGTTATCGTTTATCGTGATAAAAAAACACTCACGATAATCGTATCGTGGAGATTTAATTTATCCTGATTTTGTTCTCCGTCATGCACTGGGATCAATTCACCTTTTATTTGCAGAGCTGCATATCCGGTACCACTTAAAACCTTTATGATTGTTCAAATATAATAATATACATACTTGATACAGTCTTTTTGTTCCACTCTCTATCAAATGTCTTGGCCAAAAAATAGCCCATCTGCAAGCTCACAACGCGTTGTGAGCTTGTAGATCTGGTATTTTTTGGCAAATGTTCCGCCCCCAGGATAAAGGATGTTGGGGATATTTTGAATATCGCGATATCGTAAATCACGATTTCTTTGGTCATAATAATCGTGATATGACATTTTCATATCGTCCCATCTCTAATCAACTCGCTCCCCCCACCTTGACGAGCACAGAGTTGAGGCATTAGGTCTACATTTTGTATAACATGGTTTTAGAAACGCTTTAAGCAGTGCTTATCAACCTGTGGGTCGGGACCCCCAGGGAGTCCCCAAATTATTTTGGGGGGTCCCCAGATGATTAACTGAAACATTGTTTTCTCACTCAACAGTAAACAAACCAACATAAAGTTTGAGTAGAAAAGAGGGTATCTGCACATTTCTGAAGGGACAATTTAAGGACGTTTTAATACCTCTAAAATGACAAATTAAACACTGGCCAAATTGTCAAATATTAAGAGGCAGAAAAACTATGAACCGTGTTATACAAAATGTAATGCTCGTCAGGGTGGAGGGTACCCAGTTAAAATATGATGATTTTGGGGGTCGCGGCCTGAAAAGGTTGAGAACCACTGGCTTAAAGGACTGTACTGTAGGCTGGTTAGGATGTTTTTTTTTTTTTTTTAATTATTATTTTTATCCCACAATTTTGTAACCCATTTTTTCACCCAGTGCCGATTGCCTATGTAATCCTGGGCTCTGCTCTCCCTCTGCCACGCCTGGGGAGACAACGGACTGACCTCATGCTTCCTTCTATGCATGAGGAGTCCAAGTTGCTTCTTTTCACCTGACAGTGGAGATTTCCCTGGTTTGGACGTAGCGCGTGGAAGGAACACGTTATTGCAACCAGTTCCTTTCCCCTCCATCAGGCACCCCGGCTGGCCAGGGGGAGGCATTATTGAGACCAGGATTACGCGCATGTTTTTGCGAGGGTATCTACCCTAGGAGACACGGGGAGAACATGCAAACTCCACACAGAAAGGCCCTATCGCCGACCCCACCTAGGGTGTGGGCACTGATGACGCGGAGGGAGGAACACGCCGCCAGTGCCCACAGCGTCCCCCGGCAGGAATCGAACCCAGGACCTTCTAGCTGTGAGGCGAAGCGCTAACCACTGCACCACCGTGCCCCTCTGGTTAGGATGTTTGGTGCCGCCTCGGCGTGTCAGTGTAAACAAAGTCGGAATGCAGTTTGTAGGTACTCTTTTCTTTACTGAAGTATTGTGTTGTAGCAGGTACAGAGTTGTGGTCTAAAAGGTCAATACAAATGACAAAAGGGTTGTATCAAACACTAAAATATCTCTGCAAAATATCAAACAGTGCGATTACAAATATAGGATAAACACACACGTTCTGCTGTGACTACAATTAAACATAATTCTTGACACTGTACAGTAATACGAATCCTCTTCAAACAAACATTAAATCTTTGCTGTCGGGCCGAAACCTCCTAACTCCAAAATGTTCATTTTTGGGAAATTGAGCTCAAGTGGAGTTAGGAGGTTTTGACCGAAGGGCTTTTTACTACTTTTCATTGGTTCAATTACAACACTCAGATGTAAAGGGTGTTCAATAGCCATGATTTATGCCAAAAAATCTAAAACCTCAAAAATGGAGTAAAGAGGTTTTGACCAGACAGTGACGAAATACAGGTACAATCTAAACCAACCAACTAAAATAACTTACAGTTTGTCTTTGATGCATAACATGGAACTGAAAGGTGTAGCTGCTGCCCTGTTACAGCATCTCTGCCAAACTGAGCTTTTCTCTGCACCCCAAGCTGCACTAACTAAACCAGGGGTCTTCAACAGGGGGTCCGGGACCCCTAGGGGGTCCTCAGAGTTACTACAGGGGGTCCTCCAAATCTTTGTTCTGATAGAAACCTTTTACCTAGCGTCCGCATTCTGAGAACTTTAGCCGACAATAGCAGATCTACATACTTGCAACGCCTCGCGTTGTGAGCATGTAGATCAGCTATTTTATTTCACAGTCCTGCCTCTAATATTTGACAATTTGGCCAATGTTAAATTTGCCATTTTAGAGGTATTAAAACGTCCTTAAATTGTCACTTTAGAAATGTGCAGATAGCCTCTATACATGCACGTTGCGAGGTGTTGTGACAACAGAATAATGTCTCGATGTTGGAAGAACGGCTCAGATGATGAGGTGGAACTGCTGCGGTTGTCTTGAGAACCACCAAAAATAGAACAAAACATAAACAAAACTTGTTCTGCGCATATTGTACAGCGGCCCAACACACGCGCGCGCGCACGCACGCACGCACACACACACAGAGTGAGGGAAGGATGGGAAGATAGTTAACAGTCTGTTTGCTTAAAGTTGTTGTTTATGTGATGCGTGTCTGTTGAAGGTTTGTGACAAGGACAGACATGACCCCATTCTGAAAGCTACACACAATAAGTATGTTCAATGCTCTGCTCAAAAACACCAGCCAAACAAGGGCACTATGTCGGAACCATAAAGGCAAGACAAGTATTCACCAGGGGCGTCAACTGGGTATGGCAGGGGTATGCAGCTGCCATACCCTGGGTCCAGGGGGGAAAATAAAAGTTACTTTTAAATATAAATCCATGAATGTCTCTTTGTCTATCTGTGCTGGTTATTATTTTGTTAAATTACAGTAAAATAACTACAAATGCAAAGTTTTACAAAATGGCCACTTTAACAAGGTATTATAATTATATTCTCCACACTTTTATATCCCCATCTTGACAAAATGGTATATTCCCAGGTTCCGCAGGTCAGCTGCACAGGTGCAATGCATTATTGTTAATTGTGGCACGTTTACTAACAAGTTTAGCTGCACTTGAACCACCGTTCCAGGTTGCCATATCCAGCCCAAGAAACCTTAGAAACGGGGGGAAATAAAATATACTTCTTAAATTAAATGTATCATGCCTGTTGCTAAGGTATGGCAACATGACTGTCATGTTGCCATACCTTAGCTTTCTCTGAACTGACGCCACTGGTATTCACAGAATGGCTCCCATGGCTCCCCTTCACTTTCAATAGTTAGAGGTTAACCAGTAAGACTCCCTAATCAGGAGATAAGCAACGTCAGGTTGCATGTATGCAGAAATTGGCCTTAGCAACCTTATGGTGGCGCTAGAAGAGGGCCATTATAGAAATCAGGGGCAGAGGTTGTGGTTTGCCAGCCAAGGTGTGTGTAAAGTTTGGCATGGATAGGGCCAACAGTGCCGGAGATAAGAGTAGGGCCAAAAGTGTGACGTGGCGGACAGACAGCTGGTGGAGGTTTTCATAGTAACTGCGACCTGACGGTTGCAATAAATATCAACATCAAGTCATAAAAAAGGTCCCCACAACTTTAGCCTTTATCCTTTTAGCTTTAGGCTCTATTTTGATTGTCTTAACCGATTTAGTGCCATTCCCGAGATATCTCGCGAAATGTACTCGAGTATCTGGAGTGCCATTCCCGAGATATCTCGCGAAATGTACTCGAGTATCTGGAGTGCCATTCCCGAGATATCTCGCGAAATGTACTCGAGTATCTGGAGTGCCATTCCCGAGATATCTCGCGAAAAGTAATATATTACTGTAACGGCGGTTATATTACCAGATACAATGGCCGGAGGTCCGGAGCCGAAATCCGTCGCTGATTTGTCATCATCACGGCTCCACGAGCACAAAATAGTCATCCCATAACATTGAGGTGGACGGGGGATCTCATCTTTAATGTCCATTATCTCAAAACTACACTTTAGAAGCGAAGATGGAGGCAGATGCTCGCTTATAAAGCACATGTTAAAAAGGATCGATCCGAGCCGCCATGACACCACGTAAACAATGATCGATTCCGGCGCAGGACGCGATGACGTCAGACCGGAAGTGTTTACGCTATGGACTTCTGGCCTTCAAAATAAGACAACAGGAGTGAATGGGGCCTGAGGGAGGCACTCTGGACATTATAATCCGTTAATGTCTGGGGCTCAGAATGGGTTTAAGTACCAGCTCTTATGCCTTAACCAGGGTTCCCACACATTTTTACCAATTAATTTCCAAAACTTTTCCAAAACTTTTCCAGAATATTTAACCCGATTTCAAGGACTATATAACAATAATTCAGCTCAATAACAGGTTGCTTACTCCTATGCGCAATGCCCAAAGACAGGTAGTGTATGCCAGTGGTTCTCAACCTTTCCAGGCTGTGACCCCCGAAATAATCATGTTTTAACTGGGGACCCCCACCCTGACGAGCACTAAGAGTTGAGGAATGTTGTATAACACGGTTGGTTCTATTGTGAAAATAGCAGATCTACAATATTTGACGATTTGGCCAATGTTTAATTTGTCATTTCAGAGTTATTAACAAAATCAATAACCAAAGACAATGCATAGCTATTTTTTCCAGGACCTTCCAGGACCCTTGATAAATTCCAAAACTTTTCCACTACTGGAAAAAAGAAATTCTGATTTCAAAATATTTCCAGGAATTTCATGACCGTGGGAACCCTGCTTAACATAAAGGCCTGTCCATACTGTCTCTGACCACCACTTTTTGTCAGAAAGGTCCGGTTCAACAACTACAAAATGAGGTCACTCGCATCTTCTGACAAGCATTACCCCGAATTAGAGTTGGGAAAGCTGCACGTCGGAAAGTCGGAACTCTCAGACGAAAAGTTTGGTGGTCAGAGACAGTATGGACAGACCTTTAAGTTAAGGCATAAGAGCTGGTACTTAAGACAATCAAAATACAACAGGTGTGCTGTTTACATGTTGTGACTATAATAATGTATTCAATCAATCAATGAAATGCCTATAATACCTATACTGTTAGATTAGGATTACCTTTATTAAAACATTTTTTTTCCATGATTTGAGGTAGCTGAATGGTTAGGGAGCCCGTCTGGGGAATCAGAGCCCCTGGTTGTCCCAGGTTCCATTCCACAACTGTTTTCACAATGCGTCTTCCCAGAAATACAGACAGAATCACAGTTTGTTACCATTTGAGGGATTTGGCCTCCGTTTTCATTGGGTATTAGACCATGATGATTAAATGATAACTGTCATGCATTTTTCCCTTTGGAATCCCTCCTCTTTAGGGAATCAGGGCTGGAACTAAACTTTGGATTCATAAACACAGCAGCAACACAGTTCACATGCAGCCCAGAGGAGAACCACTGTTACTCATCACTCCACACTCACAATGCTTGTTCATTTACTTTTCCTGCTCATCTTCACTGGTAAGTAGTGGTGGGCGATATGGTGATAAATATCATTGAGACGATACAATGTCTCCACGATTTGCCTTTTCAGAGGTTTCTTATATATCGTGATACAATTGAGGGAGCCTTGTAAAAAAATCCTGTTTAATCGTTAATACAGAGATTCCTTGCAGAATTCAATTAAACCCGCATTTTGGTCAAAATCATCAGGTCTCAAACGTTAAAATGTCAAGGCCTACACTTAACTCTGACAGTTTACAAATGAAACCAAATGGACCCGTAAGGGTCCATTTGTATACTGTCAGAGTTACATACTTGTAAAGTTCAATTTAGACCTCCCAAAAGGAACCCAGTGAGTCTAGTTTTGAAAAATAACCATAAAAACCAACATGAAAAAGAATCGTGATAAAATCGTGTATCGTGATACAGCTTGGGAAAATATTGTGGTATTGTATTTTTCCCTATCGACCCCTACAGGTAAGACATAATATTGTCTTATCTCTATGTACAGGTACAGTACTTGCAGAGAATGTTAATTTCTAAAAGGGCCTTTTGGTGAAAATATTGAAACGCCTCCAAGTTCACACTGCGGCGCGTTGTGAGCTTGGAGGTCGGCTATTTTCGATACTTGATTTTCCAGTGGTGGAAAAAGTACTACATTTTTTTACTTGAGTAAAAGTATCAATACTGCAATGTAGAAATAATCTGTTAGGGTGCCCTCAGACCAAAATACCTATGAGAGTGGAATCTGCGTTCCGCCAATGCATTTCAATGAGAAGGGAGCGTTTTTTGCAGAAATCCTCTGCTGGCATGAAACCGCTTCACTCTCATTGAAATGCATTGGCGGAACGCGGATTCCACTCTCATAGGTATTTTGGTCTGAGGGCACCCTTACAAGTTAAAGTCCAGAATTCAAAATGTACTTGAGTAAAAGTATGAAAGTATTGGCATCAAAATGTACTTAAAGCACCAAAAGTAAAAGTACAAAATGTTTGAAAATAGCAGATCTACAAGCTCACAATGTGTCGCCTCGAGCTTGTAGATCGGCTATTTTCAAATAGCCAAGGTATAAAATATGGCTAAAGTGTTTTATGTGTGTTTTATAATAATTGATATCTGCAAAGTAACTTGTAACTTAGGTTTTCAAATAAATGTATTGCAGTAAAAGTACAATATTTGGATCCCAGATGTAGTGGAGTAGAAGTAAAAGTATTGGAAATTGTAAATACTCAAGTAAAGTACAAATACCTCATGTACTTAGTTACTTTACACCACTGTGATTTTCACACAGAGAGGGCAATTCTTTCAACATGAGATGCTGCACTCAAGTTCAGGAGAGTTTGCCATACCTGCTTTCAGGTATATGGCACGGAAAAGAGGGCATTTGCATTTCTTTCACCATAGTAGAAACTGCATTCATGGTCTGGAGAGGGCACTTTTTTACCGATGGATGAAAGGGCATGCAAGCCCCCTTTGATGTCTAGGCGCCCTGCTTGATCATACTACAAGTGTCACAGAAAAGTAGAAAAAGTATCCGCAAGCTCGTTTCAAGCTTGTGGATCTGCTACTTTTGATGCTTTTGAATTTGAATCCTGAAAAGCTAAAGTTTTGGACATAATGAGGTTTCCACCGGAAAGAGATGACAATTATGTAGACAATAATGTATGCTTGAACTGTGAATTCCTGTAATCTGTTTATCTGTTATGCTAAAACAATGTCCCAAATATTCAGTGATGTGATGAGATGTCTACTGTAGCCAAAGCAATAATCTTTGCATTGCATCTGTGTATTAACCTTGAATGTAGAATTATTTGTCAATGAAGAAAGAGGAAAGATTTAACCTCTTAAACCCTCTTTTGCTTTGCTGAAAATAGCCAATCTACAAGCTCACACAATGCGTCACACAAAGTACTCTCTGTATCTTTTTTTTTTTTTTTTTTTTCATCCCTTGGAATAAGATCACTTTGAAGACTCTAGCAAGAGCACTCATTCAACCCCACTATGACTATGCAGTCCACCGTAGTGCGTTGAAGGCCTTAAAAACAAGGCTCCAAACATCCTAAAATAAACTGCTTAGGCTACTGATTAACCTTCCATCTCAGGCTCATCTTGACCCTGATCATTTTGAAAGAGTGAGATGGCTCAGGGTAGACAACAGAGTACAACATCTTGCAGTGGGCCTGGCTTACCACGCTACACCACTAAGATACCCTACCTGTCAAACTACTTCAAAAACGTCAAAGATGTCCACAATCACAACACCAGTGGAAGCCCCATTAATCACGTTCAAACAAAATTCGGCACAAACAAAGGGTTACATTTGTTCTTCTGCTATGCCACACAAATGAGAGTAATTAACACTCTGAAAGAAACTCGAAACTGGCCCCTGTAAAAAGTGAAATGTTGAAGAACCCATCTAGGTTTTATATTTTACTAAGACATCGTCATACTGGGAATGAGAAATGTGGTCGAGTCAGGTCAAGTCACAATAGCTTATGTGATCTCGTACGCACTTTGGGTTGGATTACAGATTGAACAAACAACACAGCTCCAAATATCACTGCATTATGTCCTGACAAGAGAGTTGTTTGGATAGTGTTTGACCACATGAACCCTAGCGTCCATATATGGAGGCAAACGTTCTGCCAACAATAGCAGATCTGCAAGCTATAATGCACACCAACACAAGCCACATATTTAGTGTAGATGGGAAAAAAGGACTGGACCTAAGTATATAGGGTTTATGTGTTTAAACTAGGGCTGGGACTTTAACTGATTAATTGCGATTAATTAATTACCAAAAATTAACGTGATTAAAAAGATTAACGCATTTTAATCGCACTTAGTTTTTGCACCACAGATCATACCGATCATAGCGATGCACCAACCAAGAAGAGACAAACGCACGCAAAGGGAGAAGTAGCCGATCAGAGCGCTTTGCTTGGCCCAGTGGATGTGAAATTTAGATTTAAAAAACTCACTTGTTGATTCACTTGTACAACAAAATGTGTTTTACTTGGGGAAAATAAAATAAAACGCTTCTCGGGTCAAATATTAATATGCGATTAAAATGCGATTAATTGCGATTAATTAATTACAAAGCCTGTAATTAATTCGATGAATTTTTTTAATCGCATCCAAGCCCTAGTTTAAACCACAACAGTTTTGGTAGCCTTTAGTAAATCATTTCAACATCCATCATATTCTGAGTGTTCACATTTAGCTCTTCTTGTCAAAATGCAATCAACGCATGCAGGCTCATTTTAATAATCCGAGTACTTTTTACACCAGAGTTTCTCAAAGTGGATTCCAGGGACTCCGTGGGTTGCTTTAGAGGGGTCTAAATTGACCCTTACAAGTCTGTAACTCTGACTGTGTACAAATGGAACCAAATGAACCCTAACAGGTTCATTTGGTTCCATTTGTACACAGTCAGAGTTAAAGGACAACTTTACTTTTTTACAACAAGGGTTCATATTTTAGATTGTAATTTGAGAAAAGAAAAGATGAGTGTTAAAATGTTTTAATTTACTGCTTTCTATTGTTTTAGCACTTTTAGTATTTTGACACACACAAGCAGACAATGTCTTTGTTACTATTTACACCAGCCCCTATAAGTCACATCTGCTCATGAAAGATTGCGGTGCATCTTGGGAATGGGCTTATCATATTGTGTCTAAAAAGACATATTTAGCCACTTGCATGCAGTACCCCAACCTGGGGGCAGGCATGCAAATCAAAATGGTTAAAATCACTAAAAGGCGCAGTGGTTAGCGCTTCGCCTCACAGCTAGAAGGTCCTGGGTTCGATTCCCGCCGGGGGACGCTGTGGGTGCTGGGGGCGTGTTTCTCCCTCCGCGTCACCAGCGCCCACACCCTAGGTGGGGTTGGCGATAGGGCCTTTCTTTGTGGAGTTTGCATGTTCTCCCCGTGTCTCCTAGGGTAGATACCCTCACAAAAACATGCAGTAATCCTGGTCTCATGGTGCCTCGCCCTAGCCAGCCTGGGCGCCTGACGGAGGGGAAAGGAACTGGTTGGAATAACGTGTTCCTTCCATGCACTACGTCCAAACCATGGAAATCCCCACTGTCAGGTGAAAAAAGAGCAACTTGGACTCCTCATGCATAGAAGGAAGCATGAGGTCAGTCCGTTGTCTCTCCAGGCGCGGCAGAGGGAGAGCAGAGCCCAGGATTACATAGGCAATTAGCACTGGGTGAAAGAAAATGGGTTACAACATCGAAGGATAAAATTATAAAAAAAATAACTAATAATAATCACTACAATGATAAAAAGAAGTAAATGAAAACATTTTAACACTCATCTTTTCTTAATTACAATCTAAAATATGAACCCTTGTTGTAAAAAAAACTAAGCTGTCCTTTAAGGGAACACCTTGAAATGTAAAAGTTTGAGAAACACTGTTTTCCATCACTTGTGTGTTGTGTTCAGTTTCAGGTAAACAGGCGTGCAGTTTCCATGAGGTGGTGAAACACCTGGACATGAGGCCAGACAACAGGCTGTACACGGCCACGCGGCCCGCCCTCAACCACACACAGCCCACCGAGGTGTGGCTGCTGGTGGCGCTCACCGCCATTTTAGACGTGGTACGTTGAAGCGCTGTGGTCTTTCAGAGAACCAACAATCTGAATCTTGTTTATTGTCACATCACAGGTTTACAGGTGTAAAACAGTGGGGGGAATTGGTTTTTGTGCCACAAGCTCCTTTTTTCCCTGTAGGGAGCTTGTAGAGTGGCTATTTTCACAATATTTCAATATTTATGTGTGGAACCTAGTCAAACAAAATGTTATGACTCAACTCCTATACATTCCAAGTGCTTGTCAGGGCGGGGGGTCCCCAGTTCAAACATGGTTATTTTGGGAGGTCCTCAGTTCAAATATTATTATAATGGGGAGTCCCCAGTCGGCAAACATTTTTCACAAAAGTTTTTTTCGTCATAGTTTTAGTCAACAAAATCAACACTGCATCTTTGTGTGTTTCCTCATAATAGGTGGAGAAGGACCTGAAGCTGGTTTCAAGCATGTGGATTCAAATGGTGAGCTCTGGTTAGATATGGTCACTGTGGGGTGGAATGCTTGTACATCCAGAACCTTAGTAAGGCACTGTTCCCACTTTAGACCTGGCAGATGCAAACATTGTTGTTCAAACATTAAGTGCATAATTTGGGATTTATTACCCTTATTACGGCATTGTTCCACACTTAGACCAGGCAGATGCAAACCTGTTTATTATGTAAGGGATAATGTCTGGCTGAGCGGTCGTTATCGAGAAGTCCCGACAGCCTGATAATCAAGGCGAAGCCGAGGGGGTTATCAGGCTGAAGGGACTTTATCAGGATGAAGGGACTTATTACATGGCTGCTCAATAAAATTAATAATTTGACACAAAACTAAAAACAAAACGAATTTCTTGCTTCAAATATTTTTTTAAACATTCTTGAGAGCAACGTTTAGTTGTAAATGACACTGTGTTTGTTTACATGGCTGTCATGTTGGATACGGCACTAAATTCACGCAGTGCAGCCTGAGTGCAGCAGGTGCTCTGAGTCGCTGATCAGGCATCGGTCCGTTATAGAGTGGATCCGAGTGGTCATTATACAGATATAATTCACCGCTGATTTCAGCGATTGACCAATCAGAATCGAGCATTCAACCAAGCTGTGTAATAAACTGTTGAACTGTTAATAAGTGCATGGTTTACATCTAATATATCCATAATAAATTGTTAGGAAGCAACAAAACAGCTTGGTAACGGTTGACCAATGACATAAGAGGTAAGATGGTGAGACTGAAGAAATGTGTTTGTAATGCTATGATAAGAAACTCATAAAGCATTTATTAATATTCTAAGTCATTTTAGTTTGAAATACTCCTTTAAGAATATCTATAAACAGTATGTTTCTGTTAAGTGTATGTTACAATGCTTATTAACACTTATATAGTCTTATTAACACATCATTTGCATCTTATAAGGACCTTATAAGACCTAATCATATAAGACATAATCAAATTTGAACTGGGGACCCCCCAAAATAACCCCCCGCCCTAGACAAGCACTTGTTGAATGTAGGAGTTGAGGCATAACAATTTGTTTGATTAAGTTCCACACATAACCACTGATATAGAAATATGTTTTTTTCATAAATGTGTTAGGATTTGGAAGACATCTTTTAGAATTGGTCTCATGGTCTTAGACTTAAAGGGACGAAACAACGTTCTGTTTAATTGAAAAGAAATTACACAGCACGACTATAACATTATTCCTGGTTTGTTTTCAAATGTTGCTTCTACTGCAGTGTTGATTTCGTCGACTAAAACTATGACGAAAACCTTTTGTCGACTGCATTTCTTTCACTGACGAATACTAAATAAAAACTAAATAAAAACAAAGCTGTGATGACTAAAACTAAGACTAAATATATATCGACAATTTCGTCAACAAAATGAAAACTTGACTAAAACGTTAGGGAGGGACTAGTGGAGGAGAAAGTCATTTGGTTGCTCTCCAGTGTTGCCTGCTGAAAATAGCCGATCTACAAGCTCACACGTTGTGAGCTTGTAGATCGGCTATTTTCAGCACGCAAACCAAGTGTAAAATCAGTCATTACGATGCCATCAAGGCCTGCAAAAATACATTTCAGTCGACTAACATAAGTTTTAGTCAACTAAAATCTTATGCTATTCAGTCGACTAAAATTAGACTAAAACTAAAACTTTTCAGGTGACTAAATTATGACTAAAACTAAACAACCTTTTATTCAAAAGACTAAAATTTGCTGTAAAAAACAACACTGTTCTACTGCAGGCTTGGATAAACAAGCACATTTCCTGGGATCCCAAGAAGTTCTGTGGAATTGAGAGCATTTCTGTCCCCACTGAGTGGCTGTGGAAGCCTGACATCATCATCGAAGAGAGGTATGGATACATGCAGGCACGTGCACACATAGACATCAAAGGGGGCTTGAGCCCCTGCCCTTTTATCCGTCTGTAAAAAGTGCCCTCTCCAGACCATGAATGCAGTTTTTACAACGGTGAAAGAAATGCAAATGCCCCCTCTTTCCATGCCATACCTGAAGTCAGCATTCAAGAGAATTGCCTTGCCCAAACTCTCCTGAACTTGAATGCAGCATCTTATGTTGAAAGAATTGCCCTCCCTGTGTAGAAATCCATGCCGTTACGCCACATCTCCAGTATTCACTTGATTATGCTTAGTTCAGTGTGGTATCAAGCACTGAAAATAGCCGACCTCCAAGCTCACAACGCGTCGCAGCTGCGACGCGTTGTGAGCTTGGAGGTCTGCTATTTTCGATAGTTTCAACAAAAGGCCCATTTAGAAATGCCAGCCCCTGCATATCTAACATTCTCTGCGCGTCCCTGCACGGCACGCACACACATATGGTCCGGCACTAGTGCTGTTTTCTAGAGAGGTCAGACTGAATTGAATCATTGATATCAGCATATTTATGTTGACATCCGTTGTTATGTACAGTATGTATGCTGGCCTATCTTATCATATCAACATTGCTAAGGTCATTTAAGGCAGTGTTTCTCAAATGGGATACGTGTATCCCTAGGGGTATGCGGAGGTACTGCAGGGGGTACTCAGAACATTTCCCCAAAAATGAAAAATAGAAGTATAAGTCACGATAATATTATTCACAGTTAAATAATTTACTACAATTAAATTAGATGGAGAAAAGGCAACTGGGATGTGTTTGAAGTATGTTTGAATGTAAGTTATTGACATGAGAAGTGCTGAAAATAAATCTGTTCAGGAGGCACCGTTTTAAACTCTCACTCCCTTTCTTATTTGTGATGTTATATTCTTGAAAAGGGGAGTTATCATAGCATCATATACCATGGTTTTAATTGCAGTTTTATAAGGAAAACGTTGTTGTCGGGTAAAGGGGGTACTTGGATTCAAAAATCAGGGAAAGCCAAAAGGATTGAGAAACAGTGATTTAAGTCATATTAATAAGCGAGAAGGAAGAAGGGCATATATAGCATGAGACAGCTGCAGAAGGAGAGAGAGATTCAGCCTTAGTTGGAGTGGGAGAGTCTGACAGTAGGAGCAAGGAGGCCCTATAGGGGCAGAGTTAGGTACAACAAAGACATGCCAGTAGCTATGCCCCTCGCAAAAAGCTTTTGTCCATTGCTGGCTTAGAATAACTTCCTGCTTTCTTGGCTACAGCCTTGGCAAGCTGTCGGTTGCTAAGCTAGCATTGGACAAAAGCTTTTAGGGGAGGGGCATAGCTACTGGCTAATTTACACACCATCACATGATGAAAAGTCAGAGGGCAAGGGAGCAGAAGAAATACTCACTGACAACGTTGATGCACATGATCTGAGAGTGATTGACGAGTTTACTCAGGGAAACCATTCCAAGGGCACCAGCCAAATAAAAGGCTTCTGTCTGAGATTGTGAGAACAGGGCCACACACATAAATCACATCAGTGTGCACTGCTGATCCTATCATTAGGGTGAAGTGATTCATGCCGACGTTAATTATGTTATGAGAGTCATTGCTGCTTATTTATGTTGACTCTCATGTTGTCATTCATTGCGATGTTGATCTTTGTTAAGCACATGTCATCACGCGTAATCACAAGCGTGATAATGAGGTAAGATCAGTCATCGGGGGTTGAATAAGGGATAGAATGGCATATGAGGATAAACGGAAAGGGAGAAGTAATTATCAACATGGAGGGAGTGAAAGGTTAGCAGGTGAAGGGTGAAAAGGAGGAAGGGAAGTATCTCAAGTACGGACGAGGGGACTTTGTTGGAAACAGCAGTGGTGTCGCACCAAATTCTGGGTCCTGGGTACAAGGAAGGAAACCTATGTTTCTATGTCAGTGGTGCTCAAACCCTTTCATGTGAAGGACGCCCAACATTATATGTATTTGCATGGACCCCCATCTCAAAATATTTAGTTCCAGGGACCACCCAGAAGTAAAATTTGAGGTACAAATGTTTGCTTAAAAAAATACATATATTCAAAGATTTGCACACATTTTCATTACTTTACAAAAATAGCAGATCTACAAGTTTGTAGATCTGCTAAGTGCACATGCTGGGAGGCCAGTGCACATTTTTTTCAAGTGTAGCAGTCAGTTGTTTACTTGTGCCTGTGGTAAAACCAGGGGCGTCAATTGGGTATGGCAGGTGTGTGCAGCTGCCATACCCTGGGTCCAGGGGGGAACATAAAAGTTACTTTTAAATATAAATCTATGAATGTCTCTCTTTGTCTATCTGTTCTGGTTATTATGTTGTTAAATTACATTGAAATAAAAACAAATGCAAAATCTTACAAAATGGTCACTTTAAGAAGGTATTATGATTGTATTCTCCACACTTGTATTCTCCCCATCTTGACAAAATGGTATATTCCCAGGTTCTGCAGGTCAGCTGCACAGGTGCAATTCATTATTGTTAATTGTGGCGCGTTTACTAACATGCCAAGTTTAGCTGCACTCGAAGAAACCGTAGAAACGGGGGGAAAAATACTTAAAATAAATGTATCATGCCTGTTGCTAAGGTGTGGCAACATGACTGGTGTCTTGCACGCGCGCCTTTGCTTTTTCTGAACTGACGCCACTGGGTAAAATAATACTATCCACTGATAGTAATCATCATCATCATCATGTTGCTAAGGTATGGCAACATGACTGGTGTCCACTGTCCAGTCAGTCATTGCTGAACTGACGCCACTGTGTGCGTGTGTGTCTTCCAGGTTAGAGAAGGATAAGGTGGTCCTCAGCCCCTACGTCCGCATAGACAGCGACGGAATGGTCTTTGATCTGAACAGAGAGGTGGTGGTCAGCATGTGCAGGATGAACGTCTACAAGTTCCCCTTCGACTCGCAGTCCTGCAACTTCACCTTCTCCTCCGGATTATATTACCGTGAGGGAGTCAACCCTGTGTGTGCGTGCGTGCATGTGTGTGTGTGCGTGCGTGCGTGAGTGCTTGTGTGCGTGCATCACGCAGTGATGTAACGTAAGTAAGTGCATGTACTCAAGTCCTGTACACTTTTGAGGTCTTTTTTACTTTCTTTTGTATTTTTGGAGCGGTGAAAGCGCTCCCAATAGACAGGTATGTCTGTGGCTGGCTGGCTGGCTATGTGGCTGGCTGGCTGGCTGGCTGGCTGGCTGGCTGGCTGGGTATGTCTGTAGCCTGGCAATACCTTGAGTGGCCACACAAGTTAAAGGAGGGGCGCTGTTGTGCAGGCACAAACACACACACACACACACACACACACACACACACACACACACACACACACACACACACACACACACACACACACACACACACAGACTCACCGCTCCACTTCGAACCGAGGTTGAGTGGCCACACAAGTTAAAGGAGGGGCGCTGTTGTGCAGGCACAAACACACACACACACACACGCACACACACACACACACACACACACACACACACACACACACACACACACACACACACACACACACACACATACACACACACACACACACACACACACACACACACACACACACACACACACAGATTCACCGCTCCACTTCGAACCGAGGTTAGATTTTTTGTCTCTAGCTTGCCTCTAGCTTTAAAGCAAGCTTGCTTTAAGCCAAGAGGCACGCTAGAGGCATGCTAGAGGCAGTCTTCCATAGGGAATGAATTGGACGCTGCCCTTCTCCTCTCCTCCCCAACTTTGTAAAACATACATTAACCCTTAAAGGACAACTTTGTTTTTTTTTACAACAAGGGTTCATATTTAGTGGCCAAGGCAATAAGTGCCAAAGGCCACTCATTGATATTGTACTTCATCACTATTATTCTTCCTCCACTTTTTCTCTAGTGGCTAGACTGTGCAGTCGCTTTTTATGAAACTCGGCAGTATGGCAGAGGACTATGCCAAACGGCTAAAACGCGAAGCTCGCAAATATCGGCCAAAGGGTGGCGCTGTAGGAAGCCTTTGAAAAATGCAAACTTTGAACAGGTATAGCTCATGCTCTGTTTGAGGTACAGCCATGAAACCTGTATACACTTATGCGTCTCCTCATGCCAAACAATTTTTACACTCTGACTTTTGACCTCTTACCTTTAGTTCTCCCACCATTTTATACGAAGCCGGTCATGCCTCGTTTCGTTTAAAGACATGCAACTTGCTTACACGCGTGCCTTGACTCAAGCGGAAGCCATCTGTGTCTTTGTTAAGTAAGCTCCGCCCTTAGATTTTCCGCCATTTTGAGCAGTTTGTAAAACGCTTAAACAAGCTTTTATTCCGGAATTCTCGTGTCAAGTGCAAAGAATTTTTTTAAACATGAACTTTGGGACCAATATCTAAAGCTCTGTCTGATCGGATTTCTTTTTTTAATTGAAACATAATTTTTTTAATAATTCAATGAATATTGCAGTTTTGTGCAAATTATTCTTCTGCCTCTAAAACATACATGCAAAGTCAACCCCACATCAGATTGAGTTGATATTAACATTCTGGATGCCCACGATTTGTGTCAAACTCTTTAATGTTGACATGTCTGATCTAACTCCAGATCACGTTCATGTTTAAAACGAGCCCTTCTCTACCGGCCGTTATTTTTCTGTTCTGAGTGAAAGAAAATATGATCACTTGAAAATGTCAGAAATACTCAGAATAAATTTACTGATTTCACCCAAGCCTCCAAAATATGAAAAAAATAATAATAATAAATAAATAAATATATATATATATATATATATATATATATATATATATATATATATGGGTCAGTGACGTGACGCCCCAAAAAATGTGTTTTTAAAAAAACTTTAAATTGCAGGCATAAAAGTTATTTACTTTTGTTCTACTCACTCTCAACCTTATGGAAATACATTTTGTTTTTAGATATTTTATTGGAATCAGACTTTATTCAGCAGTTTGTTGTACTTGTGCCTAAAATCGTCATATGGTGTGACATGAAAATAATTGTTCATAAAATGAAAATGGAGTACATCTTTCTTAAGTTACTCACTTTATCAAAGTCCTTTATCATAACTAACCAGTGATCCACTATAGTTTTTTGAAAATTAATTATATCTGTATATTTTTTTCATAATCGACACTCTGTGTGAGGCCCATGTTCATGATCTTACAACATATTTTAAATGTATTCTGTCAAAACTTTCTCTAAAATTACACAAATATTTGTGACTCTTCCTGATAATATTCTCTATGTAATCCATAAACATTTTTTTGGTTTAATCATTAATAAAGGTATGATTTCTCACTATTTGGAATGTCACACCAAATGATTTAGTGTCACACCGTATGATCATATCTTCATGTGTCAAAGCAAACTGTGTTTTAACCTACCTATTAGTGAGTACTGAACTTTACTGATTGATTAAACAATTACCCAGGATAACATGGCCTTAATATTTCTGAACAGGATATTATTGTAGGGCTTTAACATGGGATAAGAAAGAATTGTAGTAGTAGATGGATGATGAGGATGTGCACAGGAATGCTACGCACACCTAAGTCTTCTGCCGGCCCACGGCAGAAGGATCCTAAAGGGACAATAAGGCGCATAGCCACACTTGGAGCCAAGGCATTGAAGGCAACATTTTATTAACACCAATTAGTGGAAACAGAACTCAGCATTCAGGTAAATTGCTTTTTTCCGAAGTCTCCTGAACTTGAACACAGCATTTTGTGTTGAACAAATGTAATTAGGAATCATGACATTACACCACATCTCCACTAGCTAAAGAGTGCTGGGTTGCGCAACTCCGAAAATAGCTGATCTACAAGCTCTCGCAGCACAACGTGTTGAGAGCTTGTAGATCAGCTATTTTCGCTAGTTTTGTCTCGGGTCCTACCTTAACACTGTCCACTGTCCAGTCCAGTGAGTCAAAGTACAAAAGTATTAGATCAGATTAGATTATACATTTAGACTGTATTGTACATCAGCCAGTCGTATTTGGTGAGGGTAGCAAACCGGCTGCCTTGTTGCGGTTCTGCTATGCCACAGACAACCTCCTGCTCTTCGTAGAAAATGCAGTCTCGCCCCTTTGGCTCCTCTCTCCTTGCTGGGTCATTGTTTAGTTTCTCCCTGTACTTTCTCGTTCTCTCAGCACTTGTCATTTTCCAGCTGACAAAAGAAAATGGAATGTATAGTTTAAGACAAAGAGAAAATATTGTTTAGATTGAAACAATATGTTAAGGTTTCTGTGAAGGGGTTTCTGCTCTGTCTGATGAATTTGAAGTATCACTGAATGAAGCTAAATTACATTTTATGTAAAAATGTTTAAAACAAATGTTTAAATGTACCAAAGAAACATGGAACTTTGTTATTTGTTGTTATATCTGTAGTTAAATACAGTATAAATCATATGGTGTGACAGTCAAGTCATATGGTGTGACAAGCAGACATGTCACACCATATGATTAAGTGTCACACCATATTACTGTTTTCTCCATTTAGGTTTACCTTGAGGCTACTATGTACACATTAGCATGCTAACAGCATGCTAGCTATAACAAAGCAGCCTAGATCTACATGGAAATATGACCAAAACTTCAAATAACTTAAGCTTTTTTTAAAGAAAAGGTGTCACACCAAAAGACATCCAGAATGGTGAGTTTGTCAACGTTTCAACAAGATGGCATTTCATGAAAATGTTAAAATCATAACTCACCTCAGACACCTGTCTTGCAGTTGTGCTGGGAGTGCTGAATAGCCTTACAGAAGAAGGACCTCTCTAGCCAATAGGTGTCCAAATAATTGCCTGTTTAATTTTTCCAAACTAGTGTCACACCAAATGATTTTGGGTTGGGGGACAAAATGTTTTTGATCAGAAATGACTGAAAACATTATGCTTTGACTTTGAAAAGATATAGGCTCAAAATAGACATTTTTTTAGCCTAAATTCATTTTCAAATGATTTTTAGCAATTCTTTTTCTTAGTTTTATTCAAGTTCCCACTTTGAGAAACAAGGTCAGGACAGTCACACCATATGAGTTTTGCCATGTTTGGTTGAAGATTCTGAAGAAATGAGGAATGAAATGTTTTAATCTTGAGTAAGTTCACATAAAGCTTAATGTCCTGCACAATATTCAGAAGGTTTTTGACAAATATATTTTTTATTTATACATGTTTGACACCGAGGACAGCGAAAACGTTACGTCACGTCACCCACCCATATATATATATAAATCAAGGCACTCAGCCTACATAGAACTTTTTTCCCCCTTTTTTTACAAACATGATTATCAGAACCTGGCTCTCTACTGTAGTGGTCAGGGCATATGCCTTTCATGCAGAAGGTCGTTGGATCGAATCCCGCCTGAATCCTGCCTGAAATTTGGTAGACTTTTACCGTTTGGGTTCTATGTTGATATGGAGCCTTCCCAAAATGCCCCTCCTTGATTCGTATTTTAATGTCCGCCATTACTAAATAATGTATTTTGCATCATAACTCCTGAACCAAGCATTATAATACAAACTGTGATGTCTACAGCTATGTTGTGATGGCCAAGGATTGCAATGATATCATGTACCAGCTCAGTGGCCTAGTGGTTTCAGTGTCTCCCCTGAGACTGGGAGATCAGGGTTAAAACCCCGGTCGGGTCATACCAAAGACTCTAAAAAAATGGGACCCAGTGCCTCCCTGCTTGGCACTCAGCATCAAGGGCTGGATTGGGGGTAAGTCCCTGCGACATACCGGTACTAGCGTCATGTCCAGGTGGTGTACTTGTACATAAAGCTGCCTCACGCTACAGAAACAGGAGATAGGCTCCTGCCCTATGAGCCTCATGGCTCGGCCGAGTCATATGGGCCTCTTGGCTCGGCAAGGCTTACTTACTGTACAGCATCATAAACTGTCCAGGTGAATAGTATCACAGTACACATCTGCCATTTATAGCACCACCAGAAGACCGACTTACAGTATGTAAAACACATTCTTCGATATTACTCCTTCAGATTTTATCTTAAAATCACACAAATCAGTACACAGTCAGTATCTCTACAGTGATGTAATCATGACGGATTTGTCCGATATCATATTCTATCTAATTGGCTAACATTGAATTCCAAGGTTTGAAGGATTGCTCCTTTTTGAACAAAATGTCTCAAATCATGAACGCATGCCTGCTATGTGTGTGAGATTTTGCACACGCATTCCCACTAGGCCTATTATAGAGTCAACAGTAGGCCAAAAAAAAACACCTGACCTGCCGGAGACCTGTTCGGAAGAACACTGCTTCTAGTTTTTCTTTGATTTCTTCTTTGCTTTCCCTTGATGCTGTTTTGCTTTCCTGCTTTTTCTGCCTTGGCCACTTTATCGCTGCTTGCAGCTATATTTTAGATTGTAATTAGAGAAAAGAAAAGATGAGTGTTAAAATGATTTAATTTACTACTGCTTTCTATTGTTTTAGCCATTTTAGTATTTTGATTTCAGTGGGTGGGGGCATGCGTACAAGTGGCTAAATATGTATTTTTAGACACAATAAGCCTAGGGGATCCCCAGAGTTACTACAGGGGGTCCTCCAAATCTTTGTGTAATAGAAAGAAAAAAATGAAAATCTCCATTTTAGCCAGATTCTTAACCAGATTCTGAGAACTGTAGCCAAAAATAGCAGATCTACAAGCTCACAACGCCTCGCAGCACGAGGCGTTGTGAGCTTGTAGATCAGCTGTTTCCGGCAAAGAGGTTTGTAGTCGGGGGCCTTAGGGAATGGTAATTTTGTGCTAATCAGTCTAAAAGCGCCAAATTCTGCACAGATGTAGCACAGGGCATGCTCTAATGAAAACGATGGTTTAGTGATGTTGGACCCACAGAAAACGGCAAACGCCCACAAAACTGTGGGCGTTTTCTGGGGCCATTTGTAGCCCAAGGAATGTTTTTTTGTTCAAAACAAATGCTTGCAATGGATTCAGCATCATGACAAACCCCTAGTTAGACCCCTCACATCCTATTTTGTTCTGGGTATTTTCCTCCTGTATAGAAAGTCGATGGGAGCCCAATTTGATATGGCCACTGTGGCGACCCCGAAGGTCGCCAACTCGGGCGCCCTAGCTAAATCATTAGAGCATGCCCTGGGCTACCTCTGTGCACAATTTGGCACTTTTAGATTGATTAGCACGAACAATCCCTAAGGCTTCCGACTATTGGTGTAGACGGGAGAAGTATTGACAGTTCAAGTGGTTAAATATCTGAAAACACAAATTGACATGAATCAAAAATACACTGATGATTGTGCTGTCAAACAATGAAACGATATGGAATCTATGACAAGGTTGTGGGGGTCCCTGCTTGTGCCTTAAATGTGTGAACCCGGCCCGACTGATTCATCATCATGTATGACGGAGGACAATCTCAGATACATTTAAAACTTGTTTACCTTATGATTATTTGTAGGCTTTTTTATCACGATGAACGATAATTATGAAAATCATCCTGTCCCTTGCCTGGAGTGTGGACTTTTGTTTCCTTCTCTGTTCCTTTACCAGACCAGGAACTGGAGCTCAAACCAGCCGTGGACAACAACGAAGACATCAGATTTATAACCACCATGATGATCAGGGAGGAGTATGACTGGATGTTTGAAAACTTTGCATACATGAAGATCAACGAGACCGACTTCAGACCCCAGCGGATTGTCTACACTGTAGGTATCGTTCATACAGGCTAGTGCAGTGGTTCTCAACCTGGGGGTCGGGACCCCCAGGGGGGTCCCCACATGATTTGGGAGGGACCCCAAGATGACAGAGAAGTGCCTTTTTAAAAGAAAAAATACAACCGCAGCGATGCATGAGTCAGCTACAGTCCAAAGAACCAAACGAGTACGTCCAAAGCAGTTTGTTTTGTATTTATCATTTTAAAAATGATTTAACCCTGCAAGGCCCAGCGTTGCTTTTTGGCAACGTTTTTTAAATCATTTTTTAAAAAATGTTATAATTAGTTTTCCTGTTCTTTTTTCACATTAACATCACCATTAAATCCTATTGTTTAGTATTACAATGCCATTGGCCACAATATTTGCATATGATAAATACCCCCCACAGAGACTGACATTCACACTTCCCAGAGAAGTTGAAATTCCAGCGTCTGGACGAACAACATCTCACTTTTTAACTGAAGCTATTCCTCACTAAAACATAAGTAAAATGCCTGTAATATTTTTTTTCGTGATCATTAGAATGTCTAGAACACATGCATATGTTAATATTGTGAAAAATATCCCCAAAATGCAAATTAGATCATGATTTATGATTTATGATTTATGGCTATAAAACCTTACAAAAACATTATTCATTTTTTAACATTACATTTTCCTGTGATTAGGACTCCTACAACACCATCTGATTTTTGTAAATTTCTTTGGGCCAGTAGAAATTAATTCGGGCCTTGCAGGGTTAAACTAGGGAAAACAGCCGAAACAGCAGATAGATCTGCTGTTTTCACTACTTTTGTGCGCCGGCCTTGTATGATGAAGCAAGGCCTTGCTTTGCGAAAAGATTTACAAATTTGAAACTTGGAGATACAAGGTGTCTCATGTAATTGGCCTACTGGCTTGTCACTTGTCATGATCTGAAATGGCAAATCTTTGAGTAGCAGCAGCGCTATAGAGAGAGATCTCTCTCTATACTGCGCAATGAGGGCCTCTGCAACTCTTTTTTCCCGGGCTGAATCAGGGGCCCAGCATGTCCCTGGACATGCAATTGTAGGCAGGCAGAGATGCAGACAGAGAGATGGCTCAGAGTTCCAGCTTGGTTTGTTTATTGCAGAGTATGCATGAAAAGACCGCCCGCCAGCCTGACGGCCTCGGTGGAATGGCACAACCAATACCACATTTCTATGGTCTTTTAAAGCAAAGTCAGAGGGGGACCCCTCCATGTGTCCACCAGACAAGTTGATTAGATTAGCATCATACATGTGGTCTCCTGCCCTAAAATAGCAGATGGCCCTTGTTGACTGTATACAGCCTATCAATAGCTAATCACAGCAGGTGACAAATACAAATACAGGGACCTGAGACTGTGCCCCACACGTGTTTCCTAAACACATGTGTTTCCTAAACCCACCAGGATTGAGTTAAGACCCGCCTCGCGGAAGTGCCCCTCTCAATAATCTTAAGTATGAAAGTGCGTATGAACGTTAGTGCTGCGCGCTCAAGTGCAAAGCAATACTGTACCTACCTTCACCCTACCGATCCATTAGAATAATACACGCAGCATAATACGCCCAAAGCCATATCCAAACTATAACAATTTAACTGATAATAATTAGTAAGAGATTTTATTTTGAGCACAGTAGTGACAAATTAATAGCTTTCTCAGTACGTTTTTCTCTTTAGCAAAGTTACAAAGTTTTACCTTTTTTAAGCACAGTACAAAGTAAGTTTCAAGTTTTTTTTGCACAGTTTATTTTGAGCACTGTAGTGACAAATGAATAGCTGTGCATTGTGCAAATGCAGGCTTTTCTCAGTAGCTTACAAGTTTTATTTTGACTTCATGCCTTTACTAGGTCTGACTTTATCCACCCTCCATGTGTCCGGAAAGGATTTCAGCCACTCCTGGACGTCCTCGCGTTTTGTCTTAACCCAACCCTGGTGGGTTTAGGAAACACGCGTGCCCCACCCAGGAGCCCTGGGGGATGAATGTAAATAAGCCTCCCTTGCTGCAGTACAGGGGCGTCAATTGGGTATGGCAGGGGTATGCAGCTGCCATACGCTGGGTCCAGGGGGGAGAATACAAGTTACTTTCAAATATAAATCCATGAATGTCTCTTTGTCTATCTGTGCTGGTTATGTTGTTAAATTACATTAAAATAACTACAAATGCAAAATTTAACAATATAGCCAAATTATATTCTCCATACTTTTATTCTCCCCATCTTGACAGAATGGTATATTCCCAGGTTCCGCAGGTCAGCTAATTGTGGCACGTTTAATATTATGCCAAGTTTAGCTGCACAGGCTGCCATGTCCAGCCCAAGAAACCATAGAAATTTTGGGGGGAAAAATAGAATGTACTTCTTAAAATAAATGTATCATGCCTGTTGCTAAGGTATGACAACATGACTGCGCGCGTGCAAGACACCAGTCATGTTGCCATACCTTAGCTTTTTCTGAACTGACGCCACTGCTGCAGTAAGAGAACAGACTTGATTGAGTTAAACCTATGCAAACACCAGCCTCCTGTTTCACTGCTGACAAATGTACAGATACAGTAAAGACCATAACCTATGAAATTAATGGCAATATCTGAATATGGTTTCCATTGTACACAACACGTGTCTCTGGACGTGATAACGGGGCCGTGGCGTTGCACCTTGGTAATTCTTATAACGCTCATGGACGCTTTTGGCGTCGGAAGTTAACGTAAAAAAAAGTTCCTATCGCGTCAATACTATAGTAATAACTGTACCAACTCTGAGGACCCCCTGTTGAAGGCCCATGCTTTGCTTTCTGACCTCCTGTCGTCTCCGCCCCCAGGTCGCTATGAAGAGGAAGGCCGTCCTCTACATCGTCAACTTCCTGTTGCCCGTCCTGTTCTTCCTGTGTCTGGACGTGGCGTCCTTCCTGATCTCTGACGGCAGCGGAGAGAAGCTGAGCTTCAAGGTGACCGTGCTGCTGGCCGTCACCGTCCTACAGCTCATCCTCAACGAGATCCTGCCCGCCACCTCCAACAGGATGCCCATCATCGGTATAAGGCTGTCACCATTATCACATTTTACATGACTATTAAAACTGCTTGCTGCCAAGCATTAAAATATTCAATGTCTTCCATTGCCAGAATTGACAGAATCTTACCTTTTAATGTGCACAATGTGCACGGGTCATGCATAGATAATGCACGGATGATGCACCACACGTGCGCACGCCATTCACAGCTTTCAAACAAAAAAAATCTGCTTGGAAATCCGTTCAGGCATTCAAAAGATATAGGCTATAGTGTTTACTTCAAATGTAAACAAACATGGCTGCTGTGGGTGCTGCCATAGGTTGTTCTGGGAGTCAAACATGCATTTTGCCATTGTGATCGTGCTGAAAAAACGGAAGTAGGAGCAGTAGTGCTTTGGGGGCCGGACGCGACCGGACGCCGTGTGCCCCCCCCCCCCCGCGCGAGAGCCGCGACAACTACAAGCAATACTTTAATCAGTGGCTACTACTATGCATAACAGGTTTCTAGTGGTGAATGTGTGAGCGTCCTCAAGCCTCTATTCATATGGATATATAGCCTACTTAGGTTTCCAGCTGTGACTGCATGTGCATGTGTTGATGTGTGTGTGTCCTCATCCATTACTGTGGTATTTAGTGTTTGAGATTCGTTCAAGGCAAACTTTGTTTCTCTATCCTACTGCAGCGCTGTATTTTCTAAATGAATTTAAAGAAAGTAGAACATAAAATCGTAAGTAACAATGCAAATGTAATTAAGACTAGAAAACTATTGTTTTCCCACCATTAGATCTGCTGACATCCTTTCTATCTAAATAGCCTCTAGAGGCGCGTGCACGCGCGTGCACGTGACGTCAATAAATGACCGTCCGCCCGGAAAAAAAAATCCCAAAGCACCACTGAGTAGGAGGTAGGGAGAGTAGGGAGAGCAAAAACGGCCAACTCGGGAAATTCGGGTTTGGCAAGGCCTACTACAAACTCAGGAAACTCGGGTTTGTCGGGTTGTCAATCAAATAACGTGTTTAACGATTTAATTGTGTTTCTGTCGTTGACAATTACATTTCCGTGCATTAGCCTACGTATACATATAAAAGGATAGGATTTTGAAGGCGTTTGTGAACTCTGCCTCAGGTCTTCGTGTGTTATTGCGACCGTCAGGTCGCAGTTACTATCAAAACCTCCACCGGCCGCCGCTCGCTGGCTGGCTGGCTGGCTGGCTGGCTGGCTGGCTGGCTGGCCGTCACGCCATCACGTCACACTTTTGCCCCTACTCTTATCTCCGCCACCGTTGCCCCAATCCATGCCAAACTTTGCACACACACTCCTTAGCTGGCAAACCACAACCCCCACCCCTGATTTCTCACATGCCCCTCTTCTAGCGCCACCATGAGGTTGCTTTTTGCAGACTCTTATCTCCGCCACCGTTGCCCCGATCCATGCCAAACTTTCCACACACTAGTGTGTGGCATAGGCTGGCAATCCACAACCTATGCCCCTGATTTCTCACATGCCCCTCTTCTAGCTTTGCAGACAACATTATGTGATCTGACGGTCGCTTATCTCCCGATTAGGGAGTCTTACTGGTTATAAGTGACTTTGGTTTTGTTTTACTTTACTTTAGAAAGAAACTGGTATGCATTGGCTTTCATATGTTTGTTCTGAAATGGCTGGACCAATTTGACGCCAAACCTTTCATGCACGCTGCCAGTATGCCAAGAAAGAAACTCCCTAACCCTTGTGGCTCAGTGGATGCTTTGACTTGTTCTCAGGTCGGCATGACGAGTTATGACAAATATTCAGCTCTATATAGTATGATTAGAAAACAATGCATTTTCCGAATGTATTTCCTGGTGTCTATACTGCCTCCCCCTGCAGCTGGGGAGCCTGCATGGAGGGGAAAGGAACTGGTTGGAATAACATGTAGCTTTCACACGCTACATCCCACGGAGGAAACTCCCTGTGTCAGGTGAAAAGAAGTGGCTTGGACTCCTTGTGCATTGAAGGAAGCATGAGCACAGTGTGTTGTTCTCCCCAGGTTGGCAGAGGGAGTGTAGCGCCAGGATTACACTTAGCAATTGGCACCGGGTGAACAGAAAGGGGTTACAAAAATCGTGGAAATAACATTTCTATTGAAAAAAAAAAAATATATATATAGGCTATATATATATATTTTTTTTGACGTTATGCTTACAGTCATAAAATGTTGTCCTTTTCACAGCAATGTACTGCTGTGGTAGCTTTGCTCTGATGTTGCTGAGTCTGCTGGAGACGATTCTAGTGACGTATCTGTTGGAAAAGGACTCTGTCCCCCAGAAGACAGAGACAGACAAGGACCACAGCCTGAGGGAGGACATGGCCCAAGCCCACAGAGGTGAGACATCACAACACACAGATACAATCGCAGTACAATTATGATTCAGTCATTTAGCAAAGTGGTGGTTCTCAAACATCGTAGGATTCGTAGCTCAAGACCAGACCAGATCATTGTTTTTTTAGGTGTTTGAGCAGTCAACAAATGACAGGATGGGCCTAAAGCAGGGGTTTTCAAAGTGGGTGACGGGGCACCCTGGGGTGCCGTGACGGCAGTCCAGGGGTGCCACGAGATAATTTGATAATATTTGGAATATATTTGGACACTTGAAAAAATATTTAGTATCATTTTAAACTTGAAGTACAAAGTTATTTTCAGTCAGTTCTAACCAAAATGGCTATTATCCCAACGTTTTCCTCGTAACATAATCACTAAAATATCGTCACTGTCGGGCAGAAACCTCATATCTCCAAGTTTCAAATGTGTACGTCTTTTGGTAAAGCAAAGCACTGCTTCATCACACAAGACTGTCGCACAAAACTTGATGTAGATCATGTAGATCTGCTGTTTTCACTAGTACATTTCATAGATGATAAATACAAAACGAACGGTTTTGGACATACAAGGTTTCCACCCGACAACGACGATATGCTATAAATATAAGGTGCTGGGAGTGAAAATTATAATGTAGGGGTGCCTCGGATTTAAAACAAATATTCATGGGGTGCCCTGAGACAAAAAAGTTTGGGAACCCCTGGCCTAGAGGATCATGAGCGTATGCAGATGTATGTTTGGGGGCCCTCTTGCGGTAAACCTTGTGGTTCACCAGTGCCCCCCGTCCCACCTTCCCCCCAGTTGAGAGTAGAGTTCTCAACAGGCCTGAAAATTAAGGCCCGGCCCTAACTGGGCCCGAGTGGGCCGACCCGAAGCCCGGCCCGACCCTAACAATTATCATCATTTTCGGCCCGAAAACCCGAAAGCCCGAGAGAGAGAGAGAGAGAGAGAGAGAGAGAGAGAGAGAGAGAGAGAGAGAAAAAAACGTCGCCAGTAGGCAGCTGGCAGCGCCAGTGCCTCAAATTACAACTTCACGGCAGTTGTAATTTGTTCATGTTAAATTGTTCATGAAACATGCAAGGTTCTGCACAAAATGTGCTAACGTTAAATCCCTGTTGTTGTCAACAGTCAATCTCAATCATACAGCTCTCATCCTCCCTCTCCCTGCCGTTGTCGCTGCCTGCGTGATTTATGTTTCGTCCTTTCAGCGGTCACGCATCAAACGCAGTCGGCAGATCTATAAACCCAAAACGTGTTCATCTGGCTTGCATTCTGGGCTTGCAGATCTGTTGTTTAGTGCGCGACACCACCTGATCACCATGCTTAAACATATACAACTTAGGCACGTAATAAGCGGCGCGCTGCGGCTGAAAACCCTTTAATATAAATGCACACAGCAGCAGCAAAGGACACTTGATTAACCAGAAAGCATAATGGAATTAATAATATCTTACCAGCCGAGATGATCGTCTCTAAGGTAAGAGGATGTCAACGTATGGTGCTTTTAGGTTGGTCATGTTGATGTTGTTGTTAATACAATCCTCTTAAGTCCTTGTCAATAATATCCAGGTTGGTTCCGCTTTGAATGTACTTTTCTTGGATTTATAACTTATTACAAACTTGTAAAACTGCCTGCTGCCTTTTAATTTAACATGCAGCTCCAAACTTTCATCGTAGCCGCTCGATCACACAGAGCTAACGCTGACTCGCTGCCTGTGACAGACTTCCGTATATCCAAAGGTTTCGATTGTGACGTCATCACAACAACCAGACTGCTCTATGAGACTGATAGACTATACTTCCGTATGCGTCACCGATTATCCTTGGTCCATTGGTTAGGAACTTAGGCAGGTTTCAGTGCTGCGCTGAAGACAGGCAGACAGCGATATGCGTCTGTTCTCTGTTGCTTGAGTGACGGAGCCCGGAGCCCGGCCCGGCCCGACTAATTATTATAATTTTTGGGCCCGGCTCGGCCCGATAACGTCGGGTCGGGTCGGGTAGGGTCGGGTTCGGGCCGAATTTGAGAACTCTAGTTGAGAGCCACTGTCCTATACAGTGGCGTCAGTTCAGCAAAAGCTAGGGTATGGCAAAGATGGGAGTCCTCATGGAAAATAGGCATTACATTTTGGATAACACGGTTCTATTGTGAAAATAGCAGATCTACATGCTCACAACGCCTCGCACTGAGAGGCGTTGTGAGCATGTAGATCGGCTATTTTCACAATGTCTGAAAAAAAAAGAAAAAGAGTTTTGACAGTTTTTTACACAGGTTTCTACAGTTTCTAGGGCTCCATATGGTAGCCTGGAATGGTTTTTCAAGTGCAGCTAAACTCTGCATGTTAGTAAACGTGCCACAATTAACAATAATCCATTGCACCTGTGCAGCTGACCTGCGGAACCTGGGAATATACCATTCTGTCAAGCTGGGGAGAATACAAGTGTGGAGAATATAATTATAATACCTTGTTAAAGTGACCATATATGTTACATTTTGCATTTGTAGTTATTTTACTGTAATTTAACAACATAATAACCAGCGCAGATAGACATCATGGATTTATATTTTATTTCCCCCCTTGGACCCCCCCAGGGTATGGCAGCTGCATACCCCTGCCATACCCAATTGACGCCCCTGCTCCTATATACTTGTATTCATGTCATTTCAGAGAGGAGATGTGTGTGGTGTCCATGCTTCCACCATGTCCCTGATGGGGACCAGGGACAAACACATGAGCTTCAGAGTGCGACGGAAGAGGTTAGCATGATGACGTCACCATTGTGTATAGCCAGGGGCGTCACAAGGGGTAGGAAAGTGGGACTGAGTTACTAGGGCCCAAGGTAGAGGGGGCCCTAGTAACTTTAGCTATTGAAAAATAGCAGATGCCGCGCTGCGAGCTTGTAGATCTGCTATTTTTGAAAAGTCGTGAAAATGTGTGCAAATCTTTGAATATGTATTTTTTAAGCGAACATTTGTAACTCAAATTTTGCTTCCGGGGGGGTCCCTGGAACTAAATATTTTTAGATGGGGGTCCGTGGCCAAATTCATATCATTTTGGGGGTCCTTCACATGAAAAAGTTTGAGCATCACTGACATGGAAACATGGGTTTCTTGCACACATTTTCAAAATGTTTCAAAAATAGCAGATCTACAAGCTGCCGCGCTGTGAGCTTGTATATCTGCTATTTTTCAATAGTTAACATTCATGGGGGGCCCACAGTGAATCATTGTACCCAGGGCCCAGAATTTGGTGTGACGCCCCTGTGTACAGCAGTGGTTCTCAACCTGCCATTTTGGGGGGGCAGGGGTTCACCAGATGACCAGTAGTGACAATTTAAAGAGGCGGTGCCATTAATTTTGTTCTTTTTCTGGTTTTCATGTGTCTAGGAGGTTGACAGTACTTCATTAGACCCCTTGGTGTACCGTTGTTTTGGGTTGAGATTGGCACATTTCCTGGGGCAATCTGCCCAGATCAGATCATGCATGTCACACGTGTCTTCTTCTTCTTTTTTAGTTTTTTACTCTCAAAAAAGCATCTGCAATGCAATGCATTTGAAACTACATTGCAGTGCACATCATGGGGTGATCACTGCTTGCCTCCTTTGAATTGTTTTCTTTTTATTTTTGTTAATTTTATTTTTATTTTGTTGCTGAATGAGGTCAGCAGACAAAGTGACATGATTGAGATGAAAAAACCTGAGTGAAATGTGCCAATGTGAACCAGATACATTGGCATGTATTCCCTTTGTATTTGGGGTTTCTTCCTGGAGGCTGCCACCTTGTGGGTCATAAGTGCAGATCCAAAAACACAGATAAAATGACATCATATAATCATCCCCTCCCCTTTTAACGTTACACCCAACACTGTGGGTGTGGCTAACTTCAGCTGGGTCACCACCCACCTGACAACCAGGCATACTTAAACTGGTGGGTGTGGCCACATAAAAACTTAATTTTAACTCTTTCTGTACACCTTACGGGTCCTTTTGGTTTCATTTTGCACTACAATACAATAAGTCTACACAATTAGAGAATGTAGAAAACATTATATTTTGGTCAACGTTTGCCTGTTATCTCTCCTAAGGCACCAGATCAATACAGCATGGAATTGTGGATAAAACTCTTGTCCATAGATAACAAAATATTCGAGGTTTTGCATCTGAGAGGCTGAATCTCATCAAATGGTGGTCCGTGGCTCAAATGTCCAATAAATAATGGACCTTGATGTGAAAAAAGGTTGAAAACCACTGATCTAATCTAATCTGTTTCAGGACACTCATCTCAAAGAGGAATCCCATGGATTCCAGGCGATCCTGGAGGAGTTGAGGGATCTGGAGAAGAGCGTGCAGGTGTTCTTCAAGAGCAAGGCGTGTGGAGGCAGGCCTGGGCCAGGCTACTGGAGCACGATGGCCGTGAGAATCAACAAAGCCTTCTTCATTTGCTACGTAACAACAGTGGTCGTGTTTCTGATCGTCATCTATAACCAATGGAACCCTGAATACTGAAACCAGAGAAGCTGCAGACATAGAGAAGTAATGACAATAAAGTGACAATTTAAGGACTTAAGAAAAAAAGTCCATGACCGCATCAAAAGTTAAAAGCTATACTATACAAACTGGTCAAACATTGGCTAATTTGTCAATTAGTATAAGAAAGAGGATCTTTTTTTTTTTTTTTAAATAGCTGATCACAACGTGACAATGACAATAAAGTTATACATTTTACTCCACTTCAATTATTATTATTCAATTATTATAACTTTAGTTACTAGTTACTTTGTAGATTTTGACATTAACCACTTCAAAAGTGACAAAGTTTCACGTAAATCGCAAGCTGCATTCATGATTTGAGGAATTTTGTTTAAAACATACCAATCGTTCAAAATGTGGAAGCCAATGTTAGCCAATTAGGATGGAATATGAAATATTGAAGAGCTCTGTCTTGATCACATGACTATAGAGATACAATGTACTGATTTGCGTAATTATTGGACAAAATCTGTTCTAGCGCCTCGTGGTGGTGCTATAACAGGCCCTTGTGAAACATGTGGGGCAGAGGTTCTGAATTGGCAATAATCAACGGTGCCAGAGATTAGCTGGTTACAATACAGACAGACGGACGGACACACACACACACGGACGGACGGACGGACGGACGGACGGACGGACGGACGGGGCAAAACATAATCTCGGCCATGTCTTTCGGTCTGGTGGAGACAATAAGCCATAGGGTTTTATTGTGTTTTTATCCTCCGTGATATTTTATAAATGGTAAATGGTGCATTTATATAGCTCTTTTATCCAAGATATATAGATTGTGCCTATTCGCGCACACATTCATACACTGGTGGCGGAGGAAACCATGCAAGGCACCAACCTACTCACCGGGAGCAATTAGGGGTTCAGAGTCTTGGTCGAGGACTCTTCGACATTAACTCAGGGGGGGCCTGGATTCGAACTGGGAACTCTTCGGGAACCCTTCGTGCTCTAATAACGGTTTCTCTACCCCTGAGCTATGCCGCCCCATTTTATCTGATGTTGTGGAAGTGCTGATGTCCTCTTTCGTTTTTATCCCCCAAATAAATGCATTCATATTTAATTCATTCACTGTAGTTTCCAAGCTACTTCTGGGTACCACTGCGGAATGAATTCCATTTTCTCCAAACACAGACCGTAACTAAATATCATAAAGGACACAGAGTCAAATGTCTGACAGAATCACCAGACTCCTGAGGGAGATACTAGACTTTTAAGTTAAATCATGGAGATCATAGGTTTCTGCCTGACAGTAACAATATGCAATGTGGCCCCTTGGTGTGAGTGTGGAAATATAGTGGCCCTCTCCATCACCAAGTTGCCCAGCCCTGACCTAAAAGGTCTAAAACATCTTTAAAACAGTGTTTTTTTCCCCCTTCTCCTTAATTCTTGCCATGATGTCCAACAGCGAGCCTAAAGACAGGCATAAGATGTGCACACAAGTGAAGACAGTGTGCGGGATTCACTTCTTTCCTGTTATTATCTAAAGATATTAATGAACATATCATCGACCTAACAAGACACGTGTTGTGATGATGGAACCGTCCGCTGCTTAAGTGGCGTTTCCATAAAGCCTCTTAATGCGCATTAAGGGTTTTGCAAATAAATCTTTTAATGGAAACACTTCAAAATTCGAATTAACTTTCATTATCCGCAAAAACTTTTATCCGCTTGGAGGAGGTGGATTTTGAGGCTTTATCGGAAAAAACTAAATGCGCATTTTTGAATGGAAACGGGTCAGCCAATAAATGCAAATAAATTATGGTGTTCTGCTTCTGGTCCATCGTTCTTCTAGTTAACACTTTCCCCTGCCGCTTAATTAACGTCCATTGTATAGTGTTAGCCCACAAAACAAACCGGTTACATACGGAGTGACACGGACCGTGTGTAAATTCCTCCCGTTTTCACAACGTGCCAGGCTGCCAGATTACAGAACCAGTGGTGGGCAAGGAGGTAGGGAGCGCTTTGCTGTGTTCAGCTGGACCGCGCTGAGTCAGCTCATGCGACCGTCCCTAATTCGAATGACACCCCCAAATGAAAACAGGCTAAATTTGCTTTGTCTTTTAATGTGCAATACTGACCAGTAAGACTCCCTAATCGGGAGATAAGCGACCGTTGGTCGCTTATCTCAAATAGGCCAAAAAATTTGTTTTACCAATTATCAAGACATACGGGCAGTTGACAGTTTGCCATGGTTACTCATTGAAGTTGAATCTCCATATATGGAGATAACCTACGCATCACACTAAGTCTGACCTCACCAGCCCATATTTGGGCATGAGCAACTTATGTCTCCATATATGGAGATATGATGACATCACACAGTCCTCAGCCGATGATGTGGCGTGATGTCATACAATACACAAACGAGCCCTACAGTATAAAGGGGCAATTCTTGCCAGGAAAGAAGCATTTCTTCGACTCAGACCTTATCGCCAGGGTTGGCTTATAGCAGCTGTCGGTAGGACCATATATGGATTCTGTTAGTGTGGATCTCCTAACAGGGCATCATCTGGGATACAATCCCTTTTATGCCCATATATGGAGATCCCCAACAGAATCCCTTTCATGCCCATATATGGAGATCCCTAACAGAATCCCTTTTATGCCCATATATGGAGATCCCTAACAGCATCCCTTTTATGCCCATATATGGAGATCACTAACAGCTAACAGAATCCCTTTTATGCCCATATATGGAGATCCCTAACAGAATCCCTTTTATGCCCATATATGGAGATCCCTAACAGAATCCCTTTTATGCCCATATATGGAGATCCCTAACAGAATCCCTTGTATGCCCATATATGGAGATCCCTAACAGAATCCCTTTTATGCCCATATATGGAGATCCCTAACAGAATCCCTTTTATGCCCATATATGGAGATCCCTAACAGAATCCCTTTTATGCCCATATATTATGGAGAAATCCCTGCTCTGAGTATCTGACATCAGTGTGATGTCACCTGTTTATGCCCATATATGGAGATCCCTGCTCTGCGTATCTGGTTGCTATGGTAAACAGTTGGTTGCTAGGGTAAAAAAACATGGTTGCTATGGTAAACAGTTGGTTGCTAGGGTAAACAGTTGGTTGCTAGGGTAAAACCATGGTTGCTAAGGTGGTTGCTAACGTACACTAACAAACCAGCAACAACAGACTGTTGCCACAGCAACGTACACAAAGGTTTGTGTACACATGTGGTGTGATGTCATACTGATGCGGAGATATGAGCAGGGCAAAGGTGTGACGTGTGACGTGTGACGTGTGACCGACCGACCGACCGACGGACGGACGGCCGGTGGAGGTTTTCATAGTAAACTGCTCCCTGACGGTCGCAACAAGACATACGGGCAGTTGACAGTTTGCCATGGTTACTCATTGAAGTTGAATCTCCATATATGGAGATAACCTACGCATCACACTAAGTCTGACCTCACCAGCCCATATTTGGGCATGAGCAACTTATGTCTCCATATATGGAGATATGATGACATCACACAGTCCTCAGCCGATGATGTGGCGTGATGTCATACAATACACAAACGAGCCCTACAGTATAAAGGGGCAATTCTTGCCAGGAAAGAAGCATTTCTTCGACTCAGACCTTATCGCCAGGGTTGGCTTATAGCAGCTGTCGGTAGGACCATATATGGATTCTGTTAGTGTGGATCTCCTATCAGGGCATCATCTGGGATACAATCCCTTTTATGCCCATATATGGAGATCCCTAACAGCATCCCTTTTATGCCCATATATGGAGATCACTAACAGCTAACAGAATCCCTTTTATGCCCATATATGGAGATCCCTAACAGAATCCCTTTTATGCCCATATATGGAGATCCCTAACAGAATCCCTTCTATGCCCATATATGGAGATCCCTAACAGAATCCCTTTTATGCCCATATATGGAGATCCCTAACAGAATCCCTTTTATGCCCATATATGGAGATCCCTAACAGAATCCCTTGTATGCCCATATATGGAGATCCCTAACAGAATCCCTTTTATGCCCATATATGGAGATCCCTAACAGAATCCCTTTTATGCCCATATATGGAGATCCCTAACAGAATCCCTTTTATGCCCATATATTATGGAGAAATCCCTGCTCTGAGTATCTGACATCAGTGTGATGTCACCTGTTTATGCCCATATATGGAGATCCCTGCTCTGCGTATCTGGTTGCTATGGTAAACAGTTGGTTGCTAGGGTAAAAAAACATGGTTGCTATGGTAAACAGTTGGTTGCTAGGGTAAACAGTTGGTTGCTAGGGTAAAACGATGGTTGCTAAGGTGGTTGCTAACGTACACTAACAAACCAGCAACAACAGACTGTTGCCACAGCAACGTACACAAAGGTTTGTGTACACATGTGGTGTGATGTCATACTGATGTGGAGATATGAGCAGGGCAAAGGTGTGAGCGACGGCTCCAGAAAATTGTGACTGGGGGGTCTGTGGGGGGGCTGGCTTTTTTAGAGTGGGGGCTAACCCCCCGGCTCCACCGGGCGCGTCGAGCGACAACGCTCGGAACGCTCCCGTTTTAATTAACGAACGGTGCTCCACTGGCGACATTGCGGAACAAACTGTCCATAGACGGGTTTCTGGTCCACGTTACACTGATAAAACTAGATGCGTGCGCAGGGTCAGTTACCAAAATTAGCCAATGAAACCAGGTTTAACCAGCGCTCCCCAAAACAACAGGTTTGGGGATTGGACGGAATTGATTACATGATACAATCAGCTGTGCATTTAGTCTCAATGTTTGTAAACAAGATACCCGTCGTATATGATTTACATAGAAGTAGGTCAGTTGTCTTTCACATATTAATATTAGGGCTTTCAAATTATTACAATTTTTTATCAGATTAATCACAGCTTAAAAATGAACTAATCATGATTAATCACAAATCAAAATATGTCCAAAATATGCCATTTCTTTCCTTAGCCTATATTGTTGTGGGAATGGAAAGATATAGGTGGAATAAGGCATACATTTATCATACAGTATGCATGTATTATTATTATTATTATCATTATTATAATTAGGCTTGATATGCAGGATGAAAAATAAAGTTGCCCATTTGAGGAAATTTTTGCCGAAAATAGCCGATCTACAAGCTCACAAGGCCTTTCAGCACGAGAAGTTGTGAGCTTGTAGATCGGCTATTTTTGGCAAGTGGTTAATATAAAAAAGGAGGAAAAAAGGCTTATATCACACAAAGATTTGGAGGACCCCCTGTAGTAATTCTGAGGACCCCCTGTTGAAAACCCCTGACCTAGGCTACAGAGAAACCATTCTCAGTTGACACACATGCACAGACAAAATACAAAAAGTTAAAATGTCTTGCCATAAAAGACAGTGCCTTAGTTGCTCATCTACAGTATGTCAAATAAGGGTCATTCTCAACGAGCCTCGTTAACCCAACACAGCTGGCTGGCAATCTAGTATTGCATTCACTGTGATCACTTCTCCTGATTCTAATCCAAGCAAGTTGGAGAAAAAAATCGTGGATTTTACTTTGAGATGACAACAGCTACAAAGGTAGAAGTATATTCTGATCTATGATGAATTATTCCAGTGGCACTGTATCCAAGACGTTTAAAAAAAACTTTTTTAAACGTCTTTTGAGATGCCAGCTCTGTCTCTTCTCCTCGGTGCAGTGTGTGTGTGTGTGTGTGTGTCTGTGTGTAACGGGAGGGGGGAGAATTAAGTGGCTGTGTTGCAGACCACGTCTTCTACCGAGAGAATGCACTTCTGATCAGTGAACAGGGCTGTTAATAGCAAAGAATTATCTTTATAGAAAATACATTTTATTGTATGATTTTACATAGAAGCAAGTCCATTTTCTTTCACATATTTATTATCTTTTATTTATTTATTCTGTAAATATTTTTCATTACAATTGGGTCTGTGGGGAGGGGGGGCTGAGCAGGGGCTAAGCCTCCACCAGAGGGGGCTAGAGCGCCCCCTAGCCCCCCCCTGGCGCCGTCATGACGTGTGACGTGTGACCGACCAACCGACCGACGGACGGCCGGTGGAGGTTTTCATAGTAAACTGCTCCCTGACGGTCGCAATAATACGCTTCCTATTTTCGAATAGGTTTATGGAAACATGACTATAGTTTCACCCAAACCTAAGGCTGGCAGGGAGAATGAGAGTGACGGCAACTTAACTGGAACGTGTGAGCCACACATGTTTGTTGCACTAATTATTTTTCTGCCCTACAAAGTGCAGTAACTACGAAAGAAATACATCACTGATAAATGGGTCTAAAAGTGTTTCAACTGATCAGCCAAATGAGATATCAGCATATAAGTGATATTACAATAATTACCTGTTCTTGAGGTAATTGTTTATCCCCCCAAAATCACAATTTGGCCTTTGGGATACACAAATAAGTCGGTGTGTCCAAAAAACATAGTTACTGCACTTATGTTGGGTGTAAACTTGTCACGGCGCACTCCACAGCAATAGGCTAACTTTAGCAATATGAAATTACATGGAATATTTTCGTATCATTTTGGAAATTAATTTGAATAGATTCAATCATCATTCCTGCACATTTACGCTAGAGCCCTGAAGGGCCAATTCGGGCCGGACTTGGGCCGTTCTTTAATGACCATCGGGTCTAAGGCCGGGCTTGGGCTTACAGACCCCATTATATTAATAAGGTATATCTGTACTGTAGAGATGCTGAGTACATTTTGATAACAAGATGTAGTCTGCAAGCCATGACCCCATAATCAATCCTCCAGTTCTAGGCAACACAGAAGGGGGGGACTTTTTCCACACAACTCCTCTAAGGTATATTAATGACTTATATTAATGAATGGGTAGTTCTCCCCTTTACAGTACTCAAGTAAATGAGTTCTTATAACTATACTTATACAGTGTTATAAGCAGATTATAAATTATAAGAATGTTTATAATGTTTATAATGAATGTTTATAGACATAGAATACAGCAAGTGTTACCAATGTACTTACTGTATGTGGGTCAGTGACGTGACGCCCCAAAAAATGTGTTTTTAAAAAAACTTTAAATTGCAGGCATAAAAGTTATTTACTTTTGTTCTACTCACTCTCAACCTTATGGAAATACATTTTGTTTTTAGATATTTTATTGGAATCAGACTTTATTCAGCAGTTTGTTGTACTTGTGCCTAAAATCGTCATATGGTGTGACATGAAAATAATTGTTCATAAAATGAAAATGGAGTACATCTTTCTTAAGTTACTCACTTTATCAAAGTCCTTTATCATAACTAACCAGTGATCCACTATAGTTTTTTGAAAATTAATTATATCTGTATATTTTTTTCATAATCGACACTCTGTGTGAGGCCCATGTTCATGATCTTACAACATATTTTAAATGTATTCTGTCAAAACTTTCTCTAAAATTACACAAATATTTGTGACTCTTCCTGATAATATTCTCTATGTAATCCATAAACATTTTTTTGGTTTAATCATTAATAAAGGTATGATTTCTCACTATTTGGAATGTCACACCAAATGATTTAGTGTCACACCGTATGATCATATCTTCATGTGTCAAAGCAAACTGTGTTTTAACCTACCTATTAGTGAGTACTGAACTGAACTACTGATTGATTAAACAATTACCCAGGATAACATGGCCTTAATATTTCTGAACAGGATATTATTGTAGGGCTTTAACATGGGATAAGAAAGAATTGTAGTAGTAGATGGATGATGAGGATGTGCACAGGAATGCTACGCACACCTAAGTCTTCTGCCGGCCCACGGCAGAAGGATCCTAAAGGGACAATAAGGCGCATAGCCACACTTGGAGCCAAGGCATTGAAGGCAACATTTTATTAACACCAATTAGTGGAAACAGAACTCAGCATTCAGGTAAATTGCTTTTTTCCGAAGTCTCCTGAACTTGAACACAGCATTTTGTGTTGAACAAATGTAATTAGGAATCATGACATTACACCACATCTCCACTAGCTAAAGAGTGCTGGGTTGCGCAACTCCGAAAATAGCTGATCTACAAGCTCTCGCAGCACAACGTGTTGAGAGCTTGTAGATCAGCTATTTTCGCTAGTTTTGTCTCGGGTCCTACCTTAACACTGTCCACTGTCCAGTCCAGTGAGTGAAAGTACAAAAGTATTAGATCAGATTAGATTATACATTTAGACTGTATTGTACATCAGCCAGTCGTATTTGGTGAGGGTAGCAAACCGGCTGCCTTGTTGCGGTTCTGCTATGCCACAGACAACCTCCTGCTCTTCGTAGAAAATGCAGTCTCGCCCCTTTGGCTCCTCTCTCCTTGCTGGGTCATTGTTTAGTTTCTCCCTGTACTTTCTCGTTCTCTCAGCACTTGTCATTTTCCAGCTGACAAAAGAAAATGCAATGTATAGTTTAAGACAAAGAGAAAATATTGTTTAGATTGAAACAATATGTTAAGGTTTCTGTGAAGGGGTTTCTGCTCTGTCTGATGAATTTGAAGTATCACTGAATGAAGCTAAATTACATTTTATGTAAAAATGTTTAAAACAAATGTTTAAATGTACAAAAGAAACATGGAACTTTGTTATTTGTTGTTATATCTGTAGTTAAATACAGTATAAATCATATGGTGTGACAGTCAAGTCATATGGTGTGACAAGCAGACATGTCACACCATATGATTAAGTGTCACACCATATTACTGTTTTCTCCATTTAGGTTTACCTTGAGGCTACTATGTACACATTAGCATGCTAACAGCATGCTAGCTATAACAAAGCAGCCTAGATCTACATGGAAATATGACCAAAACTTCAAATAACTTAAGCTTTTTTTAAAGAAAAGGTGTCACACCAAAAGACATCCAGAATGGTGAGTTTGTCAACGTTTCAACAAGATGGCATTTCATGAAAATGTTAAAATCATAACTCACCTCAGACACCTTTCTTGCAGTTGTGCTGGGAGTGCTGAATAGCCTTACAGAAGAAGGACCTCTCTAGCCAATAGGTGTCCAAATAATTGCCTGTTTAATTTTTCCAAACTAGTGTCACACCAAATGATTTTGGGTTGGGGGACAAAATGTTTTTGATCAGAAATGACTGAAAACATTATGCTTTGACTTTGAAAAGATATAGGCTCAAAATAGACATTTTTTTTTAGCCTAAATTCATTTTCAAATGATTTTTAGCAATTCTTTTTCTTAGTTTTATTCAAGTTCCCACTTTGAGAAACAAGGTCAGGACAGTCACACCATATGAGTTTTGCCATGTTTGGTTGAAGATTCTGAAGAAATGAGGAATGAAATGTTTTAATCTTGAGTAAGTTCACATAAAGCTTAATGTCCTGCACAATATTCAGAAGGTTTTTGACAAATATATTTTTTATTTATACATGTTTGACACCGAGGACAGCGAAAACGTTACGTCACGTCACCCACCCATATACTGTCCACCCACCACTGATTATAAGAGCTTCATTATATATATATATATATATATATATATATATATATATATATATATATATATGCAATTCATATCAGTGTAATACTCTACATTTCATTTAAATAGAAAACATTAGGAGATCTGACTAGAACTGACCCGCACACTGCCGCTTGTCCGTTTCAGAAAATTTATTAATGTAGCAACGTTTCGGTCACCAGACCTTTCTCAAGCTTTCGCAGCTTGAGAAAGGGCTGGTGACCGAAACGTTGCTACATTAATACATTTTCTGAAACGGACAAGCGGCAGTGTGCGGGTCAGTCTGTCTTCTAGTCAGATCTCCTAATGTTTTGTAACCCACGCACCTGCTAAGAGAGGAACTGGGTGTGCGTAAGCCTTCCCTTCATTTAAATAGAAAACAAATAACACACACATTAGACAGTGTTGTTGGCACACAAATCATGTTTATGATTGTCAGGTCCTATTTGCAACAGCAGTCATCAATCGTGCATTGGAGTGGAGTTACATCGTTTTATAAATCACACTCAATACATGAAACTGAACAAATGATACAATTAAGACTCAGTGAGAATAGATTGCTTCTACAGTTATGAATCAACAATGCAATTATTAACCATAAGGAACTAATGTTAGCGTTAGGGTTAACTTTGAGGGTTAACATTAGGCATTAAGCTCAAGGCTAATGTTCAGATCATTCTAAAACCTAGCGTAGCATCAGGTGTCTCTCTAGAGTTGCAGCTACTCAATGACACCCATTAATCCCTGCGAACACTCTAAAATTTGGCATATTGTATCCATTATTCCCGCTAAGAAAGGTCTCCAGTTCACCCACAGTCCCCACATGGGGAGGGTTTGGAGGTGGCCTATTCTCAGCCCAGAAGGCTCCAGATACATGGACAGATATGACGCCACTCACGCCAGTAAGAGCCTTCTGGCAACAGTAAGCAGTCCAGAAATGACTGGGCACGTTTACCCTCAAATTCGGCAAAGTGTAGGTTGCAGGTCGTGATGGCACTACGCCAGTCACTATGTAAGCTGGCTGGTTCTGCGCCGTGCATTGGGTTCTTATTTCCCCACGCATCTTCTGCTCAACGTTGACGTTCCACACTCCAGTATTAAATGTAGATATTTGTGGTGCTGAATTTGTGAGAGTATTGACAGCATCATGGTATCCTTGGTCTTCTTTAGCGTAACTGAACGGGTACAGGTGGCCTTTGTCGTAGTGTTGTGGATAGTCTATGTCCATAGCTTGTTCGTCCTGTTTTAGCTGTAAAATTGAATAATTATGGTTCATTAGTCACTTGAACAAAATTCACAAATTCATGTTATTATTTTTGACATACACAGAATAGGGATGCTATGGTGTATATTGACTGGTGTCTCCCAGGGCTTTATTCTTGGCCCCCATCCTATTTTACTTTTTTTCCCCCTTTTTTTTTATCTCCCTCCACACATATCTCTAAAATAGGCGTTCTAAAAGCTCATCACGTGTCAACGCGTGATGAGCTTGGATATACAAAGACTAGATGGCTTACACATGCTGTTGGCCAATGGGGACTGACATCACCACATGGCGGCCATCTTACAGTACCTCAGTCAGCTGGTCCACTCATAACATTAATGTCTATAGTGCATGTACTATTGAAATGACTATAGCTTCCTCAATTTTCAAACCATTTTCAAACGGTTTGGTTTGTTATAAATGTCAGAGATGTGGTTATTTTACTGCATACTCACGAATAATTATAACCATGTATTTCAGATGAAAATAACATAACACAACAAGTAGATAGGTAAAGCAAACTCTATATACACGGTATTTATATAAAATCAATATTTATATATTAAACATTTACTATTTCAATGTATTTTATTAGTAATATTTCTATTATGTAAATTACATAAAACATATTCATTTAATATATAACAATCTGTGTCATGTAACCATTCTGTAAGCTATGAGTTGTTTAGAGATGCTGCTTCAAGGTTAGCAAGGTTATTTTATTTAAAGACAAGGACAAGATAACACAATTACAAAATGTGTAAAACAAATAAAGAATAAATAAGCAAAACCAAATGGACCCATTAGTTTCTGTAGGGCGTATTAAACAGAAAACCAGTCATAATGTATCTAAATGTAAGATGTTTTTAACAAACCGAACGGCTTGGAAATCATGCACAACTTAAGTTGTGTTGAAACGAAAGATAATTTTGCCTCTGCCTGAATCATATATGTTAATAATAAGGTATGTAATAAACCAAATCGTTTGTAAATCGGTCAGGATTTCATCGAGTTAGAAGGTTTTGTTTGTGTTGATCACTGGCTTTACTTCCACTACAATAGAGCGTAAGAGATTAGTTGACTGTGGCAAGATGGCTGCTGGTTAGCTACGCTACCGACTCCCCCTTGCGCCATCTAGCATTTCATGTATATACAATAGAGCAGTGAAGTCATGACGTGACTTGCTCATCCCCCGGTTCACGTAAGTAATTTCTCTATGGAGAATAACATTGGGTCATCTTAAAATCGTCTCATATAAGCATTGTGGTCCAAAAATATACAAACGGTTTGCACGATATTTTCTGGGAGGTGGCTCTGTATGGTTTATGATAGTCATTCACTTATATTTGATTAAGCCTGTTTCTGGCAGAAATGTAACTAATTCGGCGACAGTAACATTAGTGTTTTCTCACCATCAGCTGATTCTTCATATCCATATGAGTCAAACCGCTGAGATCATTTGTTTATGTTTGGAACACAGTTCTTATATGACACGATATGAAAAAGGTCTATGGGAATTCAGAATAGGGGAAAAAGTGAACCAGGCAGGATGGGTAAATGACGTCAGACTTCACTGCTCTATATGGTTAGACTATCCATTGTTGCTGAAAGTTCATCTATTATCAGTGGTAGAGTAAGTACTCAGATTTTGGATTCAAAAGATAACTTCACCCATTTTCGAACTATCTCCATATAATTATAGACCCCCAAAATAATCATATTTGAACTGGGGACCCCCACCCTGAGAAGCACTTGGACTTTCTGCATAATGACTGAGTACTTTAACTTCTGGTACTTTAAGTACATTTTGATATTTGGTTCAAAAGGAGCGACGCTACCGTGACGTTACTGAGAAATGTAGTTTAAGCGAGTAGCGTCTCACTACTTGTAGCTCGGATGCAAGAGTTCAGAAGAGAGACTGTAGTTAACTCGTTCTTCTGCTATACAACCAAAATGTGGAACGCCCTACCGAACCTGTGGTTCCCTAGCATCCTTTAAAATCGCCCTGAAAAAACACTTACAGGCGGCAGCCATTCGCAACTGGCAATAACAAACCTAGCCCAGCCTCCCCTGACCCTTCTTTGTATTTACCTACTGTATATATTTTTTGCACAGTTTATTTTATTTTTATTAACTTTTTTCTTTTACTATATCTACTGCATAGTACTGTGTTCTATCCGTCTGTCATTCAATGTTATATGAGATACTTCAATGGTTTCCAATGGAAATAAGCGTAATGCTTTCTAGGATCTCCTTTTAGTTGACCTTGTACCAGTGAACTGTACCGTCATGAAACTGTACTTTTTTCTATGCAAACTCCTTCCAATAAAGTCTTAAACTCACGTTAGCTTCAGTCCTCCAAGGACCTCTATTTTGATTCCCGGCTTTTCCTTGAGTAGGGTTATCCAGCTTATAGGCAGAGAACACTGGAATCATGTTAGCAGTGTCATAGTAAGTGGCAAATCTGTCCCGGACCACGTTGTTGTTAGCATGTTCCTGACAGATCTGAACGTACTGTTGACCAACCAGAAGGGAGGGGGGGTAGTGGATGTTCTGTTGAGCTGGGGATGGGACGAAGAAGTCAGGACAATTGGCAAAGGGGACGACCCGCCCCTCAAATGGAAGCAGCAGCAGCAGCCCAGACAGCAGAGTCAGGATCTTCATGGTGAGGATGAGGATGATGAAGAGTTCTCTCTGAGGACAGAGGAGACTGACTGGAGGAACTCACTGCAGGGCGTTAAATACACAACACCTGCACAGAGGAACGCCTAGCCTCTACCCACACCTGACCTGATATGGACACGACACTGTGTGTGTGTGCGTGTGTGCGTGCGTGCGGATGTTGTGTGTGTGTGTGTGCACGTGTCCATGCGTGTGTGTACATCATTCTACAGAACTTATAGTTGACTAAGTGCAATACACTCCAAAGTAAATTACCAGAATAGCGTACTGCAGGTTTTAACATGCAACAAAAAAGCATGTTTTTTTTTTCAACTTTCAGTTGTAGACAAATGTTTTCTTTTTTCTTAGCAAACTTGATTATTATTGTTAGGCTATTATTTTCGATCAGATTGACTTCATGTATCCATGTTTGACAGCTTCACCAATGAAGCCCGATTTTGGCACACATATAGTGAAAATATCTGATCTACAAGCTCACAACAATGTTGCGAGCTTGTACTGTAGATCGGCTGTTTTCTCTATTATTGAAAACTAGCCCTTACCCGTTCAAAGATATGAGCTCCAAAATGATGTGCAGTGTGTGGGTTATGGGATGTGCACTGTGCACACAGTATATGAGGGATGGAAAGTAACTTTAACTGGTGCTTGCATGATGTAGGAGCATCAATGTAAGAAACCCGTTTCGTTTAATGGCTACAGAGATACTGTATTCCCAGGTTCCGCAGGTCAGCTGCACTGGTGCAATGCATTATTGTTAAATGTGGCACGTTTCACTAACATGCCAAGTTTAGCTGCACTTGAACCACCGTTCCAGGCTGCCATATCCAGCCCAAGAAACCGTAGAAACGGGGAAAAAATAAAATGTACTTCTTAAAATAAATGTATCATGCCTGTTGCTAAGGTATGGCAACATGACTGGTGTCTTGCACGCGCGCGAAGGCACGCGTGCAAGACACCGGTCATAGCTTTTTCTGAACTGACGCCACTGCCCTGGGGGCCCTGGTAGTCAAATAAATACAGTAAACTTGTGGACATTTTATTGGGTGCACTCCTACTACCAGGCAGGTACAATCCTGGTTTGTTCCCCCATCCTTTTCAAGCTTCCATGAGTTGCACATTCAGAGATGCTTCAAGCTCATCTTGTGACGTACGTGTAGCTTGTAGATCTGCTATTTTTTGCCAGATGCACACATGTGTTTTAATGAGTTATTAACGTACTTGTAGTCTCCCTTTTAATACACCTGTAAGAGTGTAACAAATTACATTCACCCATTCACACACACACATCCATTGCTCAAGCACTCTTTGACACTAACTCTGGGGGAGCCTGGGATCGAACTGGGAACCCTTCAGGAACCCTCCGTGTTCTAATGACGGTTTCTCTGCCCCTGAGCCACTGCCGCCCGGCTCATAACAATCAACCTTAGAACCCTCTCAACAACCCCTGGGAGTCCCCGGACCCTATATTGAGAACCAGTGGTGGGTTCTGAGATGCTGGAACTTCCCCGTCTGGCTCTAAATATGCCGACTTTCGGCACCGGCGCGCAGCCAATCACAAGCTTCCGTGGGGTCTTGCCTTAACCGAGGTGCATTTTTGATACATGTGGATTGAAAGACCTGCAAAAAAGGGAGTCCCACCCCATGACAGAAGATTTGTTGTCAAATATTGTCAAGATGATTTTGAAAGGTTTCACAAGTAAAGAAATAAAATGAAAACGTCTCATGAAAACACCTGAACTATATGCCACCATCACAGTTAATACTTTTCTATATATCTGAATTGGTTATGGTGACTAGCAGCCTAGCAGGAAGAAGTAGGTTGTGGTAAAAGTTATGTTAACTTTTACAGTGAGGTACTGCCAGTATTGTCCTTTAAACAAACACATTTCTTTTTTTTATAAATCATGAACCAAATGTCCATTATGTGTCATCTGACTGTTTGAACAGCACTCATTCACTAGGACGATAAAACGTGTTGAATGTGAGGCTAACTTGCATAAACAGACATGAGCTGCTAGTAATCTGAGAGAACTGCACCATGATAAGATGAATACAATGAGCCACTATGAAACCTATCTACTCATTTGACTTATAGTGACCCAGGCACACAGACATGTTACTCTTTGGGTCTTGTCTTGCCTTTTATTGATAATTCACTGTCTAAAGAGACAGGAAACAGACACAGAGACACGCAGCAAAGTAACAGCAGTCTCAGGAATCAACCCGGGGACTCAGCCATCAGAGCCTGTGCCTTAAGATTAAGGAGACTGAATGCTGGTTTAGGTCCTCCTGGGGGTCTGCAGACCCCACGTTGAGAACCAGTAGCTCTTTCTGAGATGCTGGAACCTGTAGATCTGCTATTTTCACAATAGAACCGTGTTAGACAAAATGTAATGCCTCAACTCGTCGGGGTGGGTGGGGGGGTCCCCCAGTTAAAATATGATTATTTTAGGGGTCAGAGCCTGAAAAGGTTGAGAACCACTGTTTTAGATGTTTTAGAGAATCACTGAGTCAGCAGCTCATTGTGATGTTGGTAGAACTGTTGTCAAATAATGTCATATACCGGTAAGTGTTTCACAAGTTTTCACAATGTGTGTCAAAACTAGCGTGTCATATCACGACACATCATGTTGCGTGGTGGGCTTGTAGATCGGCTATTTTTGAATAGCCAAAGTATAAAATATGTTAAAAATGTTCAAACTCGTCCTTGTTTTGCTGGAGATCCGACCTTGATCCTCAAAGACATGGGGTTCACCGGACCCCACTTTGAAAACACCTGTACTATCACCATGTCATCACAGTTAGAAAATACATTTTCTAAACACGTTTTATTGGTTTGTAGACGTTTTATGTACGCTAAGAGGAAGAAGCAGGTTATGGAAAAAGTCAAATTGGCTTTTACAGTGATGTACAGACAATATTATAGTTTAAATAAATGTTCATTTTTAATAAATCCTTTTCAATAACTGTAGCTGTCATCTGACTGTGTTTGAACAGCACTTCACTAGACAATAAAGTGTGTTGAATGTGAGGCTAACTTGCATAAACAGACATGAGCTGCTAGTACTCTGAAAGAACTGCACAATGATAAGATGAATACAATGAGCCACTATGAAACCTATCTGCTCATTTGCAAGCCAGCCAGCCAGCCAGCCAGCCAGCCAGCCAGACAGACAGACAGACAGACAGACAGACAGACAGACAGACAGACAGATAAATGTGCGTGATGTGAGATCCTGGTCTACTCCACATCCAGGGACAATCTGTTTATTTGTTGTTACTCTTTGGGTCTTTTCTTGCCTTTTATTAGTGATTCACAGAGAGTGTAGAGAGACAGGAAACAGGGACAGAGACACGCAGCAAAGTAACAGCACGTTCGGGATTCAAACCGGGGACTCACTGTCAGGCATCAGAGCCTATGTGATACGTGCCTTGTTAAGCACACTTACACTTTATTTCATGCGCCGTTGTACGCCAATCTGACGGTTGATCAATGATAAGATGATTCCAATGAGACACAATGTTATGTTATGTTATGTTATGTTATGTTATGTTATGTTATGTTATGTTATGTTATGTTATGTTATGTTATGTTTATTTGACATGGACATCACAATCACATTGGACGAAATTTATAGCACAAGTGCTAATTCTCATCACCTGTCCACAGGAGGCTTTTCTTTTTTACAATAATCTAATCTAACACCCAAACAAGTACAACAAACATTAATACTAATCTAAAACCCAATCAAGTACAAAAACAATAATACTGATATAAAACCCAGTCAGGTACAAACAATTATAATATGTGCTTATTAATAAAAACTAACAACAACAAACCACCATCTGACCCATCAGCTTGTGGGACATACAACATCATGTATAGCCATAACCAGTCAATTCACACAGCAGGTAAATTGCTATTGCTAAACTATTCATGTGAACACAGTTGATTTGATTTCAACCATAACTTGAGTCCTCTGTAAAAGACATTACCATCCGTCTCTAGTTTTAAAACGGCAGGCAAGGAGTTCCAAAGGTCTACCCCCTTAACTGAGAAGGCAGACTGTCCAAATGAGTTACTGCAGGTGGGAACAATACAGTCACCATTTGTTGATGAAACCTACTCTGCTCGTTTGACTTAGTGAACCAGGCAGACACTTTCACATGTCCAAGGTCAGTGGTGTGAGAACCATGTTTAACAGTGGTTCTCAAACTGTTTCATTTTATATTTGAGGCTTTTTCCTCACCTTTTATTGCAAGACCACACTGTAGAGAGACATGAGACAGGGAGAGAGAGAGAGTCAGGGTCAAAAGAATAGACAGTGACACAATATGACAGTCAAATACAATGTGACAGAGTTCTATAGTAAAACACTTTATTAGCATAATGCAAATGAGTCAGAACATGATGCTCTCTCTTATCTGTGTGTCTGACCTGCTGCCAAACTGCTGCTTTTATACAGTGATGGAGAAAGTACTTACATTTTACACAAGTAAAAGTATCAATACTGCAATGTAGAAATACTCCGATACAAGTAAAAGTCCAGAATTCTAAATGTACTTGAGTAAAAGTATGAAAGTGTTGGCATCAAAATGTACTTAAAGTACCAAAAGAAAACTACAAAATGTTTGAAAATAGCAGAGCTTGCAGATCGTCTATTTTCAAATAGCCAAGGTATAAAATAGGGCTAAAGTGGTTCGTGTATGTTTCATAATATTATAATTGTATCTGAAAAGTAACTAGTAACTAAAGTGTTCAAATAAATGTAGTGGGATAAAAGTACAATATTTGGATCCGAGATGTAGTGGAGTAGAAGTAAAAGTATTGGAAAGTACTCAAGTAAAGTACAAATACCTCAAAATTGTACTTAAGTACAGTACTTAAGTAAATGTACTTAGTTACTTTACACCACTGCTTTTATATGTGAGCTCTGAAGAAGCTTGCCTAAGGCAGCAATTGTGTCTCCTCCGGCCCTGAACATAACTAAGTACATTAAACTCAAGTACTGTATTCAAGTACACCTTTGAGGTATAGTGGTGTAAAGTAACTAAGTACATTTACTTAAGTACTGTACTTAATTTTGAGGTATTTGTACTTTACTTGAGTATTTCCAATACTTTTACTTCTACTCCACTACATCTCACATCCAAATATTGTACTTTTAATCCACTAAGTATTTGAAAACTTTAGTTACTAGTTAATTTGCAGCTATAATTATAACATTATAAAACATACATTAACCACTTTAGCCCTATTTTATACCTAGGCTAGTTGAAAATAGCCTATCTACAAGCTCACAACGCGTTGCATCGCAATCGCATCACAACGTATCACAACGCATCGCATCTCAACCACTGTGCCTGCAGGACCTTCAAAGTCAAGTGTGCCCCTTGAAACTGCTTGAAAGCCAGTATTGTATTTATCATTTTAAACATGATTTAAACTTGTGAAAACAGCCGATCTACAAGCACACAACGCCTCGTGTGCTTGTAGATCTGCTGTTTTCACTACTGTTGTGCGACGGCCTTGTACGATGAAGCAGGGCTTTACTTTGCGAAGAGACGTACAGATTTGAAACTTGGAGATATAAGGTTTCCTCCCGAAAGTGACGATATTTACACCCCAGTAATATGCTGGTGTGCCCATGTATTCTTAGGACATGAAAAGTGTGCCCATGCAGAAAAAAGGTTGACAAACGCTGCATTAAACTCAAGTACTGTATTCAAGTACACTTTTGAGGTACTTTTACTTGACTTGAGCGTTTCCATTGTGTCAGTGGGAGGAGCTTGTTCTGGATAGCAGGTGTTCAGAGCTGCATACTCAGTCTCTCGCTGGCTCTCAGCTCACACACACGTAGCTCCTGCTTTTGTTACTGATGTGGTTGTGTTGAAATAGTTTATTGTTGTAAATAGACTGGGGCAATAAAGCATATTCTTATGGCTGCCAACCCTGTCGTATTTTGTTCCTCCTAATTTTGTCTGAACCGTGAGCATCTCTATATGACCAAATGGAGGCTTGTCGAAAGGTTGGTGAGTTTGCTGTGAGTTGAATACATTGTTGTGGAAGGTGCAGTTAATCTGTGTGTTTGTGTGCGTGCACGTGTGCGTGCATGTGTGTTAAATAAGCAGTGGTGGAAAAAGTACTCACATTTTCTACTTAAAGGACAACTTTGTTTTTTTACAACAAGGGTTCATATTTTAGATTGTAAATAGAGAAAAGAAAAAGTGAGTGTTAAAATGTTTTCATTTGCTTCGTTCTATTGTTTTATCCCGTTTACCGTGCTAAAATGTGGGGCATGCGTACGCATGGGGGCATACGTACAAGTGCCTAAATATGTATTTTTAGACACAATAAGACAGCAGTTTCTTTATTGCTATTTACAGTAACACTTCTAGCCCCTATAAGTCACATCCAACCATGAAAGGTTGTGTTGTATCTTGGGAATGGGCTTAGGCTATTCTGTGTAAAATGACATATTTAGCCACTTGTACGCATGCCCCCGACCACTGAAATAAGAATCTCTAAAACAATAGAAAGAAGTAAATGAAATAATTTTAACACTCATCTTTTATATTCTTTAATTACAATCTAAAATATGAACCCTTGTTGTAAAAAACTAAAGTTGTCCTTTATGTAAAATAATCAATACTGCATTGTACAGACAATATTATAGTTTAAATAAATGTTCATTTTGAATAAATCATTTTGAATAACTGTAGCTGTCATCTGACTGTGTTTGAACAGCACTCATTCACTAGGACAATAAAACGTGTTGAATGTGAGGCTAACTTGCATAAACAGACATGAGCTGCTAGTAATCTGAGAGAACTGCACAATGATAGGCACACAGTCAGCCAGCCAGCCAGCCAGCCAGCCAGCCAGCCAGCCAGCCAGACAGACAGACAGACAGACAGACAGACAGACAGACAGACAGACAAATGTGAGTGATGTGAGATCCTGGTCTACTCTACATCCAGGGACAATCTGTTTATTTGTTGTTACTCTTTGGGTCTTTTCTTGCCTTTAATAAATGATTCACAGAGAGTGTAGAGAGACAGGACACAGGGACAGAGACACGCAGCAAAGTAACAGCACGCTCGGGAATCAAATCGGGGACTCACTGTCAGGCATCAGAGCCTATGTGATACGTGCCTTAAAGGGGAAGACCACCCATTTTCAATATTGAACTGTGTCATTGATATACCTTAGAGGAGTTGTGTGGAAATAGAAAACAAGTCCCCCCCCCCCCCTTCTGTGTTGCCTAGAACTGGAGGATTGATTTTGGGGTTTGTATTGCAAAGTACAATGTAATGTGATAACTTTAACCACTTACACTTTATTTCATGCGCCGTTGTACGCCACTCTGAAGGTTGATCAATGATGAGATGATTGCAATGAGACACTAATAAAACCCACTCTGCTCATTTGACTTGGTGAACCAGGCAGACACTTTCACATGTCCAAGGTCAGTGGTGTGAGAACCATGTTTAACCAGTTGTTCTCAAACTGTTTCATTTTATATTTGAGGCTTTTTCCTCACCTTTTATTGCAAGTCCACACTGTAGAGAGACAGGAGACAGGGAGAGAGAGAGTCAGGGTGTGCAGCAAAGGTCTGCAGGGCTCGGGATTTGAACCGGGGACCCACTGTCAGGTGTCGGAGCATAATGTGAGCGTAACATCTTTGCCATCGACACCCCAAGCTTAACCCCTTTTGGCCTATTTCATGCATTGTCACATATAATTATTATGATTGTAACAGCATCACTGGCAAAGTCAAAGTAGTGACTGAATATGACAGTCAAATACAAAGTGACAGAGTTCTATAGTAAAACACTTTATTAGCATAATGCAAATGAGTCAGAACAGATGCTCTCTCTTATCTGTGTGTCTGACCTGCTGCCAAATGTTGCTTTTATACAGTATGTGAGCTTTGAAGAAGCTTGCCTATAGGGCAGCAATTGGGTCTCCTCCGGCCCTGAACACAACTAAGTACATTAAACTCAAGTACTGTATTCAAATACACCTTTGAGGTAGGCTACTTTTACTTGCATGACTTGCAGTGGTGTAAAGTAACTAAGTACATTTACTTAAGTACTGTACTTCATTTTGAGGTATTTGTACTTTACTTGAGTATTTCCAATACTTTTACTTCTACTCCACTACATCTCGGATCCAAATATTGTACTTTTAATCCACTACAGGTATTTGAAAACTTTAGTTACTAGTTATTTTGCAGCTATAATTATAACATTATAAAACATACATTAACCACTTTAGATCTATTTTATACCTAGGCTAGTTGAAAATAGCTGATCTACAAGCTCAGCCCAGCTTGTAAGCTTGTAGATCTGCTATTTTCAAACATTTTGTACACTTACTTTTGGTACTTTAAGTACTTTTTGATGCCACTACTTTACTTTTATTCAATACATTTTGGATTCCAGACTACTACTGCAGTATTGATACTTTTACTAAAGTAAAAAATGTGAGTACTTTTTTTTCACCACTGATGACTTGCGCATTTCCAGGAGCTACACGTGTGTGAGCTGAGAGCAGTGGCGTCAGTTCAGCTACGGTATGGCAACATGACTGGTGTCTTGCACGTGTGCGAACCAGTCATGTTGCCATACCTTAGCAACAGGCATGATACATTTATTTTAAGAAATACATTTTATGTTTTTCCCCCCTGTTTCTACGGTTTCTTGGGCTGGATATGGCAGCCTGGAACGGTTGTTCAAGTGCAGCTAGACTTGGCATGTTAGTAAACGTGACACAATTAACAATAATGCATTGTACCTGTGCAGCTGACCTGCGGAACCGGGAATATACCATTTTGGGAAGAATAAAATTGTAGAGAATATAATTATAATACCTTGTTAAAGTGACCATTTTGTAAAACTTTGCATTTGGTTATTTTACTGTAATTTAACAACATAATAACCAGCACAGATAGACAAAGAGACATTCATGGATTTATGGACCCCTGGAGGGTATGGCAGCTGCATACCCCTGCCATACCCAATTGACGCCCTTGGCTGAGAGCCAGTGAGAGAAGAGTATGCAGCGATCTGAACACCTGCAACAAGCCAGGACAATCTCCTCCAACTGACAACGAGCGATAGAGAGTAACTTAGTACATTAAACCAATGTTTCTCAACCACTGTGCCTGGGGACCTTTGGTGTGCCCCTGAGAAGGGTCAAGTGTGCCCCTTGAAACTGCTTGAAAGCCAAGTATTGTATTTATCATTTTAAAAATGATTATAGTGAAAACAGCCAATCTACAAGCACACAACGCCTCGCACCGCGAGGCGTTGTGTGCTTGTAGATCTGCTGTTTTCACTACTGCTACTGCTGTTTTCGCTACTGTTTCACTACTTTGCGAAGAAACGTACAAATTTGAAACTTGGAGATAGGCTACGAGGTTTCTTCCCGACAGTGACGATATTTACACCCCCGTATTATGCTGGTGTGCCCATGGATTCTTGGGACATGAAAAGTGTGCCCATGCAGAAGAAAAGTGTATTCAAGTACACTTTTGAGGTACTTTTACTTGACTTGAGCGTTTCCATTGTGTCAGTGGGAGGAGCTTGTTCTGGATAGCAGGTGTTCAGAGCTGCATACTCAGTCTCTCGCTGGCTCTCAGCTCACACACACGTAGCTCCTGCTTTTGTTACTGATGTGGTTGTGTTGAAATAGTTTATTGTTGTAAATAGACTGGGGCAATAAAGCATATTCTTATGGCTGACAACCCTGTCGTATTTTGTTCCTCCTAATTTTGTCTGAACCGTGAGCATCTCTATATGACCAAATGGAGGCTTGTCGAAAGGTTGGTGAGTTTGCTGTGATCAACTCATACATTGTTGTGGAAGGTGCAGTTAATCTGTGTGTGTGTGCGTGCACGCGTGCGTGCATGTGTGTTAAATAAGCAGTGGTGGAAAAAGTACTCACATTTTCTACTTGAAGGACAACTTTGTTTTTTTACAACAAGGGTTCATATTTTAGATTGTAAATAGAGAAAAGAAAAAGTGAGTGTTAAAATGTTTTCATTTGCTTCGTTCTATTGTTTTATCCCGTTTACCGTGCTAAAATGTGGGGCATGCGTACGCATGGGGGCATACGTACAAGTGCCTAAATATGTCTTTTTAGACACAATAAGACAGCAGTTTCTTTATTGCTATTTACAGTAACACTTCTAGCCCCCATAAGTCACATCCAACCATGAAAGGTTGTGTTGTATCTTGGGAATGGGCTTAGGATATTCTGTGTAAAATGACATATTTAGCCACTTGTACGCATGCCCCCAACCACTGAAATAAGAATCTCTAAAACAATAGAAAGAAGTAAATGAAATAATTTTAACACTCATCTAAAATATGAACCCTTGTTGTAAAAAACTAAAGTTGTCCTTTAAGTAAAAGAATCAATACTGCATTGTACAGACAATATTATAGTTTAAATAAATGTTCATTTTGAATAAATCATTTTGAATAACTGTAGCTGTCATCTGACTGTGTTTGAACAGCACTCATTCACTAGGACAATAAAGTGTGTTGAATGTGAGGCTAACTTGCATAAACAGACATGAGCTGCTAGTAATCTGAGAGAACTGCACAATGATAAGATGATTACATCGAGCCACTATGAAACCTATCTGCTCATTTGACTTAGTGACCCAGGCACACAGCCAGCCAGCCAGCCAGCCAGCCAGCCAGCCAGCCAGCCAGACAGACAGACAGACAAATGTGAGTGATGTGAGATTCTGGTCTGCTCTACATCCAGGGACAATCTGTTTATTTGTTGTTACTCTTTGGGTCTTTTCTTGCCTTTAATAAATGATTCACAGAGAGTGTAGAGAGACAGGAAACAGGGACAGAGACACGCAGCAAAGTAACAGCACGTTCGGGAATCAAATCGGGGACTCACTGTCAGGCATCAGAGCCTATGTGATACGTGCCTTAAAGGGGAAGACCACCCATTTTCAATATTGAACTGTGTCATTGATATACCTTAGAGGAGTTGTGTGGAAATAGAAAACAAGTCCCCCCCCCCCCCCCCCCCCCCTTCTGTGTTGAACTGGAGGATTGATTTTGGGGTTTGTATTGCAAAGTACAATGTTGATGTGATAACTTTAACCACTTACACTTTATGTCATGCGCCGTTGTACGACAATCTGAAGGTTGATCAATGATGAGATGATTGCAATGAGACACTAATAAAACCCACTCTGCTCATTTGACTTAGTGAACCAGGCACTGGCAGGCAGACACTTTCACATGTCCAAGGTCAGTGGTGTGAGAACCATGTTTAACCAGTGGTTCTCAAACTGTTTCATTTTATATTTGAGGCTTTTTCCTCACCTTTTATTGCAAGTCCACACTGTAGAGAGACAGGAGACAGGGAGAGAGAGAGTCAGGGTGTGCAGCAAAGGTCTGCAGGGCTCGGGATTTGAACCGGGGACCCACTGTCAGGCATCAGAGCATAATGTGAGCGTAACATCTTTGCCATCGACACCCCAAGCTTAACCCCTTTTGGCCTATTTCATGCATTGTCACATATAATTATTATGATTGTAACAGCATCACTGGCAAAGTCAAAGTAGTGACTGAATACGACAGTCAAATACAAAGTGACAGAGTTCCATAGTAAAACACTTTATTAGCATAATGCAAATGAGTCAGAACAGATGCTCTCTCTTATCTGTGTGTCTGACTTGCTGCCAAACTGTTGCTTTTATACAGTATGTGAGCTTTGAAGAAGCTTGCCTATAGACAACATTCCTGGCCGATTATAATTGAAATACAAGCTCTTCGCTGTTGTGTTGTATCTGTGAATGCAATTGTTTTCTGTCTTTCAGACCTGTACTGTACGTCCAGGACCAATGAAGCCAGATGTGAGGGTCTCCTCATCATATTTATTGCAATAAAATATTTATACACACTTTTCTTTGACTTGTCCATGCCTTTTTTTTTTAACTGTTGAGGGTTTCAAATGTTGTACTGTATATTGTGTTATTGAGATAAGGAATGTTCCCAATGATGCTTTGAAGGAATGCTTTTAAACACTTGTCATTTTCAATTAATCCAGTTTGTTTTTGTATCTATTAAAGCCAAATGTATTCATTGTTTTGACGTGACAGTTTAGGATTTAATGATTAAATGAGCATTAAATATGAATGGATATTTATATTGCCTTGATTAGGATTAAATCGATGATTTACAGTGATATAGTGAAATGAACACAGCATAGGATGCACATAATAGGTGGGCTAATGTGTATTATGTCTATTCTGGAGTGGGTTGAGTTGTTGACAGGCCTATTTGTAAAAACATTAATGCATATCACACAACACAAGCCAACTGTGACTTCATCCCAGAACAGAGGAGAATGGAGATGACAACGTTTGACATGATCAACCAGCGTTCTGAAGGGAAAAGGTTTGCTAGCTAGAAATCATACAACATTCGCTTCCATGAAATACTGATTAGGTTCAATGCTTGCTTTCAAATACACAAATCTGTTTATTTGTAGGCCTATATCAATTCAATTCAAAGGAGCTTTATTGGCATGAGAAGACATGTTTATATTGCCAAAGCAAGTGTCAAATAAAATAAAAACAGTTTAAAATGGCGAACATATAATATGACATGCAGTTGGAGGGAGTACAGCATTGTGTAAAAAGCTATGTCGCATTGTGACATTTTATATATATATATACAGGGTATAAAGCTTTTGAAACAATTTAAATAGCGTTATTTTTTAAGAAGTTTGCATATGAAAAAAGGTAGTTTCATGACAGTACACTAGTACAAGGTCAACTAAAAGCATACGCCCAAGAAAGCCTATGGCAATTGTTTCAATTGAGATCTCTTTTTTTTTTCCTCCAACTCATAACATTGAATGATGGCAGAACAGGTGTGTATCGTCACAACTCATTTATTTATCAGCAGAGTGGATGAGTGTTGCCATTAAGTGACATTGTTAACATAAGTTACAAAGTAAAATTACAAAGTAAAACAATCCCGTCTCATTAGTTAAGAGGAGAATCAGATCAGATGAACGTAAACAGGAAATCGCGCTACGATCAAGCCCAAAAAAGGGCTTCCGGTCGGAAGTAGGGGGCGTGGCCAGGCATGTTGTCTATAGGGCAGCAATTGGGTCTCCTCCGGCCCTGAACACAACTAAGTACATTAAACTCAAGTACTGTATTCAAATACACCTTTGAGGTAGGCTACTTTTACTTGCATGACTTGCAGTGGTGTAAAGTAACTAAGTACATTTACTTAAGTACTGTACTTCATTTTGAGGTATTTGTACTTTACTTGAGTATTTCCAATACTTTTACTTCTACTCCACTACATCTCGGATCCAAATATTGTACTTTTAATCCACTACAGGTATTTGAAAACGTACTAGTTATTTTGCAGCTATAATTATAACATTATAAAACATACATTAACCACTTTAGATCTATTTTATACCTATGTGAGTACTTTTTTCCACCACTGATGATTTCCAGGAGCTACACGTGTGTGTGAGCTGAGAGCAGTGGCGTCAGTTCAGCTACGGTATGGCAACATGACTGGTGTCTTGCACGCGCGCGAACCAGTCATGTTGCCATACCTTAGCAACAGGCATGATACATTTATTTTAAGAAATACATTTTATGTTTTTCCCCCCTGTTTCTACGGTTTCTTGGGCTGGATATGGCAGCCTGGAACGGTTGTTCAAGTGCAGCTAGACTTGGCATGTTAGTAAACGTGACACAATTAACAATAATGCATTGTACCTGTGCAGCTGACCTGCGGAACCGGGAATATACCATTTTGGGAAGAATAAAATTGTAGAGAATATAATTATAATACCTTGTTAAAGTGACCATTTTGTAAAATTTTGCATTTGGTTATTTTACTGTAATTTAACAACATAATAACCAGCACAGATAGACAAAGAGACATTCATGGATTTATGGACCCCTGGAGGGTATGGCAGCTGCATACCCCTGCCATACCCAATTGACACCCTTGGCTGAGAGCCAGTGAGAGAAGAGTATGCAGCGATCTGAACACCTGCAACAAGCCAGGACATCTCCTCCAACTGACAACGAGCGATAGAGAGTAACTTAGTACATTAAACCAGTGTTTCTCAACCACTGTGCCTGGGGACCTTTGTGCCCCTGAGAAGGGTCAAGTGTGCCCCTTGAAACGGCTTGAAGCCAAGTATTGTATTTATCATTTTAAAAATGATTATAGTGAAAACAGCCGATCTAGGTGCGAGGCGTTGTGTGCTTGTAGATCTGCTGTTTTCACTACTGCTACTGCTGTTTTCGCTACTGTTTCACTACTTTGCGAAGAAACGTGCAAATTTGAAACTTGGAGATAGGCTACGAGGTTTCTTCCCGACAGTGACGATATTTACACCCCCGTATTATGCTGGTGTGCCCATGGATTCTTGGGACATGAAAAGTGTGCCCATGCAGAAGAAAAGTGTATTCAAGTACACTTTTGAGGTACTTTTACTTGACTTGAGCGTTTCCATTGTGTCAGTGGGAGGAGCTTGTCCTGGATAGCAGGTGTTCCGAGCTGCATACTCAGTCTCTCGTTGGCTCTCAGCTCACACACACGTAGCTCCTGCTTTTGATACTGTTACTGATGTGGTTGTGTTGTAATAGTTTATTGTTGTAAATAGTCTGGGGCAATAAAGCGTCTTCTTTTGGCCGACAACCCTGTGGTGTGTTGTTCCTCCTAACGTGAGCCTCTCTATAAGACCAAATGGAGGCTTGTCGAAAGGTTGGTGAGTTTGCTGTGGGTTGAACACATTTTCGTGGTAGGTGCAGTTAGTCTGTGTGTTGGTGCGTGCACGCGTGCGTGCGCGTGCGTGTGCGTGCATGGGTGTTAAATAAGCAGTGGTGGAAAAAGTAGCTCACATTTTCTACTTAAGTAAAAGTATCAATACTGCATTGTAGAAGTAGGCCTACTATGTTACAAGTAAAAGTCCAGAATTCAAAATGTACTTGAGTAAAAGTACAAAAGTATTGGCATCAAAATGTTCTTAAAGTACTAAAAGTAAAAGTATAAAATGTTTGAAAAAAGCAGATCTACAAGCTCACAACTCGTTGCATCGCAACGCGGTGTGAGCTTGTAGATCAGCTATTTTCAAATAGCCAAGGTATAAAATGGGGCTAAAGTGGTTTATGTATGTTTTACATTTATATCAGCAAACTAGTAACTATAGTTTTCAAATGAATGTAGTGGAGTAAAAGTACTTTGTTACTTTACACCACTGTAAATAGGTCTATATCGTGGTATTACTCATTGGTATCGGGTGTATGTTCAGTAACAGGGGTCTCCCAGTCTCTCCAGCTCTTTAGTTATCAGAAAACACATTTCCAGGTCGGGATACTAATTTAATCCAATCAGGAAAGAGTACCCCTAAGGGATACACTGTATACAGCACAAAGAAGTGAAATTGGAAGTTGACATAAAGAAATGAGCAGACAAAATTAGAACTGGAACACAAAAAAGTTATAGATACTTGAGGTCTCTTTCCTGTTTACAGAATTGGCAAACCCACCTGAAAATATATATTTCTGTAGCAATGATAACTATTGCAATATAGAGCTTTAACTTTTCACACAAAGCTCTATATTGCTACAGTAATTATTGAGTGTGTATTCATTGTCTGTCTGTCTGTCTGTCTATCCGTCCGTCTGTCACTAAGTCAAATGAGCAGATAGGTCTCATATAGTGTCTCATTGTAATCATCTTATCATTGTGCAGTTCTTTCAGATTACTAGCAGCTCATGTCTGTTTATGCAAGTTAGCCTCACATTCAACACGTTTTATTGTCCTAGTGAATGAGTGCTGTTCAAACACAGTCAGATGACAGCCACAGTTGGTTCAGGCACTCATTCAAAATGATTTATTCAAAATGAAAATTTATTTAAACTACTAATATTGTCTGTACATCACTGTAAAAGTCAATATAACTTTCTCCATAACCTGCTTCTTCCTCCTTGTCTAGCTTACGTTTTCTAATTATTATGGTGGAGTAAAAGTATTAGATTTGCCTCTAAGATGTAATGGAGTAGAAGTAAAAGTACAGAACATTGGTAATAGAGACACTAACTGCTGCTTTGCCGGATGTTACAAACCCTAACCATAACCCCTTGAGAACGTCAGTCCTACTTGCACACCATCAACTCTTGACGGGTTTAATTGTTTGAATGTGTTTGCTATGTTAGAGACGGCCTGACACCATCCATCCATCCATCCATCTTCAACCGCTTATCCGGAATCGGGTCGCGGGGGTAACAGTTCCAACTGAGACTTCCAGATTTTCTTATCCTGCGCAACTTCCTCCACTCCCTCTGGGAGTATACCGAGGCGTTCCATGGGCCTTTAAAGGACAACTTTAGTTTTTTACAACAAGGGTTCATATTTTAAATTGTAATTAAAGAATATAAAAGATGAGTGTTATTAACATTATTTCATTTACTTCTTTCTATTGTTTTAGAGATTCTTATTTCAGTGGCTGGGGGCATGCGTACAAGTGGCTAAATAGGTAATTTTACACAGAATAAGCCCATTCCCAAGATACAACGCAACCTTCATGGTTGGATGTGACTTATGGGGGCTAGAAGTGTTACTGTAAATAGCAATAAAGAAACTCCTGGCTTATTGTGTCTAAAAAGACATATTTAGCCACTTGTACGCATGCCCCCATGCGTACGCTTGCCCCACATTTTAGCACGGTAAACTCAACAAAACAATAGAACGAAGCAAATGAAAACATTTTAACACTCACCTTTTTCCTAATTACAATCTAAAATATGAACCCTTGTTGTAAAAAAAACAAAGTTGTCCTTTAACAAACAACGTTCTGTGAACTGAATGGCCTCTAACCAACACCATCCAACAGGGGCGTCAATTGGGTATGGCAGGGGTATGCAGCTGCCATACCCTGGGTCCAGGGGGGAAAATAAAAGTTACTTTCAAATATAAATCCATGAATGTCTCTTTGTCTATCTGTTCTTGTTATTATGTTGTTGAATTACAGTAAACTACACAATTTAACAAAATGGTCACTTTAACAAGGTATTATAATTATATTCTCCACACTTGTATTCTCCCCATCTTGACAGAATGGTATATTCCCAAGTTCCGCAGGTCAGCTGCACAGGTGCAATTCATTATTGTTAATTGTGGCACGTTTACTAACATGCCAAGTTTAGCTGCAATTGAACAACCGTTCCAGGATGCCATATCCAGCCCAGGAAACCGTCAAAACGGGGGAAAAATATAATGTACTTAAAATAAATGTATCGTGCCTGTTGCTAAGGTATGGCAACATGATTGGTGTCTTCGCGCGCGTGCAAGACACCAGTCATGTTGCCATACCTTAGCTTTTTCTGAACTGATGCCACTGCCATCCAATGAACTGAATTTATCTTGAATATATTGATCTGCATGTTGCTGTTTCCATCTACTGGAGTAAAGTAAAAATGCTTCAAAATTGTACTATGGTACCTTACTAGAGTAACTATACGTTACCTTACACCACTGCTCAAATGCAAACAGTTTGACAGCAAGTTTGACCCATTTACATGCACAGTTATGCTGATAACTGTTTCACAATGGAACTGTCACGTTATATTTGACTGTCATATTATGCCACTGTCGGCTTTGACAGCCTCTTGCATCTATATTTTTGGACAGACTTTTTTTATAGACAAAACAAAATGGACAAAATTACCGACCTACAAGCTCACAACGTGGCACAATGTGACACTTTTATATCCAGATTATTTTGCTACATTTGCACTAAAACTGTCGAACTTTATTACGACAATGTATAAATAGGGCACAAGTGGTTAAGCTTGTGTGCAGAGTGGTTAAGGGGATCCCTGGCTAATACGACAAATATGCCTTAATACATTATACGTGTCCTCTATAACTACTATGTAAAATCAAAAACACCCTAAATATTGTATTTCTTCTAGAAATAGCTAATCGTTCACTCAATAGGGGAAATGCCTGTTGCAAGTTGACGATGTCATAAAACCATGTGTGATCTATCCCTATGAAATTTATGGCATGGATGTGAAAATAAAAACAAACTTATACTTCCTATGGTTAATATGAGCATCAAATACATATTTCAAATGTGTGTCTTTTTTTAAGGTATATTTGTCATTAGCCGGGGATCCTTTTAAGGCATAACCTGGAAACCAGATGAATCTGACATTGCAAAAAAGAAAAAATGCCTTAAAGGGGAAGACCACCCATTTTCAATATTGAAATATGTCATTACTATACCTTAGAGGAGTTGTGTGGAAATAGAAAAAAAGTTCCCCCCCCCTTCTTTGTTGCCTAGAACTGGAGGATTGATTTGCGGGATGTATTGTAAAGTACAACTTGATGACATCACACATTGTACAGTACTTTACAATACAAACCCCAAAATGGGGTGAACTTTTTTTCTATTTCCACACAACTCCTCTAAGGTATATTAATGACACAGTTCAATATTGAAAATGGGTGGTCTTCCCCTTTAAGGCAGAGCCAAATGGTGCCATGGCATTGGTCCGAAGGTTCATTAGTCCGAATTTGTTAAGAATACTATGCCTAACCCTAACCCTAACCTCAGTAACCCTAACTAAATTCGGACTAAGGAACCTTCGGACTAATGAACCTAAGGACTATTGAACCTTCGGACTTATGGGCAGTCCCCAAGCCAAACATCTACCTGCTAGATAGTCTGAAACATTTGGGAAGCTCTGGAATCACGCAATGATCTTGTCGCAGAGGCTTTCACGCACAACAAGCAAAAACTCTGCGAGCAAAGCTTGATCTTGAGTCAGACTGAGGGTTTCGTCGGCGAGCGCCGAAAATGGTCGGTGACAGCATAATCGGAGCAATTATCTTGCAGTGTGTACCAGCCCTTAGTCTGGCCATGCCAGGCTATAAGGCACATACCACATAGGCTGCTGCTTCACAGTGAGTACCTGTTTCTCTCTACACTGTGAATTATCAAGAAAAGGCAAGAAAAGACCCAAAGAGTAACAACAAATAAAGCGATAGAACCTGGATGTAGAGCAGACCAGGATCTCATATCACTCACATTTGTCTGTCTGTCTGTCTGTCTGTCTGTCTGTCTGTCTGTCTGTCTGTCTGTCTGTCTGTCTTTCCGTCTATTTGCCTGGTTCACGAAATTAAACCAACACTTATGTTCTAGTTTGGCAGTGACATCATTTTCCATAGGAATAGTCTACAGTATTCTGTCAATAGATCAACAGCCGCCTGTGACCACGTGTCATTTGTTTACATATTTGGTTCTGTTAACAAAAGTCCAATGTGAACGCTACCCAGACCAAATTCAAGATTTGGTCCCTGATCCGGACCTTCTAAGCGGACTTTGGGTGTGAAAGGGGCCTAAGTCAAATGAGCAGATATGCTGTAGGTATCGTAGTGTCTCATTGTAATCATCTTATCATTGTATAGTTCTTTGAGATTGCTAGCAGCTCATGTCTGTTTCAAGCCCCCAGACACCAGGGGGAGGCCTGAAGCCACATTGACATGGTGGCCGTTTGAGGTAGTCTACTGCAGCTTTTTAACGGTTGGGGCCAGAAACATGAAAGCGCATCTAGGCTTCTTTGTATTGACAGCGCGTCCATGAACACAAACGGTGATGCAAAACGCGTCACATAGGCCCCACTATGTCACATTTCAAACCCGGAAGAAGGGGTTGAAATTTGGCTTCATGCGCTGGGTGAGCAACTCAATACAAGTGGACGGGCGGGGATATCCGGTGTCCTCTCTGTTCTTCTTATAACTCTATGGTCTGTTTATGCAAGTTATAGCCTCACATTCAACATGTTTTATTGTCCTAGTGAATGAGTGCTGTTCAAACACAGTCAGATGACTGCTACAGTTGGTCCATGCACTTATTCAAAAGGATTTCAGTGTACAAGATACACTACACCACTAAGATACCCATGCCATGTACCTGTCAAAAAACGTTAAGGATGTCCACAATTACAACACCAGAGGCAGCACCACAGATCACGTTCAACCCAGGGTCAAATCAGTCAAACGGTCAAACTCATTCTTCTGCTATACCACCAAAATTTGGAACGCCTTAACCAAAGGCCTTAAAGGAGTGTGGATCCCTAGCATCCTTTAAAATCGCCCTGAAAAACCACTTACAGGCGGCAGCCGTTCGCAACTGGTAAAAACAAACCTAGCACTGCCTTACCCTCCCCTGACCCTTCTTTGTATTTATCTACTGTGTATTGTTTTGCACTGTTTTTTATCTAATGCATAGTACTGTGTTCTATCCGTCTGTCATTCAATGTTATGAGATACTTCAATGGTATCCTGTGTAAATAAGCCAAGTGCTTTTCTAGGATCTCCTTTTAGTTGACCTTGAACCAGTGAGCTGTACTTTCATGAAACTGTACCTTTGCCACCGCTGGACCCATCGATCATCTCTGTTATTCATGTGGTCATATAAGAGGGTCTTATAATAACTGTAGGCTGAGGGACCCACATACTTGAACCTGTAAATCACTCAGAGACCACTTCCTGTATCTGGACTTTCCCTTGCCTAGCTTCCTTGTAGCTGCTCCTCCCTCTACTTCTGCTTGTTCGGACAGACGTCCTGCATTTTAGACCTGGATCGGACCCACAGACGGGATAGCTTCGATGTTCGCTTCGCAGGAGGAGTTGAAGAATGGTGGTACGCAAAGCATGCTGGTAGTTGGAATAATGCACTCAGGAACATGATAGAACAATAATGACTACATTCTTTATTTAAAATTAGGTTTTTATGTGGCCACACCCACCAGTTCATTAAGTATGTCAGGTTGTCATGGTGGGGTGGTGACCCAACTGAAGTTAGCCACACCCACAGTGTTGGCTGAATGGTAAAAGGGGAGGGGATGATTATATGATGTCATTTTATCTGTGTTTTTGGATTGGCGATTTTTGACCCACAAGGTGTCAGCCTCCAGGAGGAAACCCCAAATACAAAGGGAATACCGGTATATAATTGCTCATAACGACCACACCAGGGGGTCTAATGAAGTACTGTCAACCTCCTAGACAAATGACTGGAACTTGTTCCAGCGGTGCCCCTTTAACTTTTTCCCTGCCAGATGTTGTTATTTATTATTGGGTTTTGTGCCAGCAAAAGCACCTTACCTTTGCGATGTTATAGACAAAGATGTATTATTATTTTTTTTTCATTATTATTTTTTAATTTTCTCCTTAAAGAGGTGTACCGTGGCTCTACCAACAGTAGAGGGCAGCCTCATGCAAGAATTAATGTGAAAATGGTCTCAGTAGGCTCTCGTTCGTCAAGGCAGCGCAGTCGCTACAGAGCAATAGATCCAGAGGAAATCACATGGAAGTGTTTTGTTACTCCATTGATGCTAACGTCCAGTGGGTTTTTGAGAGTACTTTTACGGGAGCTGTTTCAACGGTACACACCCGCGCGACCCCTCATCAGTTTACAGACATCAAACCAAGGTACAAAAGAACGAGCCAAAGAACGTACAATTGGCATCGCGCCGCCGGGAAAAATGGGGCGAACGGGAACGTTCAAAGCGTTGATAGAGTTAAGATGTCTATCACTGTTTTCTTTTCAAAGAAAACAAACATTGTCCTTTGCTCGGAATATCAATTAAACTGGGGGAAAAGTAAAAATATTTTACTGTGTGTGCGTGTGTGTGTGTGTGTGTGTGTGTGTGTGTGTGTGTGTGTGTGTGTGTGTGTGTGTGTGTGTGTGTGTGTAAACACACAAAGACGTGTGTGTGTGTGTGTGTGTGTGTGTGTGTGTGTGTGTGTGTGTGTGTGTGTGTGTGTGTGTGTGTGTGTGTGTGTGTGTGTGTGTGTGTGTGTGTGAGCGCACATCTTTGTTTGTGTGTGTTTTCCAATCTCTCGTGTCAGCTGCTCTCCACAAAGTTAATGTTTGATTTCTCTCCCATCTACCCCCTCCTCCTCCGACCTTTTACTGGAAAACAAATGGGGTCACAAGACTTTATCGATTTGGGGGTCACTGACATGATAATGTTTGAGAAGCACTGCCATACAATTTAAAGGGATATTCCACTTTCAACAGGAAAACATGGGCTTTTCTCCACATACACACCCATTGTAACTTCCAACTCCATTTTAACCACGATAGATTCATTAAAAACACCCATATTTTTTTCTGGTGACTCATAATACCCTCCTAATACGTGAGCAGGACGTGTTTTTTCGATAACTTTTTTTGTTTATTTTTTATAATTATTTGGGAAAATGGGAAAATAATTAAATACAAATACGTATTAGGAGGGTAATATGAGTCACCAGAAAAAATCATGGGTGTTTTTAATGAATCTATCATGTTTAAATTGAAGTTTGAAGTTACAATGGGTATGTGTGGGGAGAGGCCCTGGGCCTGGAGGGCCTGGTAACATTTCTTTTTTTTTTTTTAGACTTGTTTTTTGGGCTTTTTATGCCTTTATTTGATAGGACATAAGGCTGACAGGAAATGGGGAGAAAGATGGGGAATGACATGTGGCAAAGGTCATCCGGATCGGGAATCGAACCGGTGACGCCAGCAGGCATCATAGACTAGTATGCGGTACACGCCTTGACCACTAGGCCAGCGGACGCCCCCGGCCTGGTAACATTTACATCAAATATCTAAATATTGAATCAAACAAATTAAAAACTGTTCAGAGCCTGATTAGACCATAAAATTACCAAAAAAAAAATTTGAAAGTAAAATATCCCTTTAAAGGAGTAGTTCACCCCCAAAATGACTTTTTTTCTATTGATTAGTCACGCCATGGAGACTAGAGTTCAATAATATTTTTTGTTTTTTGTCGCATTCCTAAGACAAAGATGTGATAACAATAAATTTACCCCCATCCGGAATCAATGGGGTAAATTTACTCAAATAACATTTGAGTAAATTAACACTGGAGTATTTCCGATTTTCAGTTCAGGCAAATATTGTACTTTGACTCCACAACATATTATTTTAAAACCTTATAGTTAATAGTTACTTTGTAGAATTCGATTATTATTACAAAACATATATTAACCACTTCAGCTCTACAGTATATACATTTTGGCCATTTGAAAATAGCCGATCAACACACGATCAACGCATTGTGAGCTTGTAGATCTGCTATTTTCTGAAAACGTGTGAAATGGGACATTCAGCATACTACTTTCTACTTTTGATACTTTAAGTAGTTGGAATTTGTCCCATTTTTCTTGTGATTTAATTCTAAAGAGGTTGTACTTTGTTTCAGAGAAAACATCTTTGAAAACCAAACTGCAGGTGCCTCCCCTGATGCAGTTAAACATGTGGTAATAATCACGGATGGGAATCCAACTGATAAAGACAAAGGCATTATCCAAAAGTATGACGACAAAAACATAATTCGATTAGTCATCGGGGTAAGTCGGTGGATGGATGAAGTTTGATTTTAAACATCCTTTTAGTTTTGTATTTATTAATAATTTTGCCCTGCAGTAAACAGTAAACACTCATTATTATAACTTGCAATCAAATGTTATTACAAACATAAGCAATTATTATTATTATGATATTATGATTAGCATATTATGATTATTATTATATAAGTGTGGTTTCCCCTGCAATGCAACCAGATCAAGTATAGTACTTGTCAAACATATTTCTAGATAAACATGTTTCTTTTTGCCACGCTACTCCTCCCATATGTCAAATCGAGCGGCTTCGTCGGGAATCAAGTCCTTGCATTTTGCTAAATTACCTTATGTATAGTTTTATTTATCTACATTTTGAATTCATTTTCTCAATTGACTTTAATTACAATTTTAACTTTTCCCAAATATGGAATATCATAGATGTCTGACATTATAATTAGTGAATACATTTTCCCCATTGACTCAGCAAAGTCAAAGGTTGCCCAACTTGCCCCGCAAGGCAACCAGACTATAGTTCTTTGGGTTTTTACTCATCATCTGATGTAACTCGTCAGCCAGTTCAGAGCAGTTCTAGTTATCAGCTGCAATGAGTTCAATTGTTGCATTCTGTTCGCAGGTCAAAGATGTTTCTCTGGATAGACTGGAAGCCATCGCCTCAGAGCCCAGAAGGAACAATACTTTTAAAATTGAGGACTACAATGGACTCACAGGAATACAGAAAGATGTAGAAAGAAGGATATGTAACACTTCAGGTAATTCTTTATTAGATTTCCTCAACATCTTAAGATCATTGCAATCAGATTGAACAAGCATTAAACACTAGTGAACACTGAAATTAAACATTGAGCTTTGGACTTTTGGTCAGACCTGCACCCACGCGCGCGCACACACACACACACACACACACACACACACACACACACACACACACACACACACACACACACACACACACACACACACACACACACACACACATTCGTACACTCTCATTCGTACAGCCCAATGTGACCACTGCACAACCACAACCCCCTTTGATTAATAGTTTATATCATTGTGCCAGAAGTATAAGTTAATTAGGTGTTAAAGGAGTAGTTCACCCTCAAAATGATTTTTTTTCTAACGATGACTCACCCCATGGAAACTTGAGTTCAATAATATATATATATATATATATATATATATATATATATATATATATATATATATATATATATATATATATATATATATATATATATATATATATATATATATATATATATAGTTTTTGTCGCATTCCTAAGCCAATAATTTGAAGAGAACCTTTGTAAGCCCATTGATTCTGGACGGGGACCCAAATGCATGTGGGTCTCCATCCAGAATCAATAGGGGTACATTTATTATAATCAAATTATTGGCTTAGGAATTTGACAAAAACAACACAATATTATTGAACTCAAGTCTCCATGGGGTGAGTAATCGTTAGAAAATAGTAATTTCATTGGGGGGTGAACTACTCCTTTAAGTGTTACAACATTCTCCTGTTTCCCTCAGCTCAGCCCTCATGTCTCAACAACTGTGGCTACAACCTGGGAAGCTGCTCTTGTTTCAGCAACTGTTCGTACTATGGCAACTGTTGCTATGACTACAACAGTGCCAGGTTTTGATTGATTGATTAATTGAATTGATTGAAGACTTTATTAGAAGTTTGCATAGGAAAAGGTACAGTTTCACGATGGTACAGTTCACTGCTACAAGTTCTACTAAAAAGAGATCCTAGAAAAGACTAAGACTATTTCCATAGGAAACCATCAAATCAACAGCATTGACGCTCTCTGCCTGTCTCCACTTGACATCGACTTTGTTGTTCATCATGACTGAGGAAAGACAAGCATGTTGTCTCAGTTTTTACAACAGTTAGTTTCAGTTGAGTAATTTGATTGGACAAGAGGCATTCCATGAGTGCTGATGTTTATAAAAGTATTGGAACATGTCACTCAGCTAGCTAATGTTAGGAACGAGGCATACATTGGTTGGCAGATTACAGCAGAATTAAAAAATCAAACCATCGGTTCGAAGTGAAGCGGTGAATTTGAGCGTCAATAGTGTGTGTGTGTGTGTGTGTGTGTGTGTGTGTGTGTGTGTGTGTGTGTACTGTGTGTGTGTGTGTGTGTGTGTGTGTGTGTGTGTGTGTGTGTGTGTGTGTGTGTGTGTGTGTGTGTGTGTGTGTGAGTGACGCGTACACATTTAACATGTCATAGATTAATGGATCTCAAAGTGGATTCCAGGGTCTCTGTGGGTCTAAATTGATCCTTTCAAGTCTGTAACTCTGACAGTGTACAAATGGAACCAAATGAAAATGTGTACACTGTCAGAGTTAAGGGGAGACCTTGAAATTTGAAAGTTTGAGAAACACTGTCATAGATACAGTGTTGTTTTTGTTGACGAGACGATAACGAAAATGATTTCGTTGACGCCCCTTTTTTTCCACGTTTATGACGTAACGTTAACGAGCTAAAATCTCTAGTCTGGTGACGAAAATCTGACGAGACGAATGTGTGTTTTCGTTATCTAGACGAGACTAAACGAAAATGTTAGTGTGTGGACGAAGTCAAAATGCATGACCATTTTCTGCCATTAATGTGGATCGGGTGGCCATTACGTCCGTTCCGTCATATTTTGGATCAAAGACTCAGCAGTCTGCTCTAACTCCAGCTGTCCCCAGACCGCAGCGCATCTAGCTAGCAGTGACTGGAGAGGCAACGCAGCCGTCGATAGAAAGTAGCGCCTGGTACAAGCTGTTGTAAACCGCATGATTGGTGGATTCTCCGCTTTGAAAACTGCCTGACTGTAATGATTTTATTCCTCTCCTCCAAGGCTAAAGGAACGGGGCTAAAACGCTAGCATGCTAACGATTTAGCCACGTTCCTTCAGGAACAACAAACGTAGGCTAAAAGTAACAATTATGTAACGTCACTGCTTCGATGCAGAACGGCACGCGGCTGAATCGCAATGCAAACAAATTGTCTTAATCTAAAACTTTTTAAGAAGTCCTCTACTCCATCACTATGCAGTGTGTGCGCTGACCGACACAGCACAGTAAACACTGCAGCCGGGCGCAACCAGTGAGTGGCGTCAGTTCAGAAAAGCTAAGGTATGGCAACATGACTGGTGTCTTGCGCGCGTGCAAGACACCGGTGATGTCGCCATACCTTAGCAACAGGCACGATTACAGTACATTTTATTATTTCCCCCCTGTAGCTAAGGTATGGCAGCAGCCATAGCTTGCCATACCCAATTGACGCCTCTGGGCACAACAGGACTTAGCGTTTGTCAATCTGTGGGTCGAGACCCCAGAGAGGTCCCAAAATGATTTTGGGGGGTCCCCAAATGATTAACTTAATGTCCAACATTGTTTTCTCACTCAACTGTAAACAAAACAACATGCAGTGTATTGAGGGTTTATGTACATGTCTAAAGTGACAACGTAAGGACTTTTTTAAAATCTGAAATGACAAATTAAATTGACAAAGGGTCAAATTGTCAAATATTAGAGGCTGAAATTGTGAAAATAGCTGATCTACATGCTCACAATGCCTCGCAACGTGAGGGGTTGTGAGCATGTAGATCTGCTATTTTCACAATAGAACCGTGTTATACAAAATGTTATGCCTCAACTCCTAGTGCTCGTCAGGGTGGGGGGTCCCCAGTTAAAATATGATTATTTTGGGGGTCGCAGCCAGAAAAGGTTTAGAACCACTGCCTTATTGACTGTGTTTCATTCATTTATTTAAAGACACATTTTTCTTTTTGACTAAAACTATTGACTAAAACTGGACTAAAACCTTTGTGTGGGTTCGTCGACTAAAACTTGACTAAAACTATCAGGGATATAAATGACTAAAATCTGACTAAAAAGAAGCATTTCGTCAAAAAGACTATGACTAAGACTAAATCTAAAATGCCCGCCAAAAACAACACTGCATAGATAGGCCTAATCATGCTTTTCTAACTTGGATGTTTTGTCCAGTGTGTTCAAAGGACCTTGTTTTTGTATTTGATGGATCAAGAAGCATGTCAGAGTCTGAGTTTGAAAAAAACAAGGATTTTATACTGGATGTTATGAAAACCTTCAATGACTTGAATGCACCGATCAAGGTTGTTATTTTTTACATTTTTATTGTAACATTCATGCATTTTGCAGATGCTGAACATAACATATGCCTATATTTCTTCTATTTCATCCAATAAAGTTAGCATAATATGTTCACGTTCTCTTTTTTAGTTTGCTGCAGTTCAGTTCTCCTCCGGATTCGGGACAGTTTTTGACTTCAATGACTACTGTATGGGGAGAGCGCCTGAATATCTCAAGAGAGAAAAGCAAATGAAATCACTCACCAACACACACGGCGCCTTAACATTTGTGCTGTGAGTTAAGAAATACTGTCTATTTGTTCAAAACCTCCACCTACACTATCCCCCCGATTTGACAGATTGCATGGGTTGGCATCAGCAGTCATGTAAAGTAACTAAGTACATTTACTTAAGTACTGTACTTATTTTGAGGTATTTGTTTACTTTACTGGAGTATTTCTGATTTTCAGTATTTTTATTTCTACTCCACTACATCTCAGAGGCAAATATTGTACTCCACAACAATTATTTTAAAACCTTATAGTTACATATATTAACCACTTCAGCTCTACAGTATACATTTTGGACATTTGAAAATAGACGATCAACGCATTGTGAGCTTGTAGATCTGCTATTTTCTAAAGATTTGTACAGGCCTAAATCTGAAACTTGTGAAATGGGACATTCAGCATAATGAGTATAGGCTACTTTCTACTTTTGATACTTTAACCCTGCAAGACCCGAATTAATTTCTACTTGCCAACAAATTTTTTTTTTTTTAAATCTGTGTTTTAGGAGTCCTAATCACAGGAAAATGTAATATTATTACATTTTTCGTAAGGTTTTATAGCCATAAATCATAAATCATGCTCTAATTTGCATTTTGGGGATATTTTTTAACAATAATAACACATTCTAATGATCACGAAAAACATATTACAGGCATTTTACTTGTATTTTAGTTAGAGAGGAATAGCTTCAGTGAAAAAGTGGGATGTTGTTCGTCAAGACTCTGGACTCCAGAGATCTTTAAGTGGTGTGAATGTCAGCCTCTGTGGGGGGGTGGGGGGGGGGGGGGGGGGGGGGGGTATTTATATGCAAATATCGTGGCCAATGGCATTGTAATACTAAACAATAGGATTTAATGGTGATGTTAATGTGAAAAAAAGAACAGGAAAACTAATTATAACATTTTTTTTAAAAAACGTTACCAAAAAGCAACGCTGGGCCTTGCAGGGTTAGTTGGAATTTGTCCCAGTATTCTTGTGATTTAATTCTAAAGAGGTTGTACTTTGTTTCAGGGAAAACATCTTTGAAAACCAAACTGCAGGTGCCTCCCCTGATGCAGTTAAACATGTGGTAATAATCACGGATGGGAATCCAACTGATAGAGACAGACGAGGCATTATCCAAAAGTATGACGACAAAAACATAATTCGATTAGTCATCGGGGTAAGTCGAGTGGATGGATGAAGTTTGATTTTAAACATCCTTTTTGTATTTATTAATCATTTTGACCTGCAGTAAACACTTATGATAACTTGCAATCACATTTTATTATAAACATAACCAATTATTACCCTTATGATATTATGATTAGCCTATGATTATTATTATTATATTAGTGTGGTTTCCCCTGCAATGCAACCAGATCAAGTATAGCACTTGTCAAACATATTTCTAGATAACAATTACAATTTAATATTTTCCCAAATATGGAATATCATAGATGTCTGACATTAGACATAGACCACATGAGACTGACACAGTATGTCCATATATGGGCATTCTAAGATATGGGCCTAATACTGATTACATCTATGGGCATAAAAGGGACAAGGACTGACACAGAGATCTCCATGGCCATTCATTTTTTAGAGAATTAAAGGGATATTCCACTTCCATTTTATCGTTTAATCAGGCTTTTGTGAACACCCTGAACAGTTTTTAATTTGCATGATTCAATATTTAGATATTTGATGTAAATGTTATCAGGCTCTCCAGGCCCAGTCCCTCTCCACATACACACCCATTGTAACTTCAAACTCCATTTTAACCATGATAGATTTATTAAAAACACCCATTATTTTTTTCTGGTGACTCATACTACCCTCCTAATACGTGAGCAGGCCATGTTTTTTCATTTATTTTTAATAATTATTTTGGAAAATGGAAAAAATGTAATACAATAAAATATTATTACAAATAAATGAAAAAGTTATCGAAAAAACACAGCCTGCTCACGTACTAGGAGGGTATTATGAATCACCAGAAAAAAATAACAGGTGTTTTTAACAAATCTGTCATGGTTAAAATGGAGTTTGAAGTTACAATGGGTGTGTATGGGGAGGCGCCCTGCAGGAGGAGGACTGATAACATTTACATCAAATATCTAAATACTGAATCAAGCAAATTAAAATCTGTTCAGGGTGTTCATAAAAGCCTGATTAAACAATAAAATGACCAAAACATTTTTTGAAAGTGAAATATCCCTTTAATTCTCCCCATTGACTCTGCAAAGTCAAAGGTTGCCCAACTTGCCCCACAAGGCAACCAGACTATAGTTTTTTTTTTTTATCATCTGATGTAACTCGTCAGTCAGTTCAGCGCAGTTCTAGTTATCAGCTGCAATGAGTTCAATTTCAATGGTGTTGTTCTATGGAGATTCAAGATACTTCTTGATCTCCATGTTGCATTCTGTTCGCAGGTCAAAGATGTTTCTCTGGATAGACTGGAAGCCATCGCCTCAGAGCCCAGAAGGAACAATACTTTTAAAATTGAGGACTACAATGGACTCACAGGAATACAGAAAGATGTAGAAAGAAGGATAAGTAACACTTCAGGTAATTCTTTATTAGATTTCCTCAACATCTTAAGATCATTGCAATCTGACTGAACATTAAACACTAGTGAACACTGACATTAAACATTGAGCTTTGGACTTTTTTTTGTCAGTCAGTCAGTCAGTCAGTCAGTCAGTCAGTCAGTCAGTCAGTCAGTCATCAAGTGGGTTAACATTAAAGATAGCTGAGGAAATATCTTTCAACTGCTTCCCAATGTCATTCATGCCATGGCACACATTTAACACAAAAAACATAACCTTGTGAAAATAAGTAGTTATATGGTTTAGGAAAATTAAATTAAATAAAACACAATCTACCTGAAAATAGATTACCAAGCCTTCTGTCTGTGTAGCTAACATTGATACAGTAGTTAAGTAGAGCTACAATTTGTAATATATGACTGAGCCCACATTGAACAGTTTTGTTCTCTCCATGAAAGCAAGGAAAATAGATAAAATAAACTAATGAAGTATAAAATAAAATAGACCTGAAAACATATTCCCCAATCTGAGTCTAGTGAGATGGGTGGCATCGCATCTTGTCCGTTGCAATATTGCTGAACACTGGCTTGTGTGAGGTGAAGGCGATATGCATGCATGCACTGGCTGAGGTGCACGTCTGTCAGCCTGTTGCGCTTCTGATCTTTAATCAGATTCATAGCTGAAAACCCTGACTCACAAATATACAAATATAGGTTGATCCAAACATTGTCAAAAGGTAAATGGCAAGTTTGTTGCAGTTCTTATACTGCTGTGCAGCGTGAGTCCAAAACGCGCACAGCTCTTCATCCTTGAACGTGGCTTTCAGGAGGTCGTCTGTCTGTAGTCACGTCATTTTCAGCTGGAATGTGCCCTCGTCAATGCGGGGGAGCCTTAGTCTCGGCTGGACAAACTTGGCAAATTAACTTTCCAGGGGAAAACTGGTCAGATGGGGAAAGAGACGGCATACATCCAACTCGGGATGGTGTGCAGCAGTGTTGTTTTTGACAGCAAATTTTGATTTAGTTTTAGTCATAGTCTTTTGAATACAATGTCATTTAGTTGTAGTCATAATTTAGTCACCTGAAAAGTTTTAGTTTTAGTTTTAGTCTAGTTTTAGTTGACTGAATATCTACAGTTGATTTAGTCAACTAAAATGTATTTTGTCAGGCCTTGATGGCATCGTAATGACTGATTTTACACTTGGTTGCATGCAGCAGTCGACAAAAATTTTTCGTCATAGTTTTAGTCGACGAAATCAACACTGGGTTGCAGACTATCTCCAAAAACATGGATGATTTTATAAAGAATTCATGACCAACCAGAGTTGAGACCAGAAAGCAGAGTTGCAGTCTTACACGCTTCTCTGTGCTTCCACCAGAGCAGCCACCTACCCAAATTAAAACAATTATAACTGTTCGACCAGTTAGGTGTACTATACCAACTGGACAAGGATCTGTGCATACAAACTTAGTACAGATCAAAACCAATGTAGTAATACCAGTAAAACATAACTATTAAGTGTGGGCTTCTGAACATTAGATCTTTAAGTAAACAAGGTGTATCAGTAAATGAAATCATATCAGACAATCACCTTGATATGTGCTGTCTTACAGAGACATGGCTAAGTGAGCTCGAATATGTCAGTCTCAATACAGCCACCCCACCAAGTCACACGAATACACATATTCCTCGTGACACTGGCCGGACGGGAGGTGGAGTTGCAGCCATCTTCAACCCCAGCTTGGCTATCAGCACTGGAGCCAAACCTACAGTAGCCTACTTACAAATCATTTGAAAGCGTAGTTCTTAATCTTTCACACCCAAGCTGTAAATCATCACAGCCACTATTATTTGTCATAGTGTACCGCCCACCTGGCGCTTACATTCTATTTCTATCTGAATTCTCTGAATTCTTGTCAAGTTTGGTCCTCGCTTCTAATAAGATTATTTTAAACGGGGACCTGAACGTACACATTGATGTAGAAACCGATAGCCTTGGTAGAGCATTTAGCTCATCGGGCCGCTAAATCACCGACCGGTCAGTAGATTTAGCGGCCAGTTGGTAGAATTAATGGCCGGGTCGGTAATATAGCGGCCAGGACCCGACCCCTGTTGGAGGCCGCAAAATGATCTCGCCCCTACTGCCCTTTTGACCGACCAGATATTAACTCAAGGAGGGCACACAGTTTGGCATAAGTTTGAAAAAGATGTATTCCCCCCAAGTGAAAAAGGCAGCAAATTCAAAGGGAGACCAAAGAGCTACAGTATATCAGCTCCTGAGCACCTCACTCTGGCAAACTACAGCACTTTACACTTTAAATACACCATGGCCCCTCCCACCAGTCCAGACCAGACCACCAAATCCATTAGGGTGAATTCTACACATGAATTATGAACATGAAGTGTCCTTCATGTTCATAAAATCTTTAAATCAGATCAATGCATCATGTAAATATTAATTTAGAATGTCGATCTGCTACTTTGCTATAAATAAATGTCCAGTGTCCCTTATTGACAAAACCCAATACAATGTACAAATGTTCTATCGAATATCCTAATTACAAAGAAATGGAGTTATCGTGTTTTTTTTAAGGTAACTGTTATTGCGACCGAAGGTCGCATATACTCTGAAGAACCGTGTCGCTTGAGTGTCCTTCCTTCCGTATCCTCTGTGATGTCAGTGTGATGTCAGCGAGTTGTGACATCACTTCCTGTACAGGGCGGCTACACGAAATGTGGATAACACTATATATGGAGATAGTCCAGTCCATCTGGAACACAGGGTAGTGTTCCAAACATCTAGGCTGATAATCCAGCTTTTGCAGCGTCACAGGTTCAAGTCCTGACTTGCGACCTCAAGTCCCCATCTCTTCCTGTACGGGGCGGCTACACAAGACTAAGAAAGACAAAAAAAAGAGAAGGATACACAAGACTAAGAAAGACAAAAAAAGAGAAGAATAAAAAAGAAAAAAAGAAGGAGGAGGATAAAGATACCAAAAGGAGAGAGAAGAAAGGGTGGATGAGGTACAATGTGCGGTATCCTCCTCCGATCTGATACGGGCGGCTGGACTTAGATCACCTATGAAAGGATGTCCATGAAAGAATGTCCATCCACCTGGAGAAAAGACAATTTAACAAGGAGGTGGCAACGGGGCGGCCAGATAAAGTTATTAGGCCTGGATCCAACTTTAAGTCGATCAAACCGGTACTCGAAACGTACTTAGAATTTAACATATTTTCTAAAGTAAATATGGGGGCGGCTGTGTTAAGAACGTTTCGTTGTCAAGCTCAACGTTGGGCATTTAGACCTATACATGGAGAAATGGAGCGAATCTGTTTGGCCTAAACATGGAGATGTGGATAACACTATATATGGAGATAGTCTAGTCCAATATGTCATATGGGACTACCGTCATAGACAGTAGCCATTGTTAATCCGGAGTCAATGGCTGACTGTCTGTGCAGGAAGTGATGTCACATGACATACTTTTTATGCCCATATATGAGTCCTAACATGGAGATGTGGATAACACTATATATGGAGATTGTCTAGTCCAATATGTCATATAGAACTACCGTCATAGACAGTAGCCATTGTTAGGTCGGAGTCAATGGCTGTCTGTCTGACTGTCTGTACATGAAGTGATGTCACATGACATACTTTTTATGCCCATATATGAGTCCTTCTGTACCACATCTCCATGTTTAGGCAAACTCCACACAGAAAGGCCCTATCGCCAACCCAACCTAGGGTGTGAGCGATAGGGCCTTTCTGTGTGGAGTTTGCATGTTCTCCCCGTGTCTCCTAGGGTTGATACCCTCACAAAAACATGAACAAACTCCCCCCAGAATGACAACAACTAGAATTTTCAGAGAAACGCTGTGGTTGGCCAGATGGTCAAGAATTGGCGCGTTAGGGCGAGGTTGCATGTCACCATGAGGTCGCATTCCACCCTCAGGTGTCTTACTAGTATAATCACAATATCAGCGCTGACGCCTCGATCGTTCCTGTCGTCGTGCTGATAATCAATATAAAGCATATCCTCTCGTGAAATATTGCTTACATAAAGTATTTCATCTATTCTATACTGGTTGTATTTAAGTCTTTGTAATGACTCTGTATTACTTGTCTGTCTCTCCAGGGTGATTCCGGCGGTCCTCTGATGTGTGAACAGGATGGAGTTCACTACCTGGCTGGTTTGGTGAGCTGGGGGCCTCCCTGTACTGAGAGCAACAGCCCTGGTGTCTACGCCAATGTCCACAGATACCTAGACTGGATTGATGATGATCACCGCGATTATGATTACGACTATGATGAGGCAAAAAGAACATTTGCTGATTATGCTGATTATGATTACACTAATGAACAGAACCAGACCTCCACTGAGTGATCAGTGATAAGCAAGCATGTTGTGGGACAAGTTCAAGTTCACCTTCATGTAGAAATGACACAATAAACAATGTTAGTGGGTCAATGGGTTCACAAGTACTGCTATTTGAAGTTATAAACATGAAATATGAATAATGGAAGCAAATGTTTTTTTTAAATAGTATTCAGAAATATGTATGGTTGATAGGTATTTTGTTGTGGTTAATATCATCCTTTTATCAATTCATATTGATTGATAAATATGAATTATGATACATAATTAATTATATGTTTAATTTATTAGGTTATATTATGTGAACTAAAGTCTGAACTTACAGTATAGGTCCTTGTTACCCTGAGACCATGTGTTGGTTGTACTGTAAGTTCAGGCTAGTGGATTACAGGTCATGGTGACTGTGGTTACCCTTACTACGAGATCATGTTTTGGTTATACTGTATCTCTGTCTTCTTGTTTTGATATGGGAACGAATCAATGAGTTCCACGATCTAACTGTCATTATCTGTATTCTTTATATACTTGTTAGGGGCCCCGGAGCACCTGCTCGTGACCCCAAGGGTGTGGCACCCAGGTCCTTCAAGCCATACTACAATGACCGTGACCACCGCGATGCCCGCCGCAAGGGAGACAACCGCCAGGAGAAGCGCAGAGGATCTGTGGGCTCAGACAGACAGCAGTCACCTGGACCCACTGCCACTGCGGATCGCCAAGCCATGCCACCACCTCCACCACCCCAACAACAACCTCTGCAGCAGATGCAAGCTCCGGTGGCACAGCTTGGGCCTCACATGGCCTTTTATCCCATGCAAAACCTGCAACCTCTGTACCCAGCACCTGCCCCAGTGCAGGCTCCAGCCCAGGCACCTACAACCCCTGTGACCTCTGCCCCAAAGGAGAAGCAGGCCGGGAAGAGGAAGGAGAAACGCAACCACGTTCCTCACCAGTGAGCTGGTGAAGAAGTAATGTTATGGCCCAATATATTCTCCATATGTTAATCAACAAAAAGGGACATACATTTTATTAAGCAGTTAGTGTGCTAGTACTGTAGATGCATATATACTGCTAATGTAGAAAAGCTTCCTTTAAGCATAGGCTGTTGATTTTTGATATACTGTATAATGTATGCTGTATTTCTGATATACTGTATGTGCATGCGAGAACTACATATATACGTGGTTTCTTCACTGACATTGGGTAAAGGTTAAAAACTGAATGTACTCATAGTCAGAACATGACATACTGTTTACACTAGCCGCTTCGTTGCCTGCACCTGCGAGGCACGGCCTTGGACTTGGGGTGAAAAAGGGGGGGGTTGTAGATGGTGCCAGGCTGTATCATCGACTCCCCGACATTCCTGTACCGCGCTAACGAACCGTTATCTTCTTATTGCCAACATGAGATAGCGCTTCCTGAGGGAGTAAAGGGCAACATGTCGACTTCTAACATGTGAACCGGAGAACTCCCCAAATTCACGTGGACTGGGGAGTTGGTCTGGCCTTCAACTGTCTTCATTGCGAAACATCGTGCATGTTCATGCATGTACGTGCACAAGCGCGTGCCAAATGTGTGTGTGCTAAACTGAAGCTGTGTGTGTGTAACCCTATTGAGATGTTGTAGCGGAGCACCCTATAAAAGGCTGTGTATCCGTAGCTCAGTGCAGTTCTTTTTCTGTCTACTTAGAGAGGTTTTGACTCTGTTTAGTTAAGTACACATACTGTACTTCTTTTTGATTTTCATTACCAATTTCTGTATTGGTGAGCTTATAATTTGTAACTGTTTTTACTTCACTAAAGCTTTTTATTCACTTTTGCTTGGTGTCTGTCTGAATTCATTTTCTAGAGTTTACAACTTTTAAGGTTTTGACTTTTTAACTTCCCTTCGGGGAAGTTCCGCTTCCATGGGAAAGAGGTGTTAGCACCCCAGGGCACTCAAAGCAACTTCTGGCTGTTGGAGCTGAGTTAGACTTTTGGTAAGAATCAACAAGTATATTTTCTTAATTTAAAAAGTCTTTCACCTTCTCAGTGACTGACACTGCGCGTGCAGGTGTCAGTTGGGTATGCTTGGCAGACAATAAAATACAAATTCCCAACCCTAACCGGACGGACAGTTTGTCCGCAGTGGGCTCTTTTGTATCAAATAAGTCAAGCTGCTTTTCTCCAAAAAACAGTCCCTGGGAGAAAGCTACAAGGTAACAGTTTCACACTTTATATTGTCTTTGTGGTTTTGGCATTCTCCATCCAGACCTATGGTCTACATTTCTCAAGAAAGGTGCAATATTCTTGGTCTATAAAATAAAGTCGCTGTAGATAGTAATAATATTCACCAGTTAAAGAGGGTTTCACAGACAGTTCAGTCTTTATTCAGAGAAAGTTGTATTTGTACAGTAATAGGTGCATATACAGTAATAGTAGGTTTATACAAATGAGAAAGGTTATAACACCTGTTTGTGTTAACTTAAAGGTATAGTGTAGTGTTAGTGACAGTGGTTATTAAAAAGAGATCTGGTAACTTCTTGGGCTTAGGACCTGAGGAGGGTTCCGGGCGGCTTAGAGGAGTGCTTTAAAAGGTGAAAGGGCATTCAGTAACTCCAAGCTCATTACATGGCGTCCCTGGGTGGGCATTGATTGATTATTGATTATTGATTAGTAATTGATTAATTAAATTCGTGTCCACCGCCACATAAAGAATAGCCGAGAGACCCTTGGAATATAGTTATTACTACAGAAGTAAAGGATAGTTATATTATCAAGGCTTAAGTGTTTTTATTCACAAAACTCCCCGGAGCGTCGGAGATTTTGAACATAGTGAAGTGGAGGTCTGTGTGCGCAGCAGACGGCCAGTAAATCGGTAAAAACATCTCCATTAGGAACTAGATAAAATAGCAGTTGAGAACAACTAATAATATTATAACAACCTTTGCGACCAACCTAAAAAGTTTCAGGCATGGACTCTGCCTATCCCACCGCCACAGACAACGCTCCTGCGGGAGCGGTTGGCGGGGCGAGGCCTGCCTCCCCTACTCCCTCGAATGGCACCATGGCACCCCCATCGGTGGACTCGTGGGACGAGGACATTGACAGCAGTACCTACGACAGTATGGGCGTAATGGCCCCAGTAGTACTGCATAACACATGCGGAGGACAAGCGGCCCGTTACGAATCCAGTACGGGGAGCGCATATCCTGATATCCAAACGTTGCTGAATTGGAATCAGGGAGCAACGCGAGCCGAAGCTACAGCCCCCCTTCCTTGGTTACACGGCCCCACAGGGACCGGTGGCCTAGAATGGGATCCCCAGACAAACGACGGGGAACAGGCTGAACCTGAGCTGCAGGGGAGACTTCCCCCGCCGCCTCAGGTGCTGGACACTTTCTCCTGGCAAATCCCCGCCAGGACACACACCATAACCCCCGAGAGAATGGTGAAACTAAAGATTTCCTCCGAAAGGTTCGAACAACTCGTGCCTGCAGGAAACAGGCCCTTTGTGGTGAATCCCGCAAATAGGTACCTAGACAACAATGCGGGCATGGCGGCAGCCATAGCACACGGTGCAGGTCGAAGCTACGCCACATGGTGCCGAAACATAGTGGAGTCCCGACCAAACCGAAAACTCGAGAATGGAGAAGTACTGGTATGTGCACCATACCAACTTGCCCATAAAGGATATCAAGGTATTATCAACATGGCTATGCAGAATGTTGCTAGAGGCACCAGGGAGGAAGACCAAAGGTCTACCCTTCTGGCATACTATGGCAAGCTCTTTGCTCAAGCCTATGACATGCAAGTTTATAACCTAGTTATGACCTTGTTTGGAACTGGTACGTGGGATTACGACCAGGCCCTCAGCATTTGGTGCTTTATGGAGATGTTCCAAGGCCTGCCCGACGACCGGCTAGAAATAACTTTGCTGGTCCCAGAGGCATGGCTGGCTAACACTCTCCGCCGAGCCCAGATGGAGGCCTGGCCGCCACACCAGAGGCACGGGTGGGGCGACACATTCGCAAACGCCCGAAGGACTAACGTGGTGCAAGATCTCATACAAAGGGTGGAGAGTCACCGCATAACGGCCAATCGAACTTGGCCCATGGCAGGCGAACAAAACAACGGGATGAGAGGCCCTCCCCCGGAGGACCGGAATGCGTGGTTAACCACCTATCCCCCGGCAGGGCCTTCACAAAGCCCACTTCCCGCGGAGGAACCTAGGGGGCAGCCTCGAGAGGTGAGAGGTCCTGACCTCGAAACCACACCGCTCCAAACCCCCCAGGCCCCCGTTGGGGCGCATAGACAGCTGCCGGCACCCGGTCCCCTATACCAGGATACAGGCCGGGTGCAGACACGGTCACAGAGAAGAGGGGACGCCCACAGGGATCCACCGCCCCTCTACCGGGGAACTATCCCTCTGGACCCCTCAAGGATTGTGGCGCCAGAACAGGCCCCGAGGTCATCACCTGACCTTGGGAGGCCTTTGGCTGCCTCAACACCGGGACAGGTTGAACAGTCCATATCTATGGAGCGAAATCCTGTCTCACCTACATCCCGACGACTAGAGGTGTCAGATCACGGGGCATTCCCCGGACCCTCCAACGAGGATCTGGGAGTGGTGCTGGAACCCCCTAGGAACACCCCCATGGAGATCGACGTTCAAAATGGGGACCTAGTGGAACACCCCACTCATGGCCTGTGGGCAATACTCACCTTTACAACCACGTCTTTGTCAACGACGGAAAAGTGGGAGACGTATCTCACAGGAAAAGGTGGTACTCCATACAGAAACCTCCGAAAGGACGTGATGGAGGCCAGAATACCATACAACCTGGATGCCGGTATACCTGTGGTGACTCCCTGCCTGGGAATCCTCCCGGGTGCCTCCAAAATAGTCCACCTGGCTCTTAGGGAATCCACGCTACAACTTAGAACCCTCAAAGACCAGGAGAAGGCTAAAATGGAGCGGGACATAAGGAAAGCACTGCTCGCACGGTCCTCTTTCGAGGGGACCGGAGCGCCAGGTAACCCCTACAGACTGGCGATCATGATGAAATGGGGTAGATTCAAGGTCCAAGGCTTGAGGAAGACATGGATGCAAGAGGCCATACTGGCCGCCATTTATTCCCTCAGAAACACACACAACATGTTCATTCGGTTGTTGGTGAACGATGGGGACTTCGAGGCAGTCTCGGCTCTGGTACGGGCCAGAGAGGCTGCCGAGGCTTCAGAGGCTGGATCCGTCAGGTCAACGGGCCGAAACAGCCAAAGAAGCAGCGCCGGTGCGGAGTCCCGATCTGGGGGCTCTGCTCCAGGCACCCCAAACCGCTCCTTCTCCGTCACGCGGAGAGAGCAGAACCAAAACCAAACCCCAAGGGGTAGACAAGCTACTAGAGGGACCCCTAGGGTGCGGTTCAACCCGCCACCACAGGCCCCTCGCCCGCTTGAACCCCCAGGGATTCTAGTTCGGAACTCCCCCCGTGTCGAGGAGGAGGAAGAGAGCGAGGAAGACTCAGACCCGGACTACGAGCCGGAGGACGAGGAATCCCAGTCTAGGGCATCCTCAAGGGCCTCTTCGGTCTCTGAGTCAGAGTCTAGGTCAGGCTCTCGTTCCAGGTCCAGGGAAAGGCAAATGTACCCTCGGGGCCCGCCTCCCAGAGCTAGGAACAAGAACGCCAAAGCCCGGCTACTGAGGCCTCTAAAAGTGGAATCTCCACTGAAAGGCAAGCTCTTCCAAACCCGCAGTGGACTTAGCTGGACCACGGGTATCGAAGGTGTCCCGGCTGGGGACGAAGGAGAGCTTAGGGGCAACGAGTCAGGACAAATGTGCGACGGATACCCTGTCGAGTGGGAAACCGCCAGAGCACTGGCGCGATCACCCTCGGCGGAGAGAGTCCTCTGGCAACATGGCCTGACCGGGTCCTTCAAGGATGCTTACCTGCACGCGGGTTATGAAGCGATGCGGGAACAGGTCATACTGAGGGATCAGGCAATGGCAGAGCCTGCAAGGAGGTTTGTACATTACAACAACACCCCCTCGGATCCCGGTATAACCATGAGGGAAGATTTATCCCCATACCAAGCCAGGCGGGAATATTCATTTCCTTCCAGATTGGCACCCACCCCAATAACAAGCAGCACCAGAATGGGTGCTTCGTTTCGCCCGGAAGGGAACCGGCTCTCGGGCCAAGGCCACCTTTCAGGGGAAGAATCATACGTTAGCGACCTCCTTAGCAAGGCGCAGTTGATGAAGAATTTGACCACGGCGAGAGACCCGGGCGAGACGCAAGCAAACTACTTGCGGAGAACAATCCCTCTATTTGAGGGGTCTATACTCTATCACGATCCAGAGGCAGCCCGCATACTGGGCCATGTCAGGGGCTTGGACGTCCCCGGAGGGGCCTCCCTCGAGTCCCTGAGCTCAATGGACGTGAGAATTCCCGGGGTGAACCCTGGAGAGAGGATGGTGGAAGAATTAGCCACCCTGGTAGCGGAGGGGGAATTGAACTTGGCTGTTGCAGCCGATAAAATCTCCTGCTCCGTGCCTATCAACCAAGCTACCCTCCTGCTGGAGAAGTTGTTCTCTAAAATCCCAGGAGGACTAAACCTGGCCGTGGGCTGTGCCCACTGGACACAGGCGCAGCTACGGACTGAATGTATGAAGTACGATCAGACCAAGGCGCTGCTCTCATTGAAGAAAAAACATGGGAATCAAAAAGGGTCAGAGCAACCCAAGCCGCAAGGCAAGAAGGCCCCGAGGAAAGAAACCCAGCCTAAGGCTGAGACAACCGAGGCCAAGGATTCAAAAAACGGGGAGCGGGGAGCCACCAAGAAGGCTCCCCCGAAAAAGGCTCCGGCGCAGAAACAGGCAGGGAAGGGGGGACCGAAGGTCCCGACCTTCCTGCCTGCAGAAGAATGGGCCGCCCTCCCACAGGAGGAGAAGGAGGCACGGATAGCTCTGAGAGCGGCGGCAAGAGCCGCGCGCGAGGCTCAAGAACAGGAGAAGGAACAGTGACCGAGCCTCCCTCAGCTATCATACACCTGACAATAGACCCCACCAAACGACCCCTGTTGAACGCTATAGCAAGCAAGACAAGGGAGTCAGATGGGAAACTTTTGTGTCGGTTAGGGACAGACCAGTATCGTTTAGATACCGGGGCTGAAATAACACTGCACACAGGTATTCCCATTACGGGATCCATGGAGGTGGAACTAGGTGATGGCTCAATCACCACTATGGGGACGGGGGACAAGCATGGAATACACGGGGTCGTTGGCCCCGTATATGCAGAACCCTTGATAGCCCCCAAAGACCTGATCATGATCAACCTGGAGGAAATAACTTCAGATGATTATGAGAAGGAATTCCTTTTCCCCGGTCTTGATACCCCAGAGCCACCTAAGAACGTATGTATTAAATATAGCCTTAAATACATGCGTCCCATAGATGTGGCAAAGGAGATTGAAAAGATTGTGGAAGCGTCGGACGGCCAACAGAAAGACCGAATCAGAGGAATTCTTAAGAGAGGCCGTCATGCGACGCATAAGAATGACGCTGGCAGGGTCGACCCCAAGTATACATATACTATTAGGGGTCGAGTGCCAGACAGACAGCCCCAGCACCGAGTAGACCCTCGGTGCAAAGCCGAGCTTACAGCTACCATTGATGAGCTGGAGCAAGGCGGGCAACTGAAGAGACTGGACTCCGCCCTCACCAACACACCTATCCTAGGGGTTCCAAAACCAGGTGGGGAAGGATGGAGACTAGTACATAATCTCATTGCCCTGAACGCGAGGTCGACCTCGGATACCAGGTCAATGTTCAACATTGCGCAGACAACCAGGAACTTGCCAAATAAACGGTTCAAGTCCTGTCTGGATCTGAAGAATGGCTTCTGGTGTGTGCCAATAGACGAACTGTCCACCCAAAAAACTGCGTTCACCTGGAACGGAGTCTCCTATGGCTGGACCGTTTTACCACAGGGCTTTAAATCTAGCCCCTCGCACTTTCAGAGTGTCGTTGAGGACATCCTGAAAGGCCTGGATGTCACGGTATATGTGGACGACATTTACTGGACAAATGAGACTGAAGACGAGCACCTTGACCTGCTAGACCAGGTGGTCACCCGCCTGGCATCCTCAGGGCTCAAGATTGGCCTCAAGAAATGCGAAATCGCAAAATACTCTTTGAGGTACCTGGGTTTCAACATAACTGACACTGGGAAATCGGTCAGCAAAGAGTACCTAGAACAAATCGCTGCCCTTCCCCAGCCTACCTTGTTGGCTCACCTGGATCATGCCCTGGGAAAGTGTGGTCACATAATGAACCACGTCCCGGGGTACGCTGCCAAGGCAGCACCCCTACATAGACTCAAGGGAAAGGCACTTCAGGGAAAGAACCCCCGCAACCGGAACATACCGATAGCGGACGCCAAACCCCACTGGTCTATATTCCAAACCCATGTGCTGGAACATTGCACCGATTTGGAGAAAAGAGACCCCGGGAAGCACTTGGAGGTTTTCCCTTGCCTGGAAGGTGAGGGAATAACTCTCAGGTGCATGAACCGTTTGGGCAAAGCCCCATGTCTCTTTTTGTCCATGCAATTCTCCAGCCCAGAGCAGAGATATCCCGACCAAGAGCGAATTCTCTGCGGAGTATTCAAGTTCTTGAACGGACTGAAAGACCTCGCTCAAGACCGAGACGTGATAGTCACCACGGAGTACCCCGCACTGCAGTGCGCATCCAAGGGGACTATCTCAGGGTCACGAGCCATGTCGCAGAGGTGGGGACACTGGGCCGGAATGCTTACTGACCCTCGGGTTAAGTTTATAACCACCGGCACCAAATGTCCCATCGAAGCAAAACCTAAGCCCCAGGCCCCCGTGGAGGAACCCCCCTGGGTCCTGTACACTGATGGGAGCCAGCAGAAGGCCGACGGCGACCGGGCCAAATGGGCATTTGTCCTTAAACACAAGGACAAGACCGTGAAATCATCCTCAGGATGGATTGACGGTTCGGCCCAGATGGCCGAGGTGACTGCCATACTAGAGGGAATTATCACAGCTAGGGGTAAACACATCCACAAGCTGTTGATCGTGACCGATAGTGACTACTGCTACCAAGGTGGGGCTGAGAACCTAGAGTTCTGGGAAGCTAAAGGCTATGAGACAAGCTCAGGCCGCCCCATGGCTCATGGTGAACTCTGGGCTCTCATAGTAGAGCAATCCAAAAACATGAGGCTCTCGTGGAAATGGATTAAGAGCCATACGGATGGAGAAGGCATCCACTTCACCGGGAACCGGGAGGTGGATGCCCTGGCCCAGCGCAGACAGCTGGCCAACGCAGTTGGGCTGAAACGCCTGCGCCTAGCCCTGCCGATGGCGTGGGGCAAAGGCAAGGTGGTGGAAGTGCCCGAAGACGAGGCCGACCACATAATCCGGACGATTCATGTGGGTCTCGGTCACGTGGGCAGCCAAAGGCTACTCAAGTACCTGCGGACGCAGGATTTGCTGATCCCAAAAGCTAGGCAAAGAGCTATCACGGTGCGTAAGGCATGTGAACGCTGTGCCCTAGTCAGGGGCACAAAACCGGAATTTGTACCTCCAGGGCAAATTGCGGTGCCCATAGCGGGCACGAATTTTTCTGCCGATGTGTTTGGGCCTATGTCCCAGACAACGCGGAAAGGACACAAACACGGGCTGGTTATCGCTGATAACGGGCCTGGTGCCATAAGGGTGTATCCTATTAAGACACCTACCGCGGCGATCATTTGCCACTGTATATCCCAATTCCTACGGGAAGAGAACGGGGTACAGTCCCTGCGAATGGACAATGCGACTTATTTTACGCACACTAGCGTTAAGTCTTTGCTGGAGGATGAGGGTATTCAGGTGGAATACTCAGTTCCGTACCATGCCAAGACTAACGGAGTTGCGGAGAGGGCTGTTCGCTCAGTGAAGGAACAGATAATTAAAGAGGGCATGGAGAGCTCTTGGGATGAGCCTTCTCCTCTTCTCAAAATTCACCAATCGGTCAACCTTGGGAGAGAGGAGAAGAGATGTGTGTCCAAAGATAACACGGGTGTCTCTTGTCCTTTCTCCACAGGTGAAGCTGTTTGGGTGCTGAGAAAACCCCTGCCAGGAAACCCCAGCAAGAAGTGTGAATCAAAAGACACCGTTGCTGAGATCCTTGGCCCACATAGGCTTAGGTTGGAGAACTCGGGCATAGTTCATATAGACCAAGTTCGCAAGACCAGGTGAGCACTGAGAAATGGCCGAAGCTTCGGGTTGTACACCCTTAGTCAGGGATGGAGAGGTTGCGCCAGGCATGGGGCAGGTAACTGTTGGTTCTCGTAAGGAGATGCCCTTTGCTTTGGAGTGCGCCAGACAAAAAGTGTTGATCTGTGTAGCGCCAGGACGGTCCCCAGCCTCTGGGGACAGTGGAGTTGGAAAGAGTGCCAGCGCCTGGCTAGGCGTATCCGATGGAGCGGTGAAGTTGGCCAGGGAAGGCTTCATGCCGACGGTGAGGTCAGTGGTGCATAATCCGAGCCTAGACATGGCAGAGGATGGATGGTTACCTAAACCAGAGTACGTGGCGGGGCCTGCGGGCCACCCCATTCTCTGGCAAAGGTATGGACACAGTCTGGGGAAGTGCATGCTATGCCTGATCCCAGTGACCAACCTGCTGTGGCAGGGTCCATCTCGCAACCGCCCGCCCCAAGTGCCGCATGATAGCAAGCCCCTCCTTCGCCCTGGTGGCGAGGCCTTTACCTTTGGGCCTAAAGAAGGACCCAGGGGATGTAGAGCGTTGGTATGCCCGGGGTGCTACGTCCTGTACGGACCGCGCATTGCTCTGGCTGCCTATCCTGTCATGACCGCTGAAACAGCGGCCAGTTGCTCATGCACATGGCTAGGTTTCGCCCTGGCCAAATGCAAATACCATGAGGGAGTGAAATTGAACTCAGGTATCCATCTGACCAAGGGCGGTGGTTTCCTGCAAGCCGGTGACGCACCGGTTCGCAAAGGAGCCCACGGCCGTGGAGGTATCACCTTCAAGGGCAGCATGGAGAATCTGGACAGTCTGATGGAAACCTCCCTCGAGCGAACTATCAGCCTCTCTTTCCCTAGGGCTATGCCCTCCAGGGGATCCAGGTTGTATTCAAACCGTGGTCCAGATACTTTCTGGGTGAAGGACACGGAGGAGCGAGCCAAGCTCTTCCCCAAATATCAGTTGCCTAGCGAAGCTAGTAACATTAAGGGGATGGACCTGTTGCTTGACTGTGCTAGTCTGTTTCGCATGATGCTGGCGGCTAGGGCCCTTTTGGCGATCCCTGGCCTGGTGGCAGTGTCGTTCCAAACAGATATGCCTAAAGATGGCGATACACCTGACTGGTTTACCACAGTTAGCGGGGAGTTAAATGATAAAGGTTTCAGAGAAACCCTATCAACCAAACTCCTGGTGAGGAATGGCCCCGTTGTGACCCGCAAGGGGTCAGGAGGTGAGCCTATCGCTGTGGGGTCTACTATCCGGCCTGCCGGAGGGGGAGAGTACCAATTCGTGGTTTTCTCAATCACTCTGGAGGTGGGGGCTATGCCACATCCCATTAGAGGGATCTCTGTGGACATAACCCCTGGTACCGAGAATCCAGTGGTGGGAGACCCATTAAGGGTCTCACGGATCAAACCACGCAGGGTGCACTTCCAGGGCAGTGCAGGGTTGGGGCCTAAGGGGGATACCCTATGGAAGTTTTTGGCTGGCCTTTCCCTTAAAAAGGAGAGAAGGTCAAAGGATTCCGAGTAATTGATGCTGTTCCACGGCGGGCCCCTAACCTTGTTGCTCTCTCTTTCAGGTAATCCAACCGGTAAGAGAGAGTGAGAGGGGGGGAAGCCGAGATGGATGCCCGCCTGGTCCGTATAGCCCTGTTGGAGGCTCCTGGAATGGGTAGGACAATCACCTTGGCCCGCTCAACGCATCTTGAGGAGTCGAGAGAGGGCCTGATATCCTCGACAGAAGAGGAAACCGTGCAGTCTGGGGAACCAGTAACAGAGCCCGAGGGGATTGCACCTAGTATGGCTCGCAAGCCCAAGGCTTCCATCACCAACTTAATCACCAGGCACATTATGAAGGGGACCCTTCTGATAATGGCAGTGGTGATGGTGCTGGGATTCGTAAGGGCCCTCAGGTACCCCAAGACTCGCACGGAATGGGAATTCAGAGACCCAACTATCAGAGAGCATGAGGGGGTGCCGGTAGTATACGCACGTATAACCAGCCCTATCCCCTGTGTTCCTGAAAATCTCACTGACCGGTGGTTGGCCTATAATAATTATAAGGCCACAGCACTGGGCAGTAGCCCGCCCGCAGACGGCTGGGGTGAGCCCCCAGAATGTTCAGTAGCCAGCACGGAACCTGAGTGTTGGGTGCTTGAACCTAGACATGGTTGTAACGGTCATATCACATGGCAGGATCTCAGTGACCAAGTAGACGAGGTATCCCAGGGGGCAGAGGGGGCGGTAGTACTGAGAGTCTACCCATCCGACCCTGTCGGTGAGATATCTACAAGCGTCAAACTGGCCAAAGGGATTCAAAAAGTATACCAATGTACCACGGTCACTGCCCGATCTCGCTACAGCAGTGAGAAGGAGTGGGGACTGTGGGAAGACATATCCAATTGCTCCGATGCCTCAGTGGATGGAGCCGAGGCGGTGGAACTACGGATACATCGCAGAGAGTTAGCCTTGGAAGGGGATATAGCCGCTGAAAAAGTGACTTTGCTCACTGTTTGGCCACCGTCCCCTGAGAGGGAACTCCAAGCGCTGCTGAGCTACGTGTCACCACTGAGGAATAATTCCTCTTCCCCGAGAGCAAGGAGGGCTACGCCCGGCTACAAGCCACCACCGGTCACCGACCAAGCGGGTGGCTGTCCCCACAGAATCACTACCAAATGGTTTAAGTGGATTGTGGGGATAACCAAGCCAGGCAAGAAGATGTACTCCTACCCACCTGGCTTGCTGTGGATGAAAAATCGGCCGCTCGCTGGTGGGAAAACTCTATACTACATGGACACTCCGGTGTTATCAGCTGACCAGGTTGGGGCAATAGAGGGTCCATGGGGAACCAAGGTGGTTGATTCATTGCTCACGTGTGTAGCAGCCAAGCTCGACCCCACCGACCTCCCATGGAGGGGACTTACGGTGGAGAAAGTCATCAAACGCCTAGCGAACAAGATGGGGGAACTAATACCCATCTGTCGTGAAGGAAAACGGATGGGGATCCCACGGGACTCCCTAACTGTCCGCACGAATGGGACTATAATCCCTGGTCAATCCTCATGCAGAGTAGACTTCAGAACTATGCTGAGGAGGTTTAGGGTGTTCCCTGACTTGACAGCCTCACAGACCTCGTGGGGTAAATGGGATCATGAAGGGCCTTTAAACAACATAAAAAACTATGCGGGTTTGGGCCTGACGAACGAAGAAGTGAAACTCCTCGATAAGTGCTGGGCTAGACCTGGGAACACAGAGGAGGAAAGGCTGAAGATGTTCCTTCATCAACAGTTTGCGGCCCAAGTTTTGGGATTCCAACTGTATTCATGGCGCCAATTAATCGGGCGGGGTGAAGGGACATCAGGGGCCAACCCTACTCTTTACCCGGGCTCCTTCATGGTCACTCTGGGGGGAAATAACAAAGATCCTCCAGAAGAGACCAGGCCGAACCCTAATATCAATCCGGACAAGACTGAAAGGCCTGTTCGGGAATGGATATTGGATTGGAAGAGGGAAGACCCCCAAAAGCCGTTCTCTAGACTACCAGAAGACGATCGGAACCAAGGAAAAATCTCTCTTCCTCCACCCCTCATATTAGCGATGAAAACCGACACTGGTTTTATCCTGCGCTGGGGGTTGGAACCTACGTACAAGGCCACAGGAGCCCAGGTGGGAGCGTATCCTCAGACTACATATGGTATCAGGGGAAAGCAGTATTGTACCTTGGAAGATCAGAGCCAGTGTACAACCCAAGACACTCATCCAGCAACCCATGTGGATGAGGCGACTTCTGCCATGGTGGATATAGCTTCCACCAGAACCATAACCCACGTGACCGAGGGCGATGGTCATGAGGTCGCATGGATCAATTGGGGTCCCCTTAAAAGGGACCAAGCTGCCGAAATAGGTTGTGACGCTAAGAAAATGGTGGCACGATATTATGTCACACGCAATCCTCCTCCCCAGGAGCATGCATGGAACAACATGCACTGGTATGACTCTCCTGTGTTGGAGAAAAAATATGATTCCTGGAGGTGGAGGCCTGTGATAGGAAGACAAGAAAGGGAGTTTGTCAACCCAACAGAGGGAGTAGGGGCACCGGCGATGTTGGTACGTTGCTACCAGGCCTCCCCTACGTCTCCACTAGGACCGAAGCAGGACACCCTAGACTGGGCAGGGCGGACTGAACGGTGTGGACCCCTTGACTCTGTGTCAGCTAGGCTCTTGGACAAGGGGTTTCCTTACTTCTGGCCGCCCGATGCGTACCTACTGAATCGTTGGGGATATGCCAACGGTCCATTTTGTAACAACAACGGCAAAGGCAATTGCCATTGTTATGGCACCTGTGGACAGGCTGGTTGGGTGGGAGCCCTTTTAGGGCCATGTGATTCAGTGTTCATGGACTTCGGCACACCATGGGCTCCCCCATCTGATTACCTAGTCTCAGGGAGGCCATCATTGAATCCGGGAATCGGATGGACGGCCCGAACATTCTCCATGCAGGCCGTGTACCCCAAAACTCATGCAGTCAACATGACTAATGGTACGTGTCACCCTAACCGATGGCCTGAGGCGGATTACAGGAAAAGGCCTAGGACCGGCTGGGGTGATTTCAAGTCGGCCACATTTCTGTTAACCTCAATAGTAGGTTATGCGGCTATTGACATAGGAGAGTCCGTAAAGGAAGGGACTATAGAGGCGTTCGAAGAAGTCACATCTGTATTTCAGACCTCCTGGAGAGTTGTAGCAGGTGTGCTCAAATGGGCTATCCCTTGTTTGATGTTACTGGGATGGCTTATCGTGTTCTCAGTACTGTACCGCCTGGGCCTTTTAGGGGGCGTGGGCAGAGCTCTCAAGGACATGCTGAAATGGATGTGTGCAAAGAGAGGAGGAGCTCAGAGGGAGGGGCGTCCCCTCCCATGAGGAGGAGCCGTGGCCTGAGGCGCTGCATAAAAGGAGCCCCTCAGGCTAGCTCTTGTCATAACTCCCGTTGGCTGTTATATGGACGTTGCTCAGGCACTTAATATTCTGCGTGAAGAATTTAAACCCATCTACGACCTAGCCATGGCCAGCGAGAGACAAGAGCAGATCATCAGCCTGGATGACATGGACGATGACAATCTTCTTGCCATGGATCCTGAGGAAAATGACTTACTTTCCGAGGGCCAACCGGAGGAGGACCGGAGTGGAGCAACCACTCCGGCTCCAATGGATGAACACTCTGAGCCCTCTGGGCTCGAAGGAGGGGCAGTCTGGAGGGTGGTGATTCCTCCCCCTGCCGATACCCAAGACGACGAGGACGAGGAGGCTGGGATGCCCAGAATGCAGCTGTATAATACTAAAGGTGCTAAAATCGCCGATGACAGCCTGAAAATCCCCCAGGTCTGGGAGGACATCGTGGGCATTCGCAGAGGGCATATGTCCAACAAAGATCCGTTCCTGACACCCAACTGGGAGACCTACGTGCTGCTGAAAACTGTTTCCATCAAGCGGTCGGTGATCTACAGCCGCTTGGTGGGAAACAACTGGCGCTCCATCGTTCCTGTGTGCGTGACCACCTACAGGGTCATGCAAAACAACCTACGCTACCAGTCTGGCGAAGTGTGGGCAACTATCGAGACCCAGGCAGCAGGGCGAAACCGCTTCGGCATCCTGGAAACCATCCTGGGCCCCAGGATGATCCGGGGAAAATGGGAGAAGAATTCCCAGGGGATTCGAGAGGTTACTCGAGACCCCAAAGTGTGGCCATCCGATGATGTTGTGGCTGCACTCGAGAAGAACCATGGTGCCAGAGGGGGTGTTAGGGGCCCCGGAGCACCTGCTCGTGACCCCAAGGGTGTGGCACCCAGGTCCTTCAAGCCATACTACAATGACCGTGACCACCGCGATGCCCGCCGCAAGGGAGACAACCGCCAGGAGAAGCGCAGAGGATCTGTGGGCTCAGACAGACAGCAGTCACCTGGACCCACTGCCACTGCGGATCGCCAAGCCATGCCACCACCTCCACCACCCCAACAACAACCTCTGCAGCAGATGCAAGCTCCGGTGGCACAGCTTGGGCCTCACATGGCCTTTTATCCCATGCAAAACCTGCAACCTCTGTACCCAGCACCTGCCCCAGTGCAGGCTCCAGCCCAGGCACCTACAACCCCTGTGACCTCTGCCCCAAAGGAGAAGCAGGCCGGGAAGAGGAAGGAGAAACGCAACCACGTTCCTCGCCAGTGAGCTGGTGAAGAAGTAATGTTATGGCCCAATATATTCTCCATATGTTAATCAACAAAAAGGGACATACATTTTATTAAGCAGTTAGTGTGCTAGTACTGTAGATGCATATATACTGCTAATGTAGAAAAGCTTCCTTTAAGCATAGGCTGTTGATTTTTGATATACTGTATAATGTATGCTGTATTTCTGATATACTGTATGTGCATGCGAGAACTACATATATACGTGGTTTCTTCACTGACATTGGGTAAAGGTTAAAAACTGAATGTACTCATAGTCAGAACATGACATACTGTTTACACTAGCCGCTTCGTTGCCTGCACCTGCGAGGCACGGCCTTGGACTTGGGGTGAAAAAGGGGGGGGTTGTAGATGGTGCCAGGCTGTATCATCGACTCCCCGACATTCCTGTACCGCGCTAACGAACCGTTATCTTCTTATTGCCAACATGAGATAGCGCTTCCTGAGGGAGTAAAGGGCAACATGTCGACTTCTAACATGTGAACCGGAGAACTCCCCAAATTCACGTGGACTGGGGAGTTGGTCTGGCCTTCAACTGTCTTCATTGCGAAACATCGTGCATGTTCATGCATGTACGTGCACAAGCGCGTGCCAAATGTGTGTGTGCTAAACTGAAGCTGTGTGTGTGTAACCCTATTGAGATGTTGTAGCGGAGCACCCTATAAAAGGCTGTGTATCCGTAGCTCAGTGCAGTTCTTTTTCTGTCTACTTAGAGAGGTTTTGACTCTGTTTAGTTAAGTACACATACTGTACTTCTTTTTGATTTTCATTACCAATTTCTGTATTGGTGAGCTTATAATTTGTAACTGTTTTTACTTCACTAAAGCTTTTTATTCACTTTTGCTTGGTGTCTGTCTGAATTCATTTTCTAGAGTTTACAACTTTTAAGGTTTTGACTTTTTAACTTCCCTTCGGGGAAGTTCCGCTTCCATGGGAAAGAGGTGTTAGCACCCCAGGGCACTCAAAGCAACTTCTGGCTGTTGGAGCTGAGTTAGACTTTTGGTAAGAATCAACAAGTATATTTTCTTAATTTAAAAAGTCTTTCACCTTCTCAGTGACTGACACTGCGCGTGCAGGTGTCAGTTGGGTATGCTTGGCAGACAATAAAATACAAATTCCCAACCCTAACCGGACGGACAGTTTGTCCGCAGTGGGCTCTTTTGTATCAAATAAGTCAAGCTGCTTTTCTCCAAAAAACAGTCCCTGGGAGAAAGCTACAAGGTAACAGTTTCACACTTTATATTGTCTTTGTGGTTTTGGCATTCTCCATCCAGACCTATGGTCTACATTTCTCAAGAAAGGTGCAATATTCTTGGTCTATAAAATAAAGTCGCTGTAGATAGTAATAATATTCACCAGTTAAAGAGGGTTTCACAGACAGTTCAGTCTTTATTCAGAGAAAGTTGTATTTGTACAGTAATAGGTGCATATACAGTAATAGTAGGTTTATACAAATGAGAAAGGTTATAACACCTGTTTGTGTTAACTTAAAGGTATAGTGTAGTGTTAGTGACAGTGGTTATTAAAAAGAGATCTGGTAACTTCTTGGGCTTAGGACCTGAGGAGGGTTCCGGGCGGCTTAGAGGAGTGCTTTAAAAGGTGAAAGGGCATTCAGTAACTCCAAGCTCATTACAATACTGTATGTTAACTAGACCAGGTCAACCTGGTTGTGCCAGACCCCGGTTCTGCCAACCCCCTGTCTGTCATCATCATTTATGACATCATGCCTTTTGTAGGCATGTCATCATCATGTCATCATCATATATACCCTTTATATAGAAAACCCGGACAGACCGACATTTGCTTATGTAGGCCTACCCATTTCATGGGTCTGGCAATAATTAATTAATTATTAAACCAGAGCTACTCTTCTAAACCCAGCCCCTCATTTGTTTCTAATTTGCTTAGCCTCCACCTGCATCTGCAGCTGGCTTACTGTTCTGGGGCTGCTCACTCAGTGCTCTCACTCACTTTTATTCTATGAACATTTTTGCTATCAACATGTCCAAGGAGAAGTCTTAACGTTCCTGGATTGCACTATAAATGTGACGTTATAGACTGCGAGGACCCAAGCTTCGTCCCTTCTAACAAGGAAACAAAAGACCTATTTTTAATGATCCGAGGCCTTCTGAAGCCTGGGCCTAAATTTTCCACGGTGGCCGGGTGGGAGCTCGCGGTGGCCGGGTGGGAGCGAGCCGCGGAGCTCGCCGCGGTGGCCGGGTGGGAGCTCGCCGCGGTGGCCGAATCCACCGCGATTCAAGCAGACAAGCATCCTCCTCCTCTGTGTCCGTGATAGACCGCCTCTCCTATCGCTGTCCCACCCCCGGTTTTCCCCTCCCTGTCCCCGGCTTGAGAGAGCTGTGGGAGCGAGCCGCGGTGGCCGAATCCACCGCGATTCAAGCAGACAAGCATCCTCCTCCTCCGTGTCCGTGATAGACCGCCTCTCCTATCGCTGTCCCACCCCCGGTTTTCCCCTCCCTGTCCCCGGCTTGAGAGAGCTTCACAGCCCGCCTCTTCTATCGCTGTCCCCGGCTATAGAGAGCTGGCCACCCCGCCTCTCCCTTCACTATATCCGGCTAGAAAGAGCACGGCTACACGGGGCTGCTGCTGCCCGCGGCGCTGCAGATGAAAACGCTCCAACCAGCTCCGACTCGGCGGTGGACAGAGCCGCGGTCCCGGCAGCGACAAGCAGTTCCGAGCCGCGGTGGCCAGGTGGGTGCTGTCGCCGAGCGCGCCTCCTCTCCCCTCACTGTCCCCAAACACTGATCGCCGATTCTGAACGTACTTTACTATTATATGAAATGGATGCTTCCCTCTGTTTCCCAAACACTGGGTCGGGACCCATTTGTGATTCGCTTATGGGCTGTTATATTTCATACATTTTTATACATTATACATAAATACAATGCGCGTGGGGTTGATTGTCTATGTATATTAACGTTCTCTAATGTCTGGTCTAGCAACGGTCGCCCTGTGTCATTTGACAGTAGGCTTATATCATACAACATAGGCCTACAGTAGGCTATAATCAGAGCTGCAACATTATCCTATTTTGTATTGGCCCAATATTACATTATTTGTTGCCGACAATGTTGGAGAATAGAGGAGGGGAGGGGGGAGGGGGAGGGTGGAAAAACTCCACTAGATGCGCCACTGAGCAAACAGAGGCCGTTTTGGTATTGCAGCTGGAAGGCCTCATTATTGCACAGCTATAAGAAACAAGAGGAATGGTCAGGGTGTGTGTTGGGGATTATGACCTGTCTAAGACTCAATTTTGAGCATATATTTATACAAAAAATATAGTTTTAAAAGCATGGTGTAGGCCCTTTAAATGACCAAAGCCGTTTAATTTCTGTTTACATAATCTTGTTTAAGGTGTCTAGTATTGGCCTATGCCTTTGCAATTACTCAAATATGTTCAGTGTGGTCATACAAATAACAAACATGTCAACAGCAACAATAGTAACCGGTGGGAACTAACTATATACATACTAATACACATAGCTAATTATTCTCTTTCCTGCTGTGTTTTCTAGATATGGCTCAAATTCGTTTTTATGATTAATACTTTTTATTTCAGTTTTTAACATACACATTTGAAGAAATGATTAACAGATCTATAAAAACCTTTATACATAACATCACAAGCAATGTTATACAGTAAAAGAAAAACAAACAAGAATGCACAAATAAACAAACAAAAAACTAAACAGACAAACAAAAACAGTCGTACTTACAGATTTCATTTACACATTAGCCCAGTTGAGAGAGAAGTAATAATACACCTTCTGTCACTTTTTAATCAAAGTTTGATGGATTTGATATCAAATCACTATCAAATTGATATCAAATTGATATTAGATCGTTATCAGTAATTTTAATTGGGTTTTGATATCAACATTTGAATATAAATAAAAATGTAAATTAGGTCAATGGTTTTTCCCGCTCCTTTTGTGCTGTTTTTGTTTCCACCAGCCGAAGGCAGGGGGAGAGTATGTTTTCGCCCCTGTCCGTCCGTCCGTCCGTCCGTCCGTCCGTCCGTCCGTCCTCCGAGTTTGTTAACAGCTAATCTCCGGCGCCGTTGGCCCGGTCGCTGCCAAAATGAGCACACACACTCCCTGGATTCAGAACCTCTGCCCCACATTTTTTTCAAATGGCCCTGTTCTAGCGCCACCATGAGGCCGATGTTTGCAAAACACATTTCTGTACACTACTCCTACAGATTGTGTCCAAAAATCACGCAATCGGTAGACAGTATCTCTACAGTCATGTGATCGACACGGATCTGTCTGATTGTCCATATTCCATCCTTTATTTCTATAATTTTTAACCCATAATTTTCATTATTTCAACAACTATTCCTATTTCTAACAGTTTTAATTCATTATACTTACCCATACAATAATTTGGCTTTTAGATAACCCTTACCTGAACATACCTACCTGATCCACTCGAAACACTGGCTGTGTGTGATAGAGGAACAATGTGACTTGGTGAGTGACCACATGCTGAAATGTTTGTTATGTTGTTTTTGGTTTTTGGGATCTAAATGTAAAACCTTTTCTTTTGGAATGTAATGCTTGTATGTAAGCTATTAAGTTGACGTTTGAATTGATGTATTTTGAGTTTAATGCCAATGCTTAGTTGGGCAGATTAGTAGATTATTTTGTTTTAAGCCGTGCAGCAGATTATTTGAATTTATTATTTTGTATTCATTTGGCCTTTTCCTTTGATCCAGGCCAGGTTTTAATGCCTAGAACTGAAACTGAATGATGGCGAGCCTACAGAAAGACTGATCCCAGCCCTGTTCAATCCCTGTGTGATCCCAGTCCTGTTTAACCTACAGTATGGTCATGGGTAGGAAAACTCAGCAGCTGCAACTCAAACACAAACATTCCCCCCAAATGCCAAACTCCACTTCCCCCTGAACATTGAACACATTGAACTCTGACTGACTGACTGACTACCATGAACTTTGACTGAACTGATGCAACTGAATCTCAACTTAAGGAATATCAAGTGAATGCATTTTTGTTTTTCAATACAATCCCTTGCGATGCAGTTCTGTCTCTCTGGTTTCATTTAATGTTTTCCATCAATTTAATTCCTCCAACCCACACCTACTTCTGCGACAACTGGTCCATTAGCAATATACTTTTCATTCACGAAGCATATGCTTACCACTGAGCCACCGTGCCCCCTCCATATTCCATCGTGATTGGCTGAGATTGGCTTTCAAAGTTTGTAAGATTGGTCCATTTTGGACAAAATGCCTCAAATCACAAACGCAGAGTGCAATTAACATGAAATCGCGCACACACGTTCCCACTAGGCCGAGGAAGAAATGCCACTTCAAATTTTTTAAATCAGCCTCATGGTGGCGCTATAACAGGCCAATTCGTGGTTTCTATAAATCCACCGATCAGTTTCAAACTTTGTAAGCGCACTCCCTGGATGCCAATTCAGGACCTCTGCCCCACATTTTTCACATGGGCCTGTTCTAGCGCCACCAGGAGGCCAATTTGTGCAAAACGACCCTTTGGCCAGTACTCCTACATAGTCCTGTATCTGGCCTGTAGACCCGTTCGCAATTTGGTGTGAGGGGAGTTTCTCACCTGAACTGAGTCAGTGGGTCCCTAGACATGAAAAATCACAGAGGTGCTCGTCCGCCATAGTGGCACGAATGGCGCAATGGCTGAATCGAATATGGCCGCCATTGGCTATGATGACAATCCAACTTTTCTGTTTCTGGGTGTATATGCACATCTAATACCTCCATTTGGACCAATTGGGGTATGGGGAATTCATTTCTGATATTGTTTTGACCATTTTGAGTGATTTGGACCTTGGCCATAACTTGGCCATTGTTAGGAGTAAAAACAATTCATTCTGACATGTATAATTCATTTCTGATAAAATCACACAACAAAAATCACACACAAAATTAATTAGATAGATAGATAGATAGATCATTATAGTACAGTGTCCAAATCAAAAGTGACCATAGCGGTCAATGCTAGTGCAACAAATAACAATTTCCACCATATTGCACCATATTGCAATTTTGTATTGTAATGCAAGTTAGTATGATGTGTTTTTTACCGGATGGATTTGCCATTGTTCCATGGCATATGATGCACAGAACTCCACCAGCATGGCAGCAATATCATCGAGTGTCACGCTTCAGACATGGCAGAAGTTCTCTCTGTTCCACTTGTTCCACTGTGGCTGGGAGGGGCCCCCGGTTCCAGAGGTGTCCCATTGGCCGTTCCACTTGGATGGGAGGGCTCTGTTCCACTGAACAGCTTGGCCTCTGCAGTGTCCGATTGGCCCAGAAGCGTTCCATCTGTCCCACTTTTCCCGACTCTAACCCTCACCCTAACCTTAACCTCCGTGGGTGAGTCGCTAACCCTCCGGTCGAAATGATGGGCGTTCGCAAAAGCGAGATTTCCCCACTTTTCGCCCTGCAGCGTCTGATTGGCTCTCATGTTTCACTTCAGGTTCTCGTTCAGCAGGCAGCCATGTGCCCATGTCAGACAGACAGACAGACAGTGGCCCTCATTTATCAACGTGGTGCAGATCAAAATTTGGCGTACACTGAAATTTAGGCAAGTCTCGACATTTATCATTTCAACGTGACTCTTTTCGTGGACCGTGAGGTATCCAACTATTATACAAGTGTGTCCTATATGGAGTTATGTATTAAGGCTAAAACCCACTCGACGCTTCAAACCTTCAGATTATGACTGCCTCCTTGTCAGTATCTCTCAGTAACATTGCATGCACGGCATCCCGTGGTTTGGGGAATAGCCTACAGTAAATGATTTTGGATCACCTGGACGAGTGGGCACATAAATTAGGATTGCCTACATGTTCTTAGTGCCCAGATGTCCCTGCATTTGGGTTAGGGTTGGGAACATATACCCTTTTCTTGGTATTGGGAACATAAATCCTTTTTGCATTAATTAACTTTTTCTTTTCTTTACTTGGTTTTTATTTCAGAGATTTTGCCCCTTCCATCGAGAGACCAGCATCATCTGCTCCAGGAGGAGCTGGTGGTGTTGAGGCTTTCGAGCCTCAGGCTGAGGCTGCTCTGTCCATGCTGCCACTCGTCCCCTTCATGATGCCACCACTGTCCACGCTGCCCATGTTCAACACCACGCTGCTAAGTTCACCAGACCAAACCAGTGCTGCGGAGTTCATAACGCTGTGTTGTTTATAATTATGCATAACTTAACATGGTTAAATGATAGGCCTAATGTAATTTATAAGTACTGGTCATAATGCATGATAAACCTGCATGATAATTGTTGTTAGAGTTACAGACTTGTATAGGTCCATTTAGAACCCACAAAGTCCCTGGAATCCACTTTGAGAACCACTGGTCTATATTATACTGTATATACTTGTGGGGACCCTCACATAGTAAAACAAGTATGCACAAAAAATCACACGCCGCCTCCCTAAGAACACAAAGCAGAGAAAATGACCTTCAAAGATGTGGTTTTGCATTGGATTCGGCGGCGATTCGCGGCAACGTTACTCCCTAACGGCCGGCCGGGGAGCGGCCGGGCCTCGGTCGCTGGATGGAAAATTTAGGCGGGGGCTTCAGTGCGGCCTCGGATAATTTTATTCATTTGTAACGCTTCTATACCTTTTACTATAGGTAGCGCCCTGTGTTCAAACTTAATTCCCAAGTGCACCTAAAATAAACCACTTAACAACTTCTTCCTCAACAATTGTTTGGTAATTTATTAAACTAAAGAGGAAAAATAAAGGTTAGGGAAATAAAATCAAAAACAAAAGTAAAATAGCAACAGGTGTTGTGTTCACACAAAATAGGTCGTGTTTACCCTTTAAACCTTTTTAGAAATATGAACTGTTTCACAATATCAACAATAAACCAGATTATTTTTTAATGCAACATGTACCTTTAACTAATAGAGATGAATTACTTTGTGGGCCCACACACACACACTCAAAAAATAACATAAAACAAAACCCCCCGTTGCAGGCCTGGTCGATGCTGGGGATCGTTGTGGCTTTAAAATGGTTGAAGCCGCTTCACTCTAGTTGAGCCAAAAATAAAGGGTGAGTACTCACAATATCAGAGTTCAAGGGTTTTCACCTCCAAGCTTTGGGGAGTGACTGGACTGGTGATGGCTAACTAGTGGATTTAAATGGAGCAATGTCCTTTCTCCCTCGTTGCCAGAGGAACTACCCGGCTTTATCCTGGTCACCGGGAGTGCTATCTGGGCCCGTTCTAGCAGATCTTGGAGGTCTGGAAGGTCTCTCTTTGCCAACTAGCCAGGCTGGCTAACTGGATAAACTGACTGTGTAACCTGACTGGCAGTGGCTAGGCTAACTGCTACTGTAATCACAAACTCAAACTACTGTGTTGACTGCTGCTATACAGTATCTCTGCAGTTACCTACAGCCACTCACTTGCATTGTAGGTTTCTTTAGTCCTTAAAACACATATACAGCATTCAGCATTCTTTTCCAAAACACATGTTTTCAACCATTTCTTTGTCTCTGCCAAAATCACTGTCTCCCTTCTCTCCACTCTCTCACTCACTTCCTCTCAGGTTGCCCTCTATCTGTCCAGATCAGCACCTGTGGAAAGCATTCTCTTAAAGTGACAGTGCACTGTTGCATTGAAATGCACTTTGAACAAAACAAATGGCCCGAAATAAAATATATTAAGTGGCCTGGGGCTACACCCTCCCCCTTCTAAAAGTCTAGATGTCCTCATCAGACCCATTAAGTTAGTTACTGGTTCAGTTGCTTTACAACGCTAAGTGGTAGTAGTGCACAATATTTTTTTATTTTGTTTCTGATTCATAGCTAATCTGAATTACCATGCCTTTGTAAACTATGGTCACAGGTCTGTCAGTAGGCTCTCCAGGTTGGTCATAACTCAGTCTCAGGACAGGTTTCAATTTCCTTCTGGTTCTGAGTTCTTGGGGGGAGTCAGCACTCACAGCCGAGGTGCTCGGGATTGAGACTTCTAGCTCTGTGTCTGCCACACCGTCTCGTTGAGGGTGTTGAGGTTCTACCACCTGCTCGTCTGCTGCTGGCAGTTCCTCTGCCTGTTCATCCTCCTCATGTGAGTTCTGATCCTCTCCAGGTGAATCCTGATCCTCGTCAGGCAAGTCCTGATCCTCTCCAAGTGAATCCTGGTCCTCTTCAGGTGAGTCCTGCTCCTCCTCAGGTGAATCATGATCACTAGAGTTAGCACTAACTGTTTCATACGAGACCAGAACATCTCCAGACTCGGTTGCCTGACCTCGGTTTTCACTACCTGCCCCAAGGTTTAAATGAGGTAAGTTATAATTACTTTCCTCTTCAGACTCAGAAGTCCAGTCTTCTTGACTCATGTGTTCTGAGCTTGGTATCTGACATCCTTCCTTCCTTGCTTTCTGTGCCCTGGTCAGTGGTTTCTTTGAGGGTGCTTTCCTGTCTGACTGCACAGGCATTCTCACCAAGTAACCGATAGGCAGCAAGTGATCTCTGTGCAGTGTTTTCATTGTGCCTGTTCCACTCTCTGGTTTCACACGATACACGGGGAGATTGGGTAACTTGGAAATCACTTCATAGGGTAGCGAGTTCCATTTGTCCTGCAATTTGTGCTTTCCAGTGATGCCAAGATTGCGAACCAGCACCCGGTCACCTTCCCCCAGTTCCTGATTCCTGACTCTTGCATCATACAGTCTTTTGTTTCTTTGATGGTTCTTAGAAGCTGCATCAACTGCTAACTGGTAGGCTTTCTGTAGCTCTTCTCTCATGTTGGCCACATACTGGTGATGCTTTAGACCATCATCCTCATCCGATCTAATGCCGAAACACAGATCCACCGGCAGCCGAGCCTCCCTTCCAAACATTAACAAGTAGGGCGAGTACCCCGTGGGATCATTTCTTGTGCTATTGTAGGCATGCACTAGCTGACTTATATGCTGGCTCCATTTTGGCTTTTGGGCTGGGTCGAGGGTACCAAGCATGGACAGAAGGGTGTGATTGAATCGCTCCGGTTGTGGGTCACCCTGAGGGTGGTACGGAGAGGTTCTTGACTTGCGAATACCAAGCATGGTCAGGAGCTCCTTTACGATCTTGCTCTCAAAATCACGCCCCTGATCTGAGTGGATGCGGGCAGGCAGGCCGTAATGTACAAAGAACTTCTCAAAGAGGACCTTGGCAACAGTCAGCGCTTTCTGATCTTTAGTTGGGTATGCTTGAGCATACCTGGTGAAATGATCTGTAACAATCAGTACATTGGCTATGCCTTTGGAGTCAGGTTCAATGGAAAGAAAATCTATGCACACCAGGTCTAGAGGACCGTTACTTGTGATCTGTTGTAACGGGGCAGCTCTTTGCGGAAGTGTCTTCCTGGCTACGCACCTTCCACAGTTCTGGATGTACTTTGCAATTTCAGAGGCCATTCTGGGCCAGTAAAAACGGTCCTTGACCAGTATCATCATGCAGCGACTTCAAAACCATGGGCCGGTATTGAACAGGTAAGACAAGTTGACTCATGGTCCTCCCAGAGGGTCGTCTAGTGACTCTGTGCAGAAGGCCATGCTTTATCTTAAGTTTGGAGCTCTCTCGCTGAAGCAGGCTAACATCAGGGTTTTCATGCTTATGGGCCAAGGCACTTTGACCCATCTTAATTTGCTGCAGCACCACCTTGATGACTGGGTCTGAGTTCTGGGCTTCTATTAACTCTTTAGAACTCAGTTGCTCAAGTGGACTTACGTCCATCTGGGTGAAGTAGGCATAAACATCTGGAACAGCTTCGGGAGGAACACCCAGTTGGTCAACAAATCGGCTAGTGACTTTGTAGGAGCCAATTGCAGTGATCTTACTACAAAGAGCTTTTACCCCAGAGGGTGGGACATCCATCCATCCATCCTCTGTCTCCTGCATATTTCTTGACAGCAAATCAGCATCAATATTTTCCCGGCCGGGCTTATACTGAATGCTGAACTCATAAGTGGAAAGTGCAGCTAGCCACCTATGGCCTACAGCATTAAGCCTGGCAGTTGTCAAGACATAGGTGAGTGGGTTGTTATCCGTTCTTACTGTAAATTTGGCGCCATATAAGTAATCATGGAACTTATCTACTATCGCCCATTTCAACGCTAGAAATTCTAGCTGATGGATATGATAGTTCCGCTCTGCCTGGTTTAACTTGCGGCTGGCAAACGCAACTGGACGTAGCCCTTCAGGATACTGTTGATTCAGTACGGCTCCCAATCCATTCAGACTTGCATCTACATGCAGGACGTAAGGCTTTGTAGGGTCAGCAAAAGCCAATACCGGTGCATTCTCAATAAAACGCCTGTAGTATCCACTAAAACCCAGAAATGACCTCAGGGACTTCAGGTCAGTGGGTTTCTTCCAGTGATCGACTGCACTCACTTTCTCAGGATCAGTGGCAACGCCGGAAGCTGAGACTATGTGCCCTAAGAACTTCACCTCAAAGTTGGCACTTGTCGATGGATACTTTCAGACCGCATTCCTCCAGTCGATCCAAAACTTTTAGGAGACGTTCCTCATGCTCCTCCAGTGTCTTTCCAAACACTATTACATCGTCAAGGTACACAAGGACTTGTATCAGATTCATGTCCCCAATGGCTTTCTCCATTAACCTTTGAAAGGTTGCAGGAGCACCAGTGATACCTTGGGGCATTCTCTCGAACTGGAAAAACCCAAGGGGACAAATAAAGGCTGTCTTTTCCTTGTCCGTCTCAGACATTTCCACTTGGTAATACCCGCTTCTCAGATCCAGCACAGAAAACCATTGGCTCCCTGTCAAACAGTCAAGTGCATCGTCTATGCGTGGCATGGTGTACTGGTCTGGAATAGTTCGAGAATTCAGTAAACGATAGTCAATACACATTCTTACTTTGCCATTTTTCTTCCTCACTATGACAATGGGGGATGCATATGGACTACGGGACTCTTTGATTATTCCAGCAGCCAAGAGTTCTTGAAGATGGCGCCGAACATCCTCAATGTCGCCTGGTGCAATTCTGCGGGATCTCTCTCTGAAGGGTCTAGAGTCTCTTAGTCTTATTTGATGTGTCACGCCTCTTGCTAGGCCCACATCCCATTCTTCCAATGAGAAAACATTAGTTCTCTGTGCTAGCTTTAAGGCTAGCCTGGATTTCCACACTTCAGGGATGGATGAATCCCCAAAGTTGAACAGGCTGGGGTCAATGGACTTTGTTGGGGCAGTGTTCTTTTTTTAACTCAGTAGCTGTGTCTACAGGATATAATTTGGCCAGCACTGTGCCCGGAGGGAGAGCAGTCTCTTTTTGTGTTTCGTTTCTCAGGAGAACTGTGAAACTATTGGTATTCAGGGCCGAAGGTGGTAATACAACTGGTGGAACCAGTACACCAGCTGGGAGGTTGGTATCTTCATCAGCCTCTAATATCAGGATACTTTTGTAAGCATGCGGCTGCCGTTCCACTTTGCAGGTAGCGTAGTGTGCACTTCCCGGTGAGATAGTGAGAAGCCCAGGACCTTGCCACTTCACTTGGCCTACTGCCGTCACTTGGGGACTAAACTGTGATGGAGACTGTTTTGGGAAAAGGGTAGTGATTCTCAGGGCATGTATGTCATTGTCACTTTCAAGGTCCTCACAGTGTTTTAGCAGGGACCGCAGTTTCTTTGAGTTTGTGCCGATAATGGCAGGAACTGGATCAGGGCTCTTTGAATCTGGGCATACTAGAGCCAAAACAGGGACTGTCTCTTCAACGCCCTTGTGGTTAACGGGAAGCCCCAGCTCAACGGCTACATAACCCTTATAGGGGTAGTTGGAGTCACTCAGGCCCCATATGGCAAGGTCTGTGAGCGGGAGAATAGGCACATGGGAGAAGGTCTGTGAGCGGGAGAATAGGCACATGGGAGAGGAAACGGGAATACCAGCTCCTAAATATGATGGTGACTCTGGAGCCGCTGTCTAAAAGGGCTCTACATGGTTGTCCTTCTATTTTCACATTGGACATCATGGAGGGGCCAATCAGACCTTCTGGCAACCCACAGGGCTGAGGGGTGTGGATTGACCCTTGCTTACAGCCAAGATCATTGGTCTCAGACTCGGTTGGGCTAGGTACCCCTTGATCCTCCTTACTCTTGCGAAGAGCACTGAGTAGTTTCTGAATTACTTTTGCTGAGTTCTCAGGAGCCATGCAGCGGGTGGCAATGTGGCCGTTTTCTCCACATCTGTAACAGAAATAGCTTTCTGAGTCTTTTGCCATATTGGGATTTGTATTTCTACTGGGTCGGGCTCTCCCATCTCTTTTTTTTGGCTCTGCCATTGCTGAGCTGTGTGATATGGCCATTACAGTTAGCTGTTGTTGCAACTGTTGCACCTGCTGTCTTAAGTTGTGGACCTCACCTTCTGTTGTTGTATCTGTATTTCTCTTGATTGATTTGGACTCAGGCTCTGTGTGTGCGTCTTGCCGCTTGTTAATTAGTTCAGCAAGCTCTGTGCGCAGCTCTTTGATTTCTGCTTTTAGCTCTTGAACTTCTGTAGTCTTGGCTTTTGTTTCTTCACTGATTTTTACTTGTCTTACTGTGGTGTTTAATTTGCGTCGAGCTGTCTCATATTCTTCCTCTTCACGTATCTCATTTAGTAGCTTTAAGAATGTGGGAGGTCTCTCTCTTCTTTCTCTCAGTCTCAGGTGTACGAGCATCATATCTGACTGCGTAGCACCTCTTATGAGTTGGTCAATTCGAGCACGATCTGCTCTGTTGCTGGGGAGGCCCCCCTTCTGCACTACTTTGGTCAGTGAGCGCTCTAACCTTCTCAAGAAGTCTGACAGCTTTTCACCCATCTGTTGGTGCAAGCTCCTGAAGGCAAAATACAAGTCTTCACCCGACTCAGGGGTTCCGAAGGCAGTTTCCAGGGCCTCAATATAGCAATCGGGTGTAGCATCCGGGTCATTAAGCCGTACAGCCTGAATTATTTCCAATGCAGGCCCCTTTAGGCTCTCTATTATTCTCTTTCGCTTCTCACGCCCAGAGCAGTCACACTCTTCAATCATCAGGCGGGCTTGTTCCAGCCACTGTTCCAGGCTCTCCTCACCTCCAGGGGTGGGAATATTACCAGAGAATGTCCGCAGGCGTCGAAAGGCATTATTCTCATAGGTAGGTCTCATGGTTTGTCCTAACAGGTCACCGACTGCTCGGATGATAGACTCAGGTGAGGTCCCCTGGGGAACTTCTGTAGGCAGCAGGGAATGAACATCTTTTACTGTTTTTCCCTCGTCTGCCATTAATTTGTTGAGCTTGGTTAAGAAGTCATCAGCAGGGCTTGCAGGTTCATCGCAGAGGGAGACTTTCCATTCTTGTCCTCCATTCAATGGACGCAGGTAGGGGGGAAAAGTGGCTCGGTCTACCACTTCAGTGCATTCACAAAACACTAGGCTCTTGCCTGTCTGAGTGTCACTTTGAATGTCTCTCACTTTTACTTTTCCGAATGCCTTCACTGCATGAGCAGCATCTTCAATATCTGATTTGTCAATGTTAGCGGGGACGTCAGTCAGTGCAAAGGCATGCTTTGAATCTATTACTTCATTATTGCACCAGCTAAGTAGCTTGGCTGCTATTTCAGAAAGGTTTTGAGTACCGGTAGACATATTGTATTTTTTCTTTTCTTTTTTAGGAACAAGCGGGAATTATCTCAGCAGTGCCTCCATTATGTAACGCTTCTATACCTTTTACTATAGGTAGCGCCCTGTGTTCAAACTTAATTCACAAGTGCACCTAAAATAAACCACTTAACAACTTCTTCCTCAACAATTGTTTGGTAATTTATTAAACTAAAGAGGAAAAATAAAGGTTAGGGAAATAAAATGAAATGTCCTTTTTAAACAAAAACAAAAGTAAAATAGCAACAGGTGTTGTGTTCACACAAAATAGGTCGTGTTTACCTTTTAAACCTTTTTAGAAATATGAACTGTTTCACAATATCAACAATAAACCAGATTATTTTTTAATGCAACATGTACCTTTAACTAATAGAGATGAATTACTTTGTGGGCCCACACACACACACTCAGAAAATAACATAAAACAAAACCCCCCGTTGCAGGCCTGGTCGATGCTGGGGATCGTTGTGGCTTTAAAATGGTTGAAGCCGCTTCACTCTAGTTGAGCCAAAAATAAAGGGTGAGTACTCACAGAGATGGGCAGTATTTGAAATACATGTATTTGAAATACGTATTTGAAATACTTTTTTGTATTTTGTAATTTGTATTTGGCTGGGATGGAAAAAATTGGATGTAATTTGTATCAAAATACTTTCAGGTCTAGTATTTTCTGTATTTGAAATACAAAATACTTTTTAATGTAATTTTATTCTCAAATGGACACATTTTAAACATTCACAAAGGTTTAAACTGTAGGGGGAAAGAAATCTAATTTGCTGGTGGTTTGTGTGTGTGATACAGCCATACAGTAGCACTTGACTTTGATTTGCTTCAAATGTAAAGTGCATTATGATTACAATTTTTAATTACTTGTGTGCAAGTATTGCGTTCATCTGCGTGCGTATGTATGTATGTAGGTTGGTAGGTAGGTAGCTGTGTGTGTTTAAGCACGTAGCACAAAAAGGGACCAGCATTTCTGGCAATGTCATCATTAACAGCCAATGAGGGACCTGCTGATGTCAGTGGTGATATTCACTGGCATCGCCAGTGGTGATGCCAGTGTTGAGCGCATCTCATGACGCGCTCTGCTGGCGCACAAGCAGGCCTTATATGGCCTACTTGTGCACAATATTCAAGTTGGCACTTCGACAGAGTGCAGTTTTAGTTATTATAAGGCTGACAGAGCGGTTTTGCACTCTATGAAGTACTGACGCAGAGGCAGCTGTGCATTCAGTCTCATGCCATAGTTCCTTTAAAGATAACGGTAAAGTGGGTTCCATACGATACACGGTCACCACCTCCTAGTAATTCATTTTCAATGAGAGGCAGGCGGCTATTTCTGCCGCACAGCCAAGTTTTGAGGCGACGAGGCGAGCGGGCACAGTCCCGTGCTCATTTGTGCATGCGTACATGGGCAGTGAGAGATGGATTGTGTTCATCTTTGTGAAATACCGTGTGGCGTTTACTCACTGAGCGAGTGTGTTTGTGTCTCACCGCGGTAACCGCTGACCCAAGCGGCAGCCGTAGCGGTGACCGCGTATCGTGTGGAAGGCACTTCGTGGTCAACGCTATGGCTGCCGCTTGGGTCAGCGGTTACCGCACTGTGGTGAGACACAAACACACTCGCTCAGTGAGTAAACGCCATGCGGTATTTCACAAAGATGAACACAATCCATCTCTCGCCGCCCGCATATGCATGCACAAACGAGCACGCTCGCGGGGATTTCACGGGACCGCGCCCGTTCTCCTCGCCGCCCCAAAACTTCTCCGCACGGCCAAAAAAGCCGCCCGCCTCCCTTTGAAAATGAATTACTAGGAGGCGGTGACCGTGTATCGTCTGGAGGGCACTTTATTCTTCGAAATTCTGACAGGCAATTAATGTAATACTTGGCAGTCAATCTATAAAATTACTAATCACTGCATCAATTTTTATAAAAAGTATTTATGTATTTTCAAAATACAAAATACGTATTTGAATCTTAAATACACTTCTCTGGCCTGTATTTATATTTTGTATTTTGATACATTTTTTGACCCAGTATTTGTATTTTGTATCAAAATACTTTTCAATGTATTTTCGCCCATCTCTGAGTACTCACAATATCAGAGTTCAAGGGTTTTCACCTCCAAGCTTTGGGGAGTGACTGGACTGGTGATGGCTAACTAGTGGATTTAAATGGAGCAATGTCCTTTCTCCCTCGTTGCCAGAGGAACTACCCGGCTTTATCCTGGTCACCGGGAGCGCTATCTGGGCCCGTTCTAGCAGATCTTGGAGGTCTGGAAGGTCTCTCTTTGCCAACTAGCCAGGCTGGCTAACTGGATAAACTGACTGTGGTTACCTACAGCCACTCACTTGCATTGTAGGTTTCTTTAGTCCTTAAAACACATATACAGCATTCAGCATTCTTTTCCAAAACACATGTTTTCAACCATTTCTTTGTCTCTGCCAGTGGTGAAAGTGGTTTGAAATTCTTGCCGGAACTGTCCCAAAATTGGCCGCGCGGCGAAGCTGCGTGGCCGGAAAAAAATTGGGAGGCTCTAACCCCCCAAAACCCCTGAAATGCATAGAAAACTGCATTTTGGCATAGTTATACACACAATAAAAACACTACAGGTCCTACACCTGAATTAGGCAATGGCATTACACTTACTGTAACATGAAACATGATTGAAATCCTAAAGGAAATATCTATAATAAGCCTCTTCATATTGTTCATTGTTCCATACAGAAGGGTAAGCAGTAGGGCTAGCAGAATCACCTAAGATAAGATAAGATGTTTATGGTCACTGTACAACAACATTTTGTTTAGTATATCCACATAAACACATACAGTAGCAGCATCAACAAAGAAATAAATGCTGGTAGAGCAACATTATTCTATCCTAGTCAAGTCACCATATCCTGCTCTCTTATTTGTTGTCTCCCCAGGCCCCCACACACATGTAAAGCATGTTTGAAAGCTCTATATAAATTCCAGATAATATAGATTATTATTAATATTATTATAACCAGTTATCTAAAGTAAGTACATTTACTAAAGTACTGTATTTAAGTACAGGTTTTAAGTATAGCCTAGCCTACTTTACTGGAGTATTTCCAATACTTAAGCTAGATGCAGAATATAATAATTTTGGTCTATTCTATCTTTGGTCTAGGCTGCATCGCATGCAGGCACCATGGCAGGCACAGTGCCACAGACAGACACGAGTCTCTCCTAGAGATGGGATTTATGGCTCTTTGAAGTGAGCCGGATCTCTGGGATCCGTTCCTTTCAAAGAGCCGTTCAAAAGACTGGCTCATTCGAAGGAACGGCTCCCTACTGTGAACCGAATCATATCGTTCATTTCAAAGACTCGTTCAAACGACTCGATTCGTTCACGAACGTCCCACCTCTACCCGCTCCGTGTCAAACTGAAACAAACAGAATCGATTACACTAAACCCACGGGAATAATTTAGAAGCACTTTATCAGAAATTATAGTCTAACTAGTAACACTTGTGTAGCCTACTGTATGTTAGTCTGACTTTAGTATATATAGGCTATTGTTTTCTTCCTGGACGTGCGTTTGTGGCAGGTTATTTAACATGGGATTTTGACAGCTGGCTTCTCCTCCTCTTAACGGAACGCCGTTCCGCCCCCAAATGTTTTAACGGAACGGGGGTTCCGGCCGTTCCGGCTCACTTTCACCACTGGTCTCTGCCAAAATCACTGTCTCCCTTCTCTCCACTCTCTCACTCACTTCCTCTCAGGTTGCCCTCTATCTGTCCAGATCAGCACCTGTGGAAAGCATTCTCTTAAAGTGACAGTGCACTGTTGCATTGAAATGCACTTTGAACAAAACAAATGGCCCGAAATAAAATATATTAAGTGGCCTGGGGCTACACATTTCATTAAAAAAGCAGAATTAATTCGGGATCGGCACACTGGACGTCGCGCCGCCGGCGGCGCCGAACATTCGGTGAACATTGGGGGTCTAAAAAAAAAATGTAAACCATTTTTAATGGAATATATCGTCGGACCATGTAAAATGGCTCGCTGGAAAGCGTAGGACGAGCCAGGACCACCCACGGCTCTACAAGCAGCTCAGGGTACGTAAAATAATAATAAAAAAATTGTATTGGATTGAAAAAAAGCCGAACTTGTTCGGGATCGGCACAATAAGAGTTAAGTGTAGCAACAGTAAAAACAGCACATTATAGGTAAAATGTGCTTTTATTTTACATTCCACAGACCAGAAGACATGATGGCCACTTTCAGGTTTTTAGACAGGGGTCTTGTGTTGTGTTTATAGACTGTTACATCCCCTCTCAAAATCATAGACTGTAGCTCAAAATGCAGGTGGGCAAGCCTTGGTGTCAATGTCTGTGTCAGCACTCTGTACAAGCTCTAAGTCACAGCACCTGCCACCCAGGGTCGTTTGGCTGTGGCCATACTCTTTTGTCTTTGGGTTGCCACACTGGGAGCACTGGGAGCACTGGGAACTAAAAATAAGACATTTGCACTGTTTTGCAATTATTTACTGTGTCAGGGTGCCCTCACACCAAAATACCTATGAGAGTGGAATCCGCATTCCGCCGATGCATTTCAATGAGAATGGAGCGGTTTCATGCCAGTAGAGGATTTCTGCAAAAAACGCTCAATTCTCATTGAAATGCATTGGCGGAATGTGGATTCCCCTCTCATGGGTATTTTGATGTGTGGGCACCCTCAGTGGTGTAAAGTAACAAAGTACATTTACTCAAGTACTTTACTTAAAGGGGCACTCCACCACTTTTCAACCTATGTTCATATAATTTGTCCTCACTCAAAAATAGCTTTCTTTTTTTTCACAGAGGAGGGCTGTGGGCAGGTCAGAAACCCATCGTCTTGTGACATCATCGATTGCCAATCCAGCTTATAGAAACTGCAGGCTTTCTATTCCTGAAAAGTTGCAATTTTA
>NC_137812.1:1965007-2057317 GCF_963921795.1 Nannobrachium achirus | reverse complement strand
TTCACAGAGGAGGGCTGTGGGCAGGTCAGAAACCCATCGTCTTGTGACATCATCGATTGCCAATCCAGCTTATAGAAACTGCAGGCTTTCTATTCCTGAAAAGTTGCAATTTTAAAGGGAAGCCATTGTTCTCGCGATAATAAAAATCTAAATATCTTTTTCAAAAATATTGATTACATTTTTTTTTTTTTTTTTTATATTTTATCATGACATTAGTGAGGACCTATTATATGAAGACAGTTGAAAGTGGTGAACTACTCCTTTAAGTACAATTTTGAGGTATTTGTAACTTACTTGAGTATTTCCAGTTTCCAATACTTTTACTTTTACTACTCCACTACATCTGGGATCCAAATATTGTACTTTTACTCCCCTACAATTATTTGAACATGTTAGTTACTAGTTACTTTGCAAATATAAATTATGATATTATAAAACATACATAAACCACTTTAGCCCTATTTTATACCAAAGCTATTTGAAAATAGCAGATCTAATTTGTGAGCTTGTAGATCTGCTATTTTCAAACATTTTGTACTTTTACTTTTGGTACTTGATCCCCAAACGTTCTTACTTTTACTCAAGTACAGCAGCGCAGATCCACTAAAAGCATAGGGGGGGGTCCTGCGCGCGCCTCCGTGCACTGTGTGCGCGTCGCGCGCAAGCGCGCGACCGATTCGTTTTTTTTGCGTGCAAAGATCAGTTTTCGGGCGGTTTTCCCCCCTCATTTTCCTTCAGATACGGGCATTAACGGTTTTATGATGCATTATTTATTTACTTATGAAGTTATCACTAGTACTGCAATAACCAACACAACCAAAGCTTACACGAAAACACACACTTCATCAGAAACTTACCATTGTTGCTTGTTGTGGTCAACTTGGTCCTTCCGAAATGTACATAGTTCTAACTTCTAGTTCTGTAGCAACTTGGGACAGCCAGGTCGTGAGGTTGGTATCCATTTAATTCCAATAAACGTACAAGCGTCAAATGTCATTGTCCAGATCCAGAAAGTAATTTAATTGAACCCAGTGCTCTTCTCTAGACTCTAGTCACAGACACACAGAGTTATAATAAGGACACACAGCCATAACAAGTCGCCATATTATGACGTCATCACTGAGTCAACTGAAAGCTATTCTTCTATGGCTAGAAAGGCACTAGGAAAAAATAAGGTCTTTGGCGCCGACCGGTGGTTGTGAGGGCACTGGACGGTCTGGACCAAACATTTGGGATTTAGATGGGGGGGGCTTAAAAATAATCGCTCGCGTTTAGTGCGTGATTTTCAGAATTCAGACCCCTAAAAGTTTGGCTTGGGGGTCCCTGACTGGGGGGGACGGGGGGGACTTCTGGAAGTGATGGAGGGGACGAAATTGAACCTGGAAGGTGACCAAAACACCTTGTCCCCCCCATAATTTGCGCCGCTGCTCAAGTACAAGGAATTACAGACTTTTACTTGTAACAGAGTATTTCTCTATATGCAGTATAGACACTGGAGAGAGAGAGGTGAAAAAAGAGTGAAAAAATGTTTGAGCAATTTGTGCAGAATAGATAGATAGATAGATACCTTTATTATCCCAAGGGCATAGCAGTATACAGTACCAAAGTTACAGAGAAGTAGAAAAAAGATAGATAAGAGGGGGGGGGGGGGGGGGGGGGGGAGATCAGTACAGTGCCAATAAAGAGAAAGAGAAGGTGCATCAATAGAGGGGACGAATAATAATATACGTATATATACACATAAAGTGTCTTACAAAAAATCCTTAACAGTCAATGCTAGTTAGTGCAACAAGTATCTCACTGACATTGTTAAACAAAGCAGAATACTCAGAAACTACCACACAAACCTAATAGTGCAAAGTAAAAAAAACTGTGCGAAAAGCAGCTCAGAGAAGAAGAAACTAAAGGGAGCATGTCACGGCAAGACGCACATGAGCACTCTCTGCCAATAAAGAGAAGGTGCATCAATAGAGGGGACGAATAATATATACGTATATATACACATAAAGTGTCTTACAAAAAGACCTTAACAGTCAATGCTAGTTAGTGCAACAAGTATCTCACTGACATTGTTAAACAAAGCAGAATACTCAGAAACTACCAACACAACCTAATAGTGCAAAGTAAAAAAAACTGTGCGAAAAGCAGCTCAGAGAAGAAGGAACTAAAGGGAGCATGTCACGGCAAGACGCACATGAGCACTCTCCCTGGAAGGTCCTTAGGGGTCAAAGTCAATACAGCAATAGTTCCTTCAGTCTAGGTTAGGAAGGAAGTCCTTTTCAATCGTCCGTTATGTGTCTCGTTGTACAGCTTAAGGGCGGCCGGTACAAAAGATTTTCCTAGTCTCTCACATCTCCGTCCTGGGTAGGCAAAGCGGTCGTTTCCTCTCTTACTCCAGTAACTGGTGATCTCCAGATGGAGGGGGTGAGAGGAGTTCTCCAAAGTGGAATCCAGCTTCCTCGCTGTACGCACCTTGGTTACTTCCTCCACCCCCTGCAGAGAGGACCCAACGACAGAGCCTGCTTTCCTCACCAGTCTGTTTAGGTTAGACGTGTCACCTGCTCTGTTGTTGCCACCCCAGCATGTTATACCAAAAAAGAGGACACTTGCCATGACAGACTGGTAGAACATCTGTAACATCCTCTTGCACACACTAAACGATCTCAGTCTTCTCAGCAGGAACAGCCTGCTTTTTCCCTTGCTGTGAATCGCCTGCGCATTGTCCGACCAGTCCAGTGAACTATTCAGGTGTACTCCGAGGAATTTGTAGTTATCCACGAGCTCAACCACCTCACCGTTAATGGTGCTTGGCACCGGGGGAACTCTCTTGGAAGTACGGAAGTCCACCACCATCTCCTTGGTCTTGCTAGCGTTGAGCTTGAGATGGTTAGCCTCGCTCCACTGCACAAAGTCCCTCACCACACCATTGTGCTCAGCCGTGTTGTCACCCGAGATCTTGCGGACCACCACGGTATCATCTGAGAACTTCTGCAGATGACAGGTCTTGGAATTGAAGCGGAAGTCTTCGATTTCGTTTTTTTTGCGTGCAAAGATCGGTTTTCGGGCGGTTTTCCCCCCTCATTTTCCTTCAGATACGGGCATTAACGGTTTTATGATGCATTATTTATTTACTTATGAAGTTATCACTAGTACTGCAATAACCAACACAACCAAAGCTTACACGAAAACACACACTTCATCAGAAACTTACCATTGTTGCTTGTTGTGGTCAACTTGGTCCTTCCGAAATGTACATAGTTCTAACTTCTAGTTCTGTAGCAACTTGGGACAGCCAGGTCGTGAGGTTGGTATCCATTTAATTCCAATAAACGTACAAGCGTCAAATGTCATTGTCCAGATCCAGAAAGTAATTTAATTGAACCCAGTGCTCTTCTCTAGACTCTAGTCACAGACACACAGAGTTATAATAAGGACACACAGCCATAACAAGTCGCCATATTATGACATCATCACTGAGTCAACTGAAAGCTATTCTTCTATGGCTAGAAAGGCACTAGGAAAAAATAAGGTCTTTGGCGCCGACCGGTGGTTGTTGAGGGCACTGGACGGTCTGGACCAAACCATTTGGAGATTTTAGATGGGGGGGGCTTAAAAATAATCGCTCGCGTTTAGTGCGTGATTTTCAGAATTCAGACCCCTAAAAGTTTGGCTTGGGGGTCCCTGACTGGGGGGGACGGGGGGGACTTCTGGAAGTGAATGGAGGGGACGAAATTGAACCTGGAAGGTGACCAAAACACCTTGTCCCCCCCATAATTTGCGCCGCTGCTCAAGTACTTGGAATTACAGACTTTTACTTGTAACAGAGTATTTCTCTATATGCAGTATAGACACTGGAGAGAGAGAGTGAAAAAAGAGTGAAAAAATGTTTGAGCAATTTGTGCAGAATAGATAGATAGATAGATACCTTTATTATCCCAAGGGCATAGCAGTATACAGTACCAAAGTTACAGAGAAGTAAGAAAAAAGATAGATACGAGGGGGGGGGGGGGGGGAGAGCAGTATAGTGCCAATAAAGAGAAGGTGCATCAATAGAGGGGACGAATAATATATACGTATATATACACATAAAGTGTCTTACAAAAAGACCTTAACAGTCAATGCTAGTTAGTGCAACAAGTATCTCACTGACATTGTTAAACAAAGCAGAATACTCAGAAACTACCAACACAACCTAATAGTGCAAAGTAAAAAAAACTGTGCGAAAAGCAGCTCAGAGAAGAAGAAACTAAAGGGAGCATGTCACGGCAAGACGCACATGAGCACTCTCCCTGGAAGGTCCTTAGGGGTCAAAGTCAATACAGCAATAGTTCCTTCAGTCTAGGTTAGGAAGAAGTCCTTTTCAATCGTCCGTTATGTGTCTCGTTGTACAGCTTAAAGGAGTCATCCAGACCAAAACACATATAGGGTTAAATCTGCCTTTTATCATACCCCTTCATACCTGCTTTAGTCGATTTTTTTCATAGCTGCCCCTGTTGCTAGATTTCGGCTGCCCCTGTTGCTAGATTTCGCAGGCTCTCTCATAACTAACACAGTGGATTGTCCTTAGGCTAGTGCGGTCATTTCTTTAGCTTCAAAGTTAGTATTTTTTCATTGGATTGTGTTTACACAACGTCCTGAGACAAACCAAAGCGCTGTTTTGACCTCACAGGCACCCTTACTTGTCAAACGGCTTCTGCTCTGCACCAGAGCAGGGAGAGGAGAGGCTAGAAAGGGAGGGAGGGAGGGGTCTGTTTGACAAGTAAGGGTGCCTGTGAGGTCAAAACAGCGGTGTGGTTCGTCTCAGGACGTTGTGTAGACACAATCCAATAAAAAAATACTAACTTTGAAGCTCAAGAAATGACCGCACTAGCCTAAGGACAATCCACTGTGTTAGTTATGAGAGAGTCCGCGAAATCTAGCAACAGGGGAAGCCGAAATCTAGCAACAGGGGCAGCTATGAAAAAAATCAACTAAAGCAGGTATGAAGGGGTATGATAAAAGGCAGATTTAACCCTATATGTGTTTTGGTCTGGATGTCTCCTTTAAGGGCGGCCGGTACAAAAGATTTTCCTAGTCTCACATCTCCGTCCTGGGTAGGCAAAGCGGTCGTTTCCTCTCTTACTCCAGTAACTGGTGATCTCCAGATGGAGGGGGTGAGAGGAGTTCTCCAAAGTGGAATCCAGCTTCCTCGCTGTACGCACCTTGGTTACTTCCTCCACCCCCTGCAGAGAGGACCCAACGACAGAGCCTGCTTTCCTCACCAGTCTGTTTAGGTTAGACGTGTCTCCTGCTCTGTTGTTGCCACCCCAGCATGTTATACCAAAAAAGAGGACACTTGCCATGACAGACTGGTAGAACATCTGTAACATCCTCTTGCACACACTAAACGATCTCAGTCTTCTCAGCAGGAACAGCCTGCTTTTTCCCTTGCTGTGAATCACCTGCGCATTGTCCGACCAGTCCAGTGAACTATTCAGGTGTACTCCGAGGAATTTGTAGTTATCCACGAGCTCAACCACCTCACCGTTAATGGTGCTTGGCACCGGGGGAACTCTCTTGGAAGTACGGAAGTCCACCACCATCTCCTTGGTCTTGCTAGCGTTGAGCTTGAGATGGTTAGCCTCGCTCCACTGCACAAAGTCCCTCACCACACCATTGTGCTCAGCCGTGTTGTCACCCGAGATCTTGCGGACCACCACGGTATCATCTGAGAACTTCTGCAGATGACAGGTCTTGGAATTGAAGCGGAAGTCCGATGTATAGAGAGTGAACAGGAAGGGTGAGAGCACAGTTCCTTGAGGGGCCCCCGTGTTGCTCACCAGCACATCAGACCGACAGTTCTGCAGTCTCACAAACTGTGGTCTTTCTGAAAGGTAGTCTGTGATCCATGCCACAAAGCCCTTGTTCACCCCCATCAGCGTAAGCTTTTCCGCAAGCAGAGCCGGTTGGATAGTGTTGAAAGCACTGGAGAAGTCAAAAAATTATTCTGGATCATTTGCACATGGATCATTTGCATATGCCATGCCCTCAACAACGTGTTCTCTGGAGGTCATCTGGAGTTTCAGCAACTTTTTGGTTCCGCTACTTCCCGGGCACCAACAAGGACGGGGTTTGTTCCGTGGGAATTGGGGGTCCCAGGGAGCATGCCTGGGAAAAATCAGGACCGGGGGCGTTCAAAATGGAGTGCAAAATGCGTTTTTTTTTAAACAGAGAACATTGGGCGGGATTTTTTACACCGACAATTGACTGATATGTTCTGTGCGCTACACTGTCATACTACTAATCATAAATCATGCACCGTGAGAAGCACATGACAGCACAGTGGAGAGAGAGGGAATGTTTCTCACTGTTCTCAAAGGGATACGTAATGGAAGATATATATTTAGTAAAAGATAAGGGGACACATGAAAAGAAATGAGCAAAGTAAAATTATCTCCACACACGCACGCACGCGCTGATTTCACCAAGCTGTTAATGTTGATTACATGTTTCTGGTTGCAGTTCTGTGTGGAAGCAGTCACTGGCACAGAGACACACACACAAACACACACACACACACACACACACACACACGCTGTGACCGTGCGTCGCGATCACTGTGCGTCACAATCACTCGCACGCAGTCACGTGCGTGCACTCTTGCAAATAAGTCCCTCCCCTGCAAATCGTTCAGAATAGGGCACCATTTCAGACTAAAGCGTGAGCTGAGTCTGAAATCAGGCTACCAAATCCGGATCAAAATCCGAATCAGACTCAGAGTCAGGCACAGTGTGAGGTGTGCCCAGAGACAGAGCTCTGCTTAGGTTCCGCCAGAACCGTCCATAGTTCTGTCCAGCCTGGGACCAGCTCAGGTAGGTGTGTCTCTTCATCAGCCTCCTCATCTGATAGTGGGGAGACAACTGGTGGACTGGAATGTCCTCCAGAAACACCAGGATCAACACATCCTTCTGTTCATCAAACAGACGGTAGCTGCACACAGGAGAGGAGAGGAGAGGAGAGGAGAGGAGAGGAGAGGAGAGGAGAGGAGAGGAGAGGAGAGGAGAGGAGAGGATCAATGCAACTACGACCATGACTTACTGAGATTATTTCTGAAGGGGAATAAAGCATAATGCTAGATACATTAAACTGTGATAATTATAAAGTACACTATGCAAAACCTAATAAATAATGATATAAATGTTGTAATGTGTCAGCATTAATGTTATTAAGCATTAGATATTATACAGTGGTTATTATAACTAACTAGAAAAATATTGTTCCTTCGAAACAATTGTGGGCTCGCTTCAAGCCAGAAAACAATGGCTATAAAAGTACAAAATGTCAAGATCGCAGGCAGTGCTCTCTTTGACGTTACTGACGTCAAAGATTGGTCCATTTTGTTCCAAAAATGTGTTGTGCAAAAGTTGACCCGCTGGTGGCGCTATAACAGGCCAATGTAAGAAGGGTGGTATCTGTTCCTTGACCTATTGGGAATGTGCTTGCAAGATTTCACGCACATTGCAGGCTGTGTTCATGATTTGAGGTGTTTTTGGCTTTGGCCACTTTATCGCTGCTTCATAGGCATATTAGATAAAGGTCCTTAGATTGTGTGTAGAATGTTTCATGCAAATTGCTAAAAAAACTCCTAGCGGGTTTAAGAGTTTCACAAACTGCTCAAAATGATATAGCGCCCCCCTTTGGTCAATTGGAGTAAAATTGGTTTTAGTGATATTTGGACTAACACTCTACATCTTTGCCAAATGCCATGAACATGTTACTTTGCATGTATGATTTAGAGGCAGAAGAATAATTTGCATAAAACTGCAATATTCATTGAATTATTAAAAAAAAGCATGTTTCATTTTTTTTAAATCCGATCTGACAGATCTTTAAATATTGGTCCAAAGTTCATGTAAAAAAATGTTTTGTGCACGTGACGCGAAAATTCCAGAATAAAAGCGTGTTTAAGCGTTTTACAAACTGCTCCAAATGGCGGAAAATCTAAGGGCGGAGCTTACTTAACAAAGACACAGATGTCTTCCGCTCGAGTCAAAGCACGCGTGTAAGCAAGTTGCATGTCTTCAAACGAAACGAGTCATGTCTTATGCCCGTTTGAAGTTTGAATTTTCAAACGCTTCCTACAGCGCCCCCCTTTGGCCGATTGGAATAAAATTGGTTTCAGTGATACTTTGACTAACCCTCTACATCTTTGCCAAATGCCATGAACGTGTAACTTTGCATGTATGATTTAGAGGCCGAAGAATAATTTGCATAAAACCGCAATATCGATTGAATTATTAAAAAATTATATTTCACTTTAAAAGAAATCCGACCAGACAGTTTGACCGTATTGGTCCAAAGTTCATGTGAAAAAAGTTTTGTGCACGTAACACGAAGATCCCAGGAGGAGATAGATTTTTATTGTTTCTCATATCATTCCAAATTGTGGGAGATCTAAAGGTCAAAGGTCAAAAGTTAGAGCGTAAAAGTTGTTCGGCATGAGGAGACGCATACGTGTATACAGGTTTCATGGCTGTACCTCAAACACAGCATGAGCTCTATATGTTCAAAGTTCGCACTTTCGAAGGCTTCCTACAGCGCCACCATTTGGCCGATTGCTGTAAAAAATAATAGCACACTTCGCCACTGTAAACTGAACACATTGATGTTTTTATTTTCATTTTCTCACTAAGTATGTAGGAGTAGAAAGGAACCGAAGTTTTTTGATACTTGCACTGACTGCCTGCCTAGTATAGAAATAACTAGAAAAATATTGTTCCTTCGAAACAATTGTGGGCTCGCTTCAAGCCGGAAAACAATGGCTATAAAAGCACAAAATGTCAAGAGTGCTCTCTTTGACGTTACTGACGTCAAAGATTGGTCCATTTTGTTCCAAAAATGTGTTGTGCAAAAGTTGACCCGCTGGTGGCGCTATAACAGGCCAATGTGAGAAGGTTGGTATCTGTTCCTTGACCTATTGGGAATGTGCTTGCAAGATTTCACGCACATCCCAGGCTGTGTTCATGATTTGAGGTGTTTTTGGCTTTGGACACTTTATCGCTGCTTGCAGCTATATTTATTATTATTATTTTATAATTTTTTTGTGTGCACTTCATAGGCATGTTAGATAAAGGTCCTTAGATTGCGTGTAGAATGTTTCATGCAAATTGCAAAAAAAATCCTAGAATAAAAACGGGTTTAAGCGTTTTACAAACTGCTCAAAATTATATAGCGCCCCCCTTTGGCCATTTGGGGTAAGATTGGTTTCAGTGATATTTGAACTAACCCTCTACACTATTTTGTCATGAAAATGTGACTTTGCATGTATGTTTTAGAGGCAGAAGAATAATTTGCATAAAAATGCAATATTGTTTGAATTATTTAAAAAAGCATGTTTCAATGTTAAAGAAATCCGATCTTACAGATCTTTAGATATCGGTCCAAAGTTCACGTAAAAAAAGTTTTGTGCACGTGACGCGAAAATTCCAGAATAAAAGCGGGTTTACGGGTTTTACAAACTGCTCAAAATGGCGGAAAATCTAAGGGCGGAGCTTACTTAACAACGACACAGATGTCTTCCGCTTGAGTCAAAGCACACGTGTAACAAGTTGCATGTCTTCAAACAAAACGAGTCATGACTTATGCCCATTTTTTCAGATGCTTCGTATAGCGCCCCCCTTTGGCCGATTGGAATAAAATTGGTTTCAGTGATACTTTGACTAACCCTCCACATCTTTGCCAAATGCCATGAACGTGTAACTTTGCATGTATGATTTAGAGGCCGAAGAATAATTTGCATAAAACCGCAATATCAATTGAATTATTAAAACATTATATTTCACTTTAAAAGAAATCCGACCAGACAGTTTGACCGTATTGGTCCAAAGTTCATGTGAAAAAAGTTTTGTGCACTTGACGCGAAAATCCCAGGAGGAGATAGATTTTTACTGTTTTTCATATAATTCCGAATTGTGGGAGACCTAAAGGTCAGAGGTCAAAAGTTAGAGGGTAAAAGTTGTTCGGCATGAGGAGACGCATAAGTGTATACAGGTTTCATGGCTGTATGTATAACACAGCATGAGCTATACCTGTTCAAAGATCGCACTTTCGAAGGCTTCCTACAGCGCCACCATTTGGCCGATTGCTATAAAAAATAATAGCACACTTCGCCACTGTAAACTGAACACATTGATGTTTTTATTTTCATTTTCTCACTAAGTATGTAGGAGTAGAAAGGAACCGAAGTTTTGAGGAGAATCTTGATATGACTGCCTGCCTGATAGATAAATAACTAGAAAAATATTGTTCCTTCGAAACAATTGTGGGCTCGCTTCAAGCCAGAAAACAATGGCTATAAATGTACAAAATGTCAAGATCGCAGGCAGTGCTCTCTTTGACGTTACTGACGTCAAAGATTGGTCCATTTTGTTCCAAAAATGTGTTGTGCAAAAGTTGACCCGCTGGTGGCGCTATAACAGGCCAATGTAAGAAGGGTGGTATCTGTTCCTTGACCTATTGGGAATGTGCTTGCAAGATTTCACGCACATTGCAGGCTGTGTTCATGATTTGAGGTGTTTTTGGCTTTGGCCACTTTATCGCTGCTTGCAGCTATATTCATTATTATTATTTTTTTTTTGTGTGTGTGCACTTCATAGGCATATTAGATAAAGGTCCTTAGATTGTGTGTAGAATGTTTCATGCAAATTGCAAAAAAAAAATCCTAACGGGTTTAAGCGTTTCACAAACTGCTCAAAATGATATAGCGCCCCCCTTTGGCCAATTGGGGTAAGATTGGTTTTAGTGATATTTGGACTAACACTCTACATCTTTGCCAAATGCCATGAACATGTTACTTTGCATGTATGATTTAGAGGCAGAAGAATAATTTGCATAAAACTGCAATATTCATTGCATTTATTTAAAAAAGCATGTTTCAATTTTAAAGAAATCCGATCTGACAGATCTTTAGATATCGGTCCAAAGTTCACGTAAGAAAAGTTTTGTGCACGTGGAGCGAAAATTCCAGAATAAAAGCGGGTTTACGCGTTTTACAAACTGCTCAAAATGGCGGAAAATCGAAGGGCGGAGCTTACTTAACAACGACACAGATGTCTTCCGCTCGAGTCAAAGCACGCGTGTAACAAGTTGCATGTCTTCAAACGAAACGAGTCATGACTTATGCCCGTTTGAAGTTTGAATTTTCAAACGCTTCGTATAGCGCCCCCCTTTGGCCGATTGGAATAAAATTGGTTTCAGTGATACTTTGACTAACCCTCCACATCTTTGCCAAATGCCATGAACGTGTAACTTTGCATGTATGATTTAGAGGCCGAAGAATAATTTGCATAAAACCGCAATATTGATTGAATTATTAAAAAATTATATTTCACTTTAAAAGAAATCCGACCAGACAGTTTGACCGTATTGGTCCAAAGTTCATGTGAAAAAAGTTTTGTGCGCGTAACAAAAAAAACCCAGGAGGAGATAGATTTTTACTGTTTTTCATATAATTCCGAATTGTGGGAGACCTAAAGGTCAGAGGTCAAAAGTTAGAGGGTAAAAGTTGTTCGGCATGAGGAGACGCATAAGTGTATACAGGTTTCATGGCTGTATGTATAACACAGCATGAGCTATACCTGTTCAAAGTTCGCACTTTCGAAGGCTTCCTACAGCGCCACCATTTGGCCGATTGCTTAAAAAAATAATAGCACACTTCGCCACTGTAAACCGAACACATTGATGTTTTTATTTTCATTTTCTCACTAAGTATGTAGGAGTAGAAATGAACCGAAGTTCCCGTCTACAGTATGCATGATAGATAAATAATGACAACATCTAAAGTGTGCTCGCCTTATAGGCGAGCCCACAACTAGAAAAATATTGTTCCTTCGAAACAATTGTGGGCTCGCTTCAAGCCAGAAAACAATGGCTATAAAAGCACAAAATGTCAAGATCGCAGGCAGTGCTCTCTTTGACGTTACTGACGTCAAAGATTGGTCCATTTTGTTCCAAAAATGTGTTGTGCAAAAGTTGACCCGCTGGTGGCGCTATAACAGGCCAATGTGAGAAGGTTGGTATCTGTTCCTTGACCTATTGGGAATGTGCTTGCAAGATTTCACGCACATCCCAGGCTGTGTTCATGATTTGAGGTGTTTTTGGCTTTGGACACTTTATCGCTGCTTGCAGCTATATTTATTATTATTATTTTATAATTTTTTTGTGTGCACTTCATAGGCATGTTAGATAAAGGTCCTTAGATTGCGTGTAGAATGTTTCATGCAAATTGCAAAAAAAATCCTAGAATAAAAACGGGTTTAAGCGTTTTACAAACTGCTCAAAATTATATAGCGCCCCCCTTTGGCCATTTGGGGTAAGATTGGTTTCAGTGATATTTGAACTAACCCTCTACACTATTTTGTCATGAAAATGTGACTTTGCTTGTATGTTTTAGAGGCAGAAGAATAATTTGCATAAAAATGCAATATTGTTTGAATTATTTAAAAAAGCATGTTTCAATGTTAAAGAAATCCGATCTGACAGATCTTTAGATATCGGTCCAAAGTTCACGTAAAAAAAGTTTTGTGCACGTGACGCGAAAATTCCAGAATAAAAGCGGGTTTACGCGTTTTACAAACTGCTCAAAGTGGCGGAAAATCGAAGGGCGGAGCTTACTTAACAACGACACAGATGTCTTCCGCTTGAGTCAAAGCACGCGTGTAACAAGTTGCATGTCTTCAAACGAAACGAGTCATGACTTATGCCCGTTTGAAGTTTGAATTTTCAGACGCTTCGTATAGCGCCCCCCTTTGGCCGATTGGAATAAAATTGGTTTCAGTGATACTTTGACTAACCCTCCACATCTTTGCCAAATGCCATGAACGTGTAACTTTGCATGTATGATTTAGAGGCCGAAGAATAATTTGCATAAAACCGCAATATATATTGAATTATTAAAAAATTATATTTCACTTTAAAAGAAATCCAACCAGACAGTTTGACCGTATTGGTCCAAAGTTCATGTGAAAAAAGTTTTGTGCACTTGACGCGAAAATCCCAGGAGGAGATAGATTTTTACTGTTTTTCATATAATTCCGAATTGTGGGAGACCTAAAGGTCAGAGGTCAAAAGTTAGAGGGTAAAAGTTGTTCGGCATGAGGAGACGCATAAGTGTATACAGGTTTCATGGCTGTACGTATAACAGAGCATGAGCTATACCTGTTCAAAGATCGCACTTTCGAAGGCTTCCTACAGCGCCACCATTTGGCCGATTGCTATATAAAATAATAGCACACTTCGCCACTGTAAACTGAACACATTGATGTTTTTATTTTCATTTTCTCACTAAGTATGTAGGAGTAGAAAGGAACCGAAGTTTTTTGATACTTGCACTGCTTAGTATAGAAATAAATAATGACAATAACTAAAGTGTGCTCGCCTATAGGCGAGCCCACAATGACAATATCTAAAGTGTGCTCGCCTTATAGGCGAGCCCACAATGACAATATCTAAAGTGTGCTCGCCTTATAGGCGAGCCCACAATAATGACAATATCTAAAGTGTGCTCGCCTTAGAGGCGAGCCCACAATTATACAGTGTTATGAGAAGATTATTGTTATAATTGTATTATTCAGTTGAGGATAAATCCTTCTCAAACAAATATTTTTGAATTGGAAATAAGGGGGTCATTACATGAGGACGATAGTTTTTACTATTGATTCGGCCATTTTGACACACGGAGACACGGTTTCATGACCCTAACCGATACTTTTCGGAATTCGGCTCTGAAAGTGCATTTCTGCGGTTTCGCATTGGTTTCGCACCGGTGTAATATAGGAAATCGGCGGCGAGGGAGAGTGCGATGATGTCATAGCCCCCTGCTCCCCCTCCCCTGCTGCATACAGTGTCAGTCTGTCATACTAACCGAAAATGTATTATTATTATTTGTGTTGTTGTAGGCCTAATTAAAACCCAGAAAATAGCCAAAACTGAACACATAGTGATCTATTAGCCCAAACCTCATTTGGAAAATATCAGGAGTAGGCTATAGCCTATATGAAAGCCTTTTAAAAATGTTTATAGCCTACAATTGGAATCCTTCTCCAAACCAATCAATTACAACTGCCAGCAAAAGACGTAAAGATTATGTAGGTCCGATCAATTTAGTATTTAGCGCAGCTGGCTACTATACAGCTCGTTTGACAGGAGTCGCAAGCCCACTAGGCTACCAACAGCTCTCCTCTCAAAGTTACTTTAAACCAGTATTCCATTCTCAGCCAACTAATTATTAAATCCATTTATTTCCGAGTTTCCAAGAGACCGACCATTTAATGATTATTAAAGCCCATAGTTGTGCGTTCCTCTCTGCCTTCATGTGCCGATCCATCCACTTGCAGTGCAGCCGTGCGCTGTTCTGATTGACAGCGAGGAGCTGTAAACTGTACACTTTATCATGTAACATTTATGGTATTCCAGGCAATAATGCATTCCCCTTGTTTTTACCTAAAAACTGGATTAATTCTTCAAAATGTGGACTACATCACGTCACAGATGCAGCGCACTCAAGGTAATTATTGTGACTTATCCAGATGCTTTGCAATTAGGCTACTCACACGAGTAATGAATATGCTGACAGACAGACAGACAGACAGACAGACAGACAGACAGACAGACAGACAGACAGACAGATAAAAGAAACTGCTCATATCACAAAAAAAAACGTCCTCCTATCGCTCCTAACTTTTACTGTCCAGTCAGAGTCCACGAATAGGCCACTCGCTCATAATGTCACAAAAAAAAAAGAAAGAAATTCCTCCTCCTCCTCCTCCGGCGCTGCTGGCCGCAAGCAGCGTCAGTTCTGCAAATGCAAAGGTATGGCAACATGGCTGTTGTCTTGCACGTGTGAAGGCATGCATGCAATACACCAGTCATGTTGCCAATACTTAGCAACAGGCATGATTAATTTATTTTAAGAAGTACATTTTATTATTTCCCCTTGTAATCAAGGTACTGTATGGTAGACTACCATACCCATATGTGCCTCTGTAGGCTACTGCGTTCGCTGCCTCGCAGCATGTTGCGTTATAGGTCTACTTCTGTGTTGCAGATAGAAGACAGAACTCACTTTATATAGCCCATCCCCGTAGATAATGTCCAGATTGTTTCACTTCACCTCGCTAAAAACCTCCTTTTGCGGGACTCATTGAATATGCGAACAGACGATAATAATATGGATTTGGGAGCATAGCCTAATTACAAAGCATGTCTCATTAAAAACAATATATATTTTATAGTTGAAGGGTAAATACACAGTATAGGCCTATGTAGGCTGACACATTTTGCTTGAATTCATGCGTTGTCAACTTGTCGTATAAACACAGAAAAACGGACCAACAACCAGGTGTAAACGCGACGTTTTTTGGGTAATAAACCCAAAACGAGACCGGCAGCGTTTCCAATCGTCCTGGTATAAAGACCCCCTAAGATCTATTTAAAAGGAAATGTCAATTGTTGATAGAGATCAAATTATCCAAATTCCAACATCTAATGTTAGTTGCTAAATCATATATTTATGTCACACAGAGTACAAGCACACTTTTGTCCTTTTGGAATTTCTGTTAAATGTCAGAAAATAGCACCCTCACCAGGCCATTTGGAACTCTCTAGAGCACCATTCACTCTCCAGGTAATGACGGCTGATCACACAGATGGTCTTTCTGCTGCCATAGATGGCATCTGTGATGCTCTCCATGATAGCTTTACCTGGAAACATATGAAGCATTATTTAAACCAGATTCGGAAATTATTTATATCTTATAAGATAGATAGATAGATAGATAGATAGATAGATAGATAGATAGATAGATAGATAGATAGTAGGCTACTAAATACAGCTATAACAATGCTGTTGGCTAAAATAAACAGACATTCAAATAAATACAGTGTAAGTGAGGTACAAAGAGAGGTTACCTGGTAAGAAGTCTCGTTGGTGCAGACAGAGTCTCCAGCCCTGCTCTCCCTCCAGCACTGGAAGCATTTTTCTGCAAACCCAGAGCTCATCGTGAACGTTGTAGGAGATGAAGGCATCGTAGCGTTCAGGAGACCCCCTCTTTCTTTTCTTGGCATCATAAAGGAAGGCCAGGAAGAGGTAGTAGGCATGGAGAAGATGCAACCTCAGGAAGTGGTAGGTGAAGGATGTGAGCAGAGTCAGCACAATCACACAAGTAGAGGAAATGTAGCAGATGAAGGTCATCTGCTCACAGGAATGATAGTCAAAGTCCAGAAACCTGGTTCCCTTTTTAGCCAGAGGATAGACACAGATATAGCTGTGAGCAAAAACTACCTGTGTTTGTTTGTTTGACAGGATCCACTGCAGGAAGTCATAATTAGAGCAATCACAAGTGAAAGGGTTGTCAACCATGTAAACATACCTGAGAGCAGGTAGAAAACTGAACACAGAAACGTTGATCACTGTCAACTCGTTCTGGCTGAGGTCGAGCCAAACGAGTCGAGTCAGGTTAGCTTGTGCCAGGAAGTCCAGAGACAGCAGTTTATTGTTGAAGAGATCAAGAACCTCTAGTTCGGGGATTGGGTAAAACATCTCTGGGTACAGGTATGGTATAATATTGCTCCTTAAGGCTAGAGTCTTCAGCTGTGGTACATTGTTAAATGTGTCATTGCCTGGTAGTGTACTATAGACATTGTCAATTGTCAAGTGTTCCAAAAGTTTCATTTGTGTGAGCATCTTATTCACGGGGAAAATATCTAAATATGGCTCAATGGTTTCTGGAATGAATCGTATTGTAAAGTTCCTCAGGCTCTTCAGTAATGATACATCAAGGGGAGTTGAAGAGACATCAAGGGGAGGTGAAGAGGTAATTTTCTCGTAATAGTTATAAATTAAACTAAGTGTTACAAGGTCATCTAGTCCTCCAAAACTATAATAATACGCTTTAAGAAAGATTTCCACATCTAAGTGCTTGAGCGATTTCAGATTAGTTAATTCCCCGGCATCGAAATCCTGGATGACATTGTTGTTTGAATCCAAAACTTCTAGTTTCTGTAGACCAGTCTTAAACGTGTTGTCATACGACAAAATAAAATTGTTATTCACAGTCAGAACTTTTAACTCATTGAGATGTTGAAAAAAACATTGTTTGAGTTCAGAGATGTGGTTGTCATCTAGATGAAGGTGTGTGAGAATTGTTACATTTAAGAAGTCTTGGCAGGTTAAGTCTTGAATATTATTGTGACGCAGGTTTAGGATTTTAAGCACAGAGAGATACTTAATATCGCCTGGCACTTTGCACAATTTGTTGTGTTCGAGGTTCAGATGACTGAGCTTAGTTTGTTTTATTGACAGTTCAGTCAGGTCATTATGTGATAGATCCAGAGTAGTTAGCTCAGTACATTGTGTCAGTATTTCACCTAGACTTTCAATATGGTTCCTGAATAGGCTGAGTGTCTTCAGGGTGGATATATTGCAGGCAATATTGAACAGATCTCTGTTCATCCACTTATCCATGTGAGTCAGCTGTAGGTGCTCTAGTGAATCAAGGCTCTGTAGAGACTTTCTGAAGTTGTTAAAAGACATATACGCACCTCCAAAACAGACCTTTGTTATATTCCTGAGAAGGAACTTGTCTGGTATGGCCCACTCCCATCCTTCACCACAACAGAGTGACAGGTCGATCATGTGGAGATGTGGAAATACAGCCGTTGTGATGCTAAATGTTTTAATCGACCCTGAATACACACTCAACTCCCTGAGCTCAGAGGTCATGTTTAACGGCAGATCTTTTGACTGAAAAGACACTAACTCATCAATCGTGATGTTCAGCACCTGTAAGCATGGTAGTTGTAAAATGGAAATGATATCTGTAATTTTATTGGATGTCAGACTTAGTTCCTGTAATATGGGGACAAACTGGAAGGCAGCAGGGTTGATGGATGTGATATTGTTTACATCCAAGCTCAGTACCAAGAGGTTAGACAGTCCCTGAAACACATTGTCTGGCAGTGTTGTTAGGCGGTTATGGTCCATATTGAGAATTTTAAGTTCCAACAAAAGGACAAAAGCACCGTCATCTACATGAGTTATTTCATTAAGACTCAGGTCCAATTCTCTGAGATTTGACAGATGATCCAAATCGTCCCTGTTTATCTTTTTAATTTTATTATACTTGAGTGTTAATGATGTAGCGTCTCTGGGTATGTCCTCTGGTACACTAACGAGATGCCCAGGTTGAAAGCGATCAATGTGACCTTGGCAATCGACTGAAACACCAGCAGTGACATTTTCAAAGTGAACAATAGTGCAGTCATTCAGGGTGTAAGCCAGTGTGGGAGTAAGATGAAGCATGAAAGAAAGAAATAAGAAGATGAAACAAAGGCGGCTTCTTGTTTGTGGCATCATGGCTATCTTCAGGGTCAACTGTCAGGTAATCTTGGCGCAGTAACTCTGCTGTGGACATTGGTTGGTGACGACACTGTTCAGCACTGGTGACCTAAAGAGAATACAAATATTAAACAGTTACCGTGCTTACAGTTACATACATCCACATACATAGAAAAGAGAACTATATTAACTTCCTGTTTCACTTCACTAATTGTCATCAAGTTAAATAAGATTGCTTAGTTAATTTCCATGAATATGAACAACATGGAAATGCTCCTGACAATAAGAAAATGTCTATATATCCAATCACGCACACTACTACCTTTCCCACTGGGTGCGATAGCAATAACAATATGTCGGCGACGGCGTTCACATCAATTATGACAGCTTTATCGTTGTTGTGTGGACACTACCATCCACTTCAATTGATAAACAATATTTGTTATCGTTATCGCGCCCAGTGGGAAATGGGCCTTAAAGGAGTAGTTCACCCAAGACATGACACTTATTCTATCGTTTTACTTACCCTGTGATGTTTATGACCCATGGAGATTTTTTGTTTGTAATGCCTTCTTTAATGGTAAATCCAGAATGAAGGAAAAAAAAAATAATGGAATCAATCAGTGACCCGTTTCTGCAGCAAAAAAACAATATAAAAAATCCTTCCATTAAAAAACAAACAAAGCTCCAGTGTGCTAAGAAAGCCTGTATTTCCATTATCTGTTGAGACCAGTTCAAAAAGTAGAGTGAGAAAATGAACTTTATAAAATGCTTCCGGTGTAAACAAACGTGCACGAAAAGGGAGCGCGCTTGGCCAGGCGTGTGCGTTCTCGTTCGTTGTGCCTCGGTAACGCTGATGCCACAGCTGCCCAGCACCAAAACAAGTGGTGACTAGAGATGGGATTTATGGCTCTACGAGGGGAACCGGATCCATGGTTCTCAGCCATGCTCGTTGTAGAGATGGGACGTTCGTGAATGAATCGAATCTTTTGAACGGCTCTTTGAAAGGTATACGGATTCGGCTCACCTCATAGAGCCATAAATCCCATCTCTAGTAGATTTCATTTCACCGTAAACAGCTGGTGCCTGGTTGCGCTGATGATGCAGCTTCAAATCAACGAGGCACATCCAAGAACGAGCATGGCAGAGAACGCACACGCCTGGCCGCTCACTTTTCGTGCTCGTTTGTTTACACCGGAAGCATTTTATAAAGTACATTTTCTCACTCTACTGGGAACTTTTTGAACTGGTCTTAACAGATAATGGAACTACAGGCTTTGATAGCACACTGGAGCTTTGTCTGTTTTTTAATGGAAGGATTTTTTTATATATATTTTTTTGCTGCAGAAACGGGTCACTGATCGATTCCATTATTTTTTTCCCTTAATTCTGGATTTACCATTAAAGAAAGCATTACAAACAAAAAATCTCCATGGGTCATAAACATCACAGGGTAAGTAAAACAATAGAATAAGTGTCATGTCTTGGGTGAACTACTCCTTTAACTCTCGTCCAAACTTCCATGACACATAATATATCGTGTCACTCCTCCAGTGATGGCTGCTGTGGAATGTGGCCTTAAAGCCACTCTGCCAGTCTGTCCACATGTTTACGTGCAAACAGAGAGTTTCTCACAGTGTCTAATAATGAAATGTTTTCTCCACAATCACAGCTACATACAGCCACACATTATAGTTATAGTTCCTAGAGTTTGTATTTTTGATCCACCTTGAGAACAATATCGCATTAATTTTGTGCTTTTTTTCCTTATATTTTCTCATATTCTTTCCTAGCACCTTAACTAACACCCATAAGTATGTCACATTATACATCTGCTGCTATGCATAAGCTGGGGTCATCGCCATGCTGGGTTCTGGTGGACATTTTTGGTAAATTTGTATTTTTTGCCACTTAGTTTTTTTGTAAAATAAGGCATTTGAGAACCACTAGTAGGACTCCCAATGTACCATTTCATAGTAAAAAAGTGTCATACATATTCGGAAGAAAACCTGGAGATTTTGACATTCAGTTATCGGTTCTTATGATAAAAAGGAACATTTAATGGGGGTGTAAAACAAGAATAGCTAAAGTTTATCACGGACAAGGACAAGTCTTGCTACGGACACATTTATATTGATGACCCCTGTGCATAAGCATATCATGTATATAAGTATATATCATGTATAGAGCATAGACTGTAAAAAAAATATAGATGGTGCGAAGCCATTGGTTTCTATGCTGCAAAAATGACGCTTTTTTTGACGCTTTTATGGGTGTCGCCATCATTGTTTTAATGGTACCCAAGGAATCATAAGGAATGCTATTTGCTGCCAACGGTCACGTGGAACCGCAGGGATACATGGGAGAATGTGGTCGGAGCCTCCCGAAATAAAGCACACGAAGAAGAACACAGCCGGCTGGTATCAATTTAGTTGGAATCAAAAATCATAAATTTTAACATAAATGGGACCATATTTGCACAAAACACATATCATGGTGCTTGAAAGGCAGTTTTTCACTAGCGACAGGAACCATAAAGTATTTATGACAATGTTTATTAAAGTTAAGGAAAATGAATGGGGTCCAATGGAGAACAAAATCTTTCTGGTACCTCGCGGGGGGAAAACAGCACAATGGTGAAAAAGAGGTGATTTGGTCTACTTACCAGCGAATTAATGACTCGGCTAGAATGGGGTCGGACGGGGCAGAGGATCGCTACGACGCCATGCGAAGCCACTTCCGGTCTGCGGCGAGTTTAAAGTGTGACGCCACTCTCCCTAGAACACACTGAGCTATACACACTATCGTTATGTGACAGCAGCAGAACACACAGGAAGTACAACCAGCCAATCACGACGGTCGGGGGATTCGGATTACCGGGGGGCGTGGTCCATCCCCCAGTGGTGTTTAGAATCAAGCTTCAGGGAGTAGAACGAGTAGAACAAGGAAGTAACACAGTTTGTTGAGGCTGTATTTTACAAACAACACGGAAGAACATGTGTAGGGTGAGTTTACTGATTGATTGATTTGATTGAAGACTTTATTAGAAGTTTGCATAGGAAAAGGTACAGTTTCATGACGGTACAGTTCACTGGTACAATGTCTACTAAAAGGAGATCCTAGAAAAGACTACTTTATTTCCATAGGAAACCATTGAAGTATAACATTGAATGACAGACGGATAGAACACAGCAGCCAACTATGCAGTAGATATAGTCAGGAAAAAAAGCATACAAAAAAAACATAAAAAAATTAAATAATAATAAATAAATAAAAACATACAGTAGGTAAATACAAGGAAGTGTCAGGGGAGGGGAGGGCTGGGCTATGTTTGTTTTTACCAGTTGTGAACGGCTGCTGCCTCTACTTTAATATGTTTATGGGGAGGGAAGCAGATCTACGGGGAGGGTTGAGAGGAAGTGGACGGGCGGCCGGTTGAAATGGAGTCAGAGGAGGAATTTGACAATGAAAGAAAGCTGGGATATAGAAAGAAAAGAAAGAAAGCAGAAAATTCAGACTCGGAGTGTGATGAAATGGAGAGTCTGAGTCCTTTTGCGTGTATCGGCATGATAACTGATACACAAACCAACTGTATTTTAGTGATCCGGAAGCGGTGGGAAAGTTTGTGGAGAAAAACATTGGCAAAGTTAAATCAGTGAGGATTACGAGGACCGGCATGGTGAGTATTGATTGTGACAGTGAGGAACAGGCAGATATGAAAGATCTGCAGTACTTTAAAAGGCACTCTGTGAAGCAGAGCCCTGCACGGGTCCAATTTTTACAACCCGCGCCCGCCCCGTCCGTCATTAATCAGATCCGTGCACCGCCCGTTACCCGTGATTGTATAAAAATCTAAACCAGACCCGCCCCGCCCGTCAAAAAATGGACCCGTCGCCCGCCCCGTTACCCGTGATTACATGCATTGAAGTAAATATCCTACAGCCGTGCGTGCGTTCTTCCAATGGCATCGCACTCCATTTTCACTCCATAGTTGATCCCCATGCACGCCGTCGGAAAATGCTGTTATTAAGGCTATTATTAATAGGTCTATTACTATTTGGATAAAGTAGAACAACAGTGTGGTACGATGCGTCCAAAAAACAGCTCCCGTAGGATTTTTGTGCTAAAATTGATTTTTTTGCAGATCCTGGTTCTATAGAGTCCAAACTATGAGAAAATGATGGGTGTCAACTTTTCCGGACCTCCACCCCCTTTCTGGGGGTCATCTAGTTTAGGACCTCCCAGAACAGTACGCCAGCCAGTTAATGTCCAATTTTTTTAATATTAGGGTTGTTTTGTAGGTTTTAAAACATTCTGAGTTTATTTATTACGCTTTTGAAGCAGCCAGAATAAGCTTTCTGACTTTTGGTTGGGGTCTTTCCTCACCTGGGACCCCCCAGATGGACCCCTGAGCCTATCTCAGTACTCGCTCTGCTCCTGCTCCAGAACAATGTCATATTAGATCATAATTGAAGCATAAAAGTTTTTTTCTGAAAACAAAGAAAAGTAGTAACAAATACTAGGGGTCTTCCACAGGGGCTTCGGGACCCCTGGGGGTCCTCGGAGTTACTACCTAGTGTGATGATAAGTGTACTTCTAAGGATTTCTTTGCTAAAATGTATTTTTTTTACTGCTTTGGCTTTTATAGGGACCAAATTGTCAGAAAATGATGGGTGTCAGATTTTCCTGACCCCTGCCCCCTTTCTGGGGGGTCATCTATTTTAGGACCTCGCAGAACTGTATGTCAGCCAGATAATGTCCAATTTTCTTAATATTATAGTTGTTTTGAAGGTTTTAAAACATTTTAAGTTCATATATTGCACTTTTGAAGCAGCCAGAATAACCTTTATGACTTTTGGTGGGGGTCTTTCCTCACCTGGGACCCCCGGAATGACCCCTGAGCCTATCTCAGTACAGTCCTTGCTCTGATCCTGCTCCAGAACAGTGTCAAATTAGATCATAATTGAAGCATAAAAGCTTTTGGACCTGTACCTGGGCTCTGTACCTGACAACAAAAATGTGTAGCTAATACCAGGGGTCTTCCACAGGGTCCGGGACCCCCAGGTGTCCTCAGAGTTACTACAGGGGGCTAGCCAAACGTCTGTTTCAGTTTTGGCCCTATTCTTGCAAGAATAATATTAGAAACTGTTAGTTTTATGTATCCTGGGTTTATGTAGTGTACTTGATGGTTTATTAGTATTCTCAGTATTATTTACTAGTAAGATGCCTCAGGGTGCCAATTCTTTGCCATCTGGCCAGTGATGTATATCGGACCTGTTACCCATATATGGAGACCCCTGGTACCCATATATGAAGATCCATGTACTGTATATGGAGATATGCTGTAAGAGCCCAAACATGCTTACTCAGTTATTTGTTATGTGAAAGTCCATGACAACTGACAACATACCATTTTCTTTTTCTTACTTCTTTGTAACTTGTAACCTTAAACTGCTGTGCTGCCTCTGGGAAACTGAATTTCCCCTGTGGGATAATAAAGGTATCTATCTATCTATCTATGCCCATACATGGAGATCCCTGTCTGTAGAACCAGTCACACAGATATGGGCTGTCTTGGCCATAATATGGATTATGTTAGTGTGGTATGTGGCAGATGTGGCCTCCATATATGGGCATTCCCATATGAAGTCCTGTTGGATATGGGCTTAATATTGAAGACATCAGGGAACTTCATATATGGACCTTGTCATACATCTTGAATGTATGACCTCAGCATCAAAGGCTGGATTGGGGTATGTTCCTGTGACAAACTATTATCATGTCCACTGTCCAGGGGTAGTTAATGTACATCAAGCAGCCTCACAGAAACAGGACATAGACTCCTGCCCTATGAGCCTCAGGGCTGGGCAAGGCTTACTTATTTCCATCAACGTTGGAGTCATTGGAACACTTTGGTCCAACAACCCTGCATCTGTGATAATGCAGGGTAATGGGATGGGATTTCAGTCCAATAACTTGGAGCTGCACTGCTACCACATATCCTCCATGTCGACTACGTCACAATGCAGTATAAATGATACCTGACAAATTGCCCTGAGCTTCCACCAATTGAAGAAAATGGATGGAATTCAGAGAGTGGAGGGTATTTCCAGTCAGATGTCTTGGCTGACTGGGAGGTTGGGGTGACCAGAGATGTGGCCCCCTTTAGTAACTCTGAGGACACCTGGGGGTCCCAGACCCCCTGTGGAAGACCCCTGGTATTAGCTACTCATTTTTGTTTTCAGAGCCCAGCTACAAAAAAAGCTTTTATGCTTCAATAAGCCCTTTTGCAAATCCCGCCCCATTCTGCCCTGTTACTATGATGGGACATTAACCCTGGGCAGATTGTTTTTATAGTGGCAGTGAATGGGATTTTTTTTCCCTTCATAGCCTCATTACAGCTATATAAAGTACCAAAGGAAAAACATCTAGGTGATATTAATAAAAAGGGAAGACAAAGGTACAGTAGTTACATTGCAAAACAGGGGGTTTACCCGAAAATATATGTTTTAATTTGTTTAATCCCAGTGGGACAGAATCCTCTTTGCAGATTCTTTTATAGTGGTAGTGGATGGGATTTTTTTCCCCTTCATAGCCTCATTACAGCTATATAAAGTACCACAAAAAACACATCTACGTGATATTAATAAAAAGGGAAGAAAAAGGTACAGTAATTACATAGCAAAACAGTAGTTTCCCCCCGAAAATAAATGTTTTAATTAATTTAATCCTCTGGATCAGAAAGAGAATAGACCGCGCATTGCATCCTGGGTAGGAAGAGGACAGAACTATAATCCTAACCTCACATAATAGGCTGGCTTTTCGTAATTCTGCCCATTTAAAATATATGTACCCAATCGTGACTCTTAGACCATTGATATGGTCCATGTAAACTAGTTTGTTGAAGCTTATTCATTATGATGAGCGAGATCACGGCCGAGATCGCGGCCGTACCGGGCGATCGCCGTGTCGCGCACTGCGGACAGTTTTGAAAGCCACATTTAACATTCTCCACTGCACAAACTCCACCCCCGATAGCAAAAAGTGAATGTTTTTTTCTGGTTGGCCAGTCAGGGAGTCTCAGGGACCAATCAGAAGGCTGACAAACGGTCTATTATTATCTAATTTGACACTGTTCTGGAGCAGGAGCAGAGCACGGAAAGAGTACAGAGATAGGCTCAGGGGTCATTCCGGGGGTCCCAGGTGAGGAAAGACACCCACCAAAAGTCAGAAAGGTTATTTTGGCTGCTTCAAAAGTGCAATATATGGACTTTTAAAACCTTAAAACCTTAAAAACATTAAGATAATTGGACATTATCTGGCTGGCATACTGTTCTGCAAGGTCCTAAAATGGATGACCCCCAGAAAGGGGGTAGGGGTCAGGTAAATCTGACACCCATCATTTTCTGACAGTTTGGTCCCTATAAAAGCCAAAGCAGTAAAAAAACTAAGTTCATATAAAAATAATCACAAGAACTACACTATGTAGTAACTCTGAGGACCCCCTAGGGTCCTGAAGCCCCTGTGGAAGACCCCTGGTGTTTGCTACTACTCATTTTTGTTTTCAGAGCCCAGCTACAAAAAACATTTATTCAATTATGATCTAATATGACATTGTTCTGGAGCAGGAGCAGAGCGAGTACTGATATAGGCTCAGGGGTCCATCTGGGGGGTCCCAGGTGAGGAAAGACCCCAACCAAAAGTCAGAAAGCTTATTCTGGCTGCTTCAAAAGTGTAATAAATGAACTCAGAATGTTTTAAAACCTACAAAACAACCCTAATATTAAGAAAATTGGACATTAACTGGCTGGCGTACTGTTCTGGGAGGTCCCAAACTAGATGACCCCCAGAAAGGGGGTGGGGTCCGGAAAAGTTGACACCCATCATTTTCTCATAGTTTGGACTCTATAGAACCAGGATCTGCAAAAAAATCAATTTTAGCACAAAAATCCTACTGAAGTACACATCGTACCACACTATAAAATCAATCATAATCATTTAAAATCGTATCATGATCTGACACTGTCACGACACCTTGTTGCTGCTTTCTGCCTCCGCTGCTTTGTGCAGTTGTATTTGTCATATGATGGTGTCGCGCATTGAAAATATCAGAGCTACAAGCTCACAACATGTTGGAACTTGCAGCTTTGTGAGCTCCGTCATACGGCGAAGCACATATCCAGCTTTTCACAGCTGAAGGGAACTGATCCACTCGCTGTCTGTCTTGGTTCATCACTGTTTAGGCTACTGTTATGATGATGAACAAAACCGGACCAAGTTGACGACAGTAAAAACAGCACATTATAGGTAAAATGTGCTTTTATTTTACATTCCACAGACCAGAAGACATGATGGCCACTTTCAGGTGTTTAGACAGGGGTCTTGTGTTGTGTTTATAGACTGTTACATCCCCTCTCAAAATCATAGACTGTAGCTCAAAATGCAGGTGGGCAAGCCTTGGTGTCATTGTCTGTGTCAGCACTCTGTACAAGCTCTAAGTCACAGCACCTGCCACCCAGGGTCGTTTGGCTGTGGCCATACTCTTTTGTCTTTGGGTTGCCAGTTGCCACACTGGGAGCACTGGGAGCACTGGGAACTAAAAATAAGACATGTGCACTGTTTTGCAAATATTTACAGTGTCAGTGGTGTAAAGTAACAAAGTACATTTACTCAAGTACAATGTTGAGGTATTTGTACTTTACTTGAGTATTTCCAGTTTTCAATACTTTTACTTCTACTCCACTACATCTGGGATCCAAATATTGTACTTTTACTCCCCTACAATTATTTGAAAATGTTAGTTACTAGTTACTTTGCAAATATAAATTATGATATTATAAAACATAAATAAACCACTTTAGCCCTATTTTATACCAAAGCTATGTACTTTAACTTTTGGTACTTGATCCCAATACTTTCTTACTTTTACTCAAGTACATTTGGAATTACAGACTTTTACTTGTAAGGGTGCCCTCACACCAAAATACCTATGAGAGTGGAATCCGCGTTCTGCAAATGCATTTCAGTGGGTGCGTTTATATGCACAGATGTATTCCACTTATATTCGGAATGACTGCTCATTCAGAATAGAAATGCTCTTATAAAACGTTTAGGAACGGTCTGACCCGAATTAATTTTCATTCGGGTCTGAAGGGGTGGTATATGCCTTTTCAATCGGGATACATTTGTCATATAAACGCTCCATTCGGAATGCGCGGTGACGTAATGTGCGCAGACGTAACTCTAAACAGGAAGAGCAGCAACACAGTGTCACGCAGCACCAAGCTGGATCAGCGTAGCCTGACTGCAAGCGTCAGACCCTATCACACACTTCGTTTTGGGAAGAGAGTCTGAGATTGCGGGCAGACATTCCACTTCTGGGGGGGCGGGCTAACGCCTATTGACGTCACACACACACACACACACACACGCACACGCGCACACACACACACACACACACACACACACACACACACACACACACACACACACAAACACAAACACACAAACACACGCTTAGAGCCCCCGACGGCGACGTGGCGTGACATTGCAAAAATACGTTATTTCTTATAACATATTATATGATTGCATGTTTACGTTAGTGCAAAATGTTATTAAAAAGTAATGAAACGGCACTATTGTATAGTTTATTAAAATAATTCGAGTCGAGTCTGACTCCGCCATGACAGTTTTCACGGACCAATCAGAGTCCACTAGCGACTCTCACGTGGGCAGAGGACACCAATCAGAGTCCACTAGTGACTCTCACGTGGGCAGCAGAGCTCTGGAGGGAGGGGGCTGGGACCGGACCAGCCTTGGGAATCCACCAGACGCTAAACCACGTGCCCCAAGCATACAACCCTGATTGGCCCATTCAATTCGCCCGCTCCTCGGGCGGAGAAGAAATAAAATATTAAATCTCCGGGGTCAGTCCACACTACACACCACCCACCAACAGGGGGTGGTAATGTGCGGACTGATTTATCAGGCTAGGATCAGAGAGCAGACCATGGAGCAGACCAAGTGAAATCATATCGAGCGCGTCACCATAAAAGAAAGCACAATACAACAATGAAACTGTTCGGAGGGTGAGATTAACTTCAAATCTGTGGCTGACTTGTGCACCGAACGTTCGGGCGTTTGTGTAAATTGGAGTATTCTGCTGAGCTGAGCCTGTCACCTTTCAACGAGAGACTTCACAATAAGCAAGAGGAGTTCATCTAGAGATATATGCACGTTATTAATATTTATCTACAGAGGTGTGTAGGTATACTGTGCTGGCTCTGGAGTTGTATTCAGTTTTCGCACCTCGCTAACAAAAGCTGCCTTGCGCCCATTGTCAACAATGTGAATTAACAAGAATTATTTACCTCTGCATGCATATGAATGGATGTGTGACCCATTAAATACCGTTAAGTAGCCTACTGTAGTAAAAGAGAATGTTTGGATAATGGGTTCATGAACTAATGAAATTATAGCAGTGACGTCTGCAAGTAAATGTTCATGACAACACAATATTACCTAGCCTACATTATGCAAGTAAATGGAATAACATCGATATGCATAATATTGTGTTAATGTATAAGCATACATAGACTATTAAAGAGATTATTCCAATCCACACAGCACACCCGTTTGTCAGCCATTTTATACAAAATCATTCATGTATTCCTTCCATCAACTTCATTCTTTCTGGTTTAATTTTGGAAATAAAATGTGAGGTCCACAATGTTTGTGTGTGATATTGTCTGTTTTTAGTGAATGTATGTTTTCACTTATTTTGATGTGCAGAATACGATTGTTAATTAGCCTATATTGCCTACTTGTGCTATTTAATTTGAACATACTGTTGACTATATTACACAATAACAGTAACCAGCCTATAATATTTTCAAATGTGTTATACATTATGCTATTTTTATGTGTTTAGTTTATTCTATAACATACCACTTAATACGTGGGAGAAACAATGTAGACTATATTAAGTTAATAGCCTAATGTTTAGGTGATCATAAAAGCCATGTAGAGAGCCATTACATCACGTCACATCACCCTGATCAACTGTAGCGGGTATGCTAATGGTCCAGTCAGTGCTCCCAGACCCCCCAACAAGACAAAGGCTTCTCAGTTCTCTCAGGTAGAAGTATGCAACCGCCTACAGCATAGGTGGACAATAGGGACATCTGTGCACCGCGATTGGCTATATTTACATGTTAAATGAAATATTTGAATATTGGTCTTAATGTAAAGCAATGCTACTACTAGTAATAATAAACAATTTATATAGTGCTTTTTAAGAATAAAGTCACAAAGTGCTTGACATGAATATAGACCTAAAGTAGGCCTACTACATGATGTGAACATGCACAATAGCCTACATGGATCTCATTATCAAACTTCATTTTATCCTTCAACTTCTTGTTTATGCCCCCAATGACTGGGAAGAGAAAACAGAGACTGATAATTTAGCCTAAATACGTTTATTTTAAGATGATCTGAATAATGTTGCATGTCGGTTTCAGACAATGGAGGCATATGAACATTATAAATAAATAATAAATTCATTTGGAGTTAATTGTTATCCAATCGGGCAGTATAAAGTATTGTTGCATAGACGTCAACAAGGATAACTTCACGTGCAGGAGGAAGGAATACTCAGGACGACTGGATGAGTGATATCCAGATCTCTTTCTTTACTTGTCAGAATGGCAATAATTAATAATACACAGCTTTTAGTGCGCTCTAGCTTCGGTGCAGAGGAACGTAGGTCCACACCAAAGCCAGTGAGTGTCACAATCACAATGAATGAACTTCAAAAACCTGGAAACTATACCTGCCAGACACATGTCCCCGCCCTCACATACATGTAATCCAATAGCAAGGTGAGATACTGAGGTTAATATAAGGGAATCACCTATACTGTAAACACAACTATAACAGCATTACTGGCAGCTAAATAATAATGTAATATGAGGCATAGGAACAATTATAGCACCAGCATTACAGTATATATTGGCTACGTTATTTATTAAATATGCTACAACTACAAGCCAGGATATAAACAACGTTTTCACACTCACATTTTTGCCAGACCCATGAAATGGGTAGGCCTACATAAGCAAATGTCGGTCTGTCCCTTTTCTATATAAAGGGTATATATGATGATGACATGATGATGACATGCCTACAAAAGGCATGATGTCATAAATGATGATGACAGACAGGGGGTCTGGCACAACCAGGTTGACCTGGTCTAGTTATATAATATTATGTTGTACAAATGAAAGTTTTATGCCTACCATTTTATACTCTGTTTATACAAAAATGCTGATTTACACGCATCGCATTATGACCCGTTCCGTTGTAAGCTACTGTAGATCTGCTCTGAGCTTATCCACGGTGGACGAGCTGAGGTCGTTATGTCACTGAGTATCCAAATCCGGATCAGTGTCAGGCGCGTCCAGAGCTCTGCGTAGGTTCTGCCAGAACAGTCCAGGGTGCTGTCTAGACTGGGGCCAGCTCAGGTAAGTGTGACTCTTCATCAGCCTCCTCATCTGATAGTGGAGAGACAACTGCTGGGCTGGAATGTCCTCCAAAAACACCAGGATCAACACGTCCTTCTGTTCATCAAACAGACGGTAGCTGCACACAGGAGAGGAGAGGAGAGGAGAGGAGAGGAGAGGAGAGGAGAGGAGAGGAGAGGAGAGGAGAGGATCAATTCAATGCAACTACGACCATGACTTACTGAGATTATTCAAATGCTTTCTGAAGGGGAATACAGCATAATGCACTCTAAAAAAAGTCATTAAGATACATTAAACTGTGATAATTATAAAGTACACTATGCAAAACCTAATAAATAATGATAGAAATGTTGTAATGTGTCAGCATTAATTGCGACCGTAAGGTCGCAGTTTAGTTTATAGTATCAAAACCTCCACCTATCTCCGCATCAGTATGACATCACACTGCTGACATCAGTATGACATCTGATGTCAGCAGTGTGATGTGTACACAAACCTTTGTGTACGTTGCTGTGGCAACAGTCTGTTGTTGCTGGTCTGTTAGTGTACGTTAGCAACCACCTTAGCAACCATGGTTTTACCCTAGCAACCAACTGTTTACCCTAGCAACCAACTGTTTACCATAGCAACCATGTTTTTTTACCCTAGCAATCAACTGTTTACCATAGCAACCATTTTTTTACCATAGCAACCAACTGTTTACCATAGCAACCATGTTTTTTTACCTTAGCAACCAACTGTTTACCATAGCAACCATGTTTTTTACCCTAGCAACCAACTGTTTACCCTAGCAACCAGCTGTTTACCATAGCAACCATGTTTTTTACCCTAGCAACCAACTGTTTAACATATGAAGTTATATGTTGTTCGTGTCCAAATATGGGGCTTGTGAGGTCAGACAATGCCGGTCTTATATAAGGGTCATTTGTGTACGGTGTGATGTCATACTGATGTCAGCAGTGTGTGGAGATAAGCGACCAACGGTCGCTTATCTCCCGATTAGGGAGTCTTACTGGTATCAAAACCTCCACCGGCCGTCCGTCACGTCACACGTCACACCTTTGCCCTGCTCATATCTCCGCATCAGTATGACATCACACTGCTGACATCAGTATGACATCTGATGTCAGCAGTGTGATGTGTACACAAACCTTTGTGTACGTTGCTGTGGCAACAGTCTGTTGTTGCTGGTCTGTTAGTGTACGTTAGCAACCACCTTAGCAACCATGGTTTTACCCTAGCAACCAACTGTTTACCCTAGCAACCAACTGTTTACCATAGCAACCATGTTTTTTTTACCCTAGCAACCAACTGTTTACCATAGCAACCATTTTTTTTACCCTAGCAACCAACTGTTTACCATAGCAACCATGTTTTTTTACCTTAGCAACCAACTGTTTACCATAGCAACCATGTTTTTTACCCTAGCAACCAACTGTTTACCCTAGCAACCAGCTGTTTACCATAGCAACCATGTTTTTTACCCTAGCAACCAACTGTTTAACATATGGAGTTATATGTTGTTCGTGTCCAAATATGGGGCTTGTGAGGTCAGACAATGCCGGTCTTATATAAAGGTCATTTGTGTACGGTGTGATGTCATACTGATGTCAGCAGTGTGTGGAGATAAGCGACCAACGGTCGCTTATCTCCCGATTAGGGAGTCTTACTGGTGTTATTAAGCATTAGATATTATACAGTGGTTATTATAACTAATTATACAGTGGTATGAGAAGATTATTGTTATAATTTTATTATTCAATTGAGGATAAATCCTTCTCAAACAAATATTTTTGAATTGGAAATAAGATCTATTTAAAAGGAAATGTCAATTGTTGATAGAGATCAAATTATCCAAATTCCAACATCTAATGTTAGTTGCTAAATCATATATTTATGTCACACAGAGTACAATATTGATGGCTCCACTGTATCTACCTCCACTCACATCCGTAACCTTGGTGTCATTTTTGATTCCACCCTCTCATTCCGCCCCCACATAAACCAGATCACTAAAACTGCCTTCTTTCACCTCAAAAATATTGCCCGCCTCCGTCCCTCACTGACATCCACAGCTGCCGAAACACTCATCCACGCATTTGTCACATCCCGGATAGACTACTGCAATAGCATCCTCAACGGTACCACTGCCACAATCCTCAACAAATTACAACACGTTCAAAACTCCGCCGCCCGCCTCCTTACCAGTACTCGCTCCAGAGACCATATCACTCCTGTTCTTCACGACCTGCACTGGCTCCCTGTCAAACAAAGAATACACTACAAAATCCTGCTAACCACCTTCAAGGCACTCAATAACCTGGCTCCCTCCTACCTTTCTGATCTCATCCACCCCTACATCCCCACACGATCCCTCAGGTCCAGTGAAGCCAACCTCCTGGAGGCCCGCACAGCCAAGTACCGCACCTGGGGGGACAGGGCTTTCTCCGTCTCTGCCCCCACCCTCTGGAACGCTCTCCCCAACCACCTCAGAAGCGCTCCCTCCCTCCCCTCATTCAAAGCTTCACTAAAAACTCACCTTTTCAAAATAGCATATCCCAGCTGAGGTCTGGCAAACTATGCCTCCCTAGTACTTGCTCTACTTTAACTCTTTTGTATTTGTATTTGTTGTTTTTAAAGTTTAGCCTAATAAAGTTGTTGTTCTTTCTGTTGTAAAGCGCTTTGGGTATTTAGAAAAGCGCTATATAAATCCAAGCTATTATTATTATTATTATTATTACAAGCACACTTTTGTCCTTCTGGAATTTCTGTGAAATGTCAGAAAATAGCGCCCTCACCTGGCCATCTGGAACTCTCTAGAGCACCATTCACTCTCCAGGTAATGACGGCTGATCACACAGATGGTCTTTCTGCTGCCATAGATGGCATCTGTGATGTTCTCTATGATAGCTTTACCTGGAAACATATGAAGCATTATTTAAACCAGATTCGGAATTATTTATATCTTATAAGATAGATAGTAGCCTACTAAATACAGCTATAACAATGCTGTTGGCTAAAATAAACAGACATTCAAATAAATACAGTGTAAGTGAGGTACAAAGAGAGGTTACCTGGTAAGAAGAGTCTCCAGCCCTGCTCTCCCTCCAGCACTGGAACCATTTCATTGCAAACCCAGAGCTCATCATGAACGTTGTAGGAGATGAAGGCATCGTAGCGCTGAGGAGTCCCTCTCTTTCTTTCCTTGGCATCATAAAGGAAGGCCAGGAAGAGGTAGTAGGCATAGAGAAGATGCAACCTCAGGAAGTGGCAGGTGAAGGATGTGAGCAGAGTCAGCACAATCACACAAGTAGAGGAAATGTAGCAGATGAAGGTCATCTGCTCACAGGAATGATAGTCAAAGTCCAGAAACCTGGTTCCCTTTTTAGCCAGAGGATAGACACAAATATAGCTGTGAGCAAAAACTACCTGTGTTTGTTTGTTTGACAGGATCCACTGCAGGAAGTCATAATTAGAGCAATCACAAGTGAAAGGGTTGTCAACCATGTAAACATACCTGAGAGCAGGTAGAAAACTGAACACAGAAACGTTGATCACTGTCAACTCGTTCTGGCTGAGGTCGAGCCAAACGAGTCGAGTCAGGTTAGCTTGTGCCAGGAAGTCCAGAGACAGCAGTTTATTGTTGGAGAGATCAAGAACCTCTAGTTCGGGGATTGGGTAAAACATCTCTGGGTACAGGTATGGTATAATATTGCTCCTTAAGGCTAGAGTCTTCAGCTGTGGTACATTGTTAAATGTGTCATTGCCTGGTAGTGTACTATAGACATTGTCAATTGTCAAGTGTTCCAAAAGTTTCATTTGTGTGAGCATCTTATTCACGGGGAAAATATCTAAATATGGCTCAATGGTTTCTGGAATGAATTGTATTGTAAAGTTCCTCAGGCTCTTCAGTAATGATACATCAAGGGGAGTTGAAGAGACATCAAGGGGAGGTGAAGAGGTAATTTTCTCGTAATAGTTATACATTAAACTAAGTGTTACAAGGTCATCTAGTCCTCCAAAACTATAATAATACGTTTTAAGAAAGATTTCCACATCTAAGTGCTTGAGCGATTTCAGATTAGTTAATTCCCCGGCATCGAAATCCTGGATGACATTGTTGTTTGAATCCAAAACTTCTAGTTTCTGTAGACCAGTCTTAAACGTGTTGTCATACGACAAAATAAAATTGTTATTCACAGTCAGAACTTTTAACTCATTGAGATGTTGAAAAAAACATTGTTTGAGTTCAGAGATGTGGTTGTCATCTAGATGAAGGTGTGTGAGAATTGTTACATTTAAGAAGTCTTGGCAGGTTAAGTCTTGAATATTATTGTGACGCAGGTTTAGGATTTTAAGCACAGAGAGATGCTTAATATCACCTGGCACTTTGGACAATTTGTTGTGTTCGAGGTTCAGATGACTGAGCTTAGTTTGTTTTATTGACAGTTCAGTCAGGTCATTATGTGATAGATCCAGATTAGTTAGCTCAGTACATTGTGTCAGTATTTCACCTAGGCTTTCAATATGGTTCCTGAATAGGCTGAGTGTCTTCAGGGTGGATATATTGCAGGCAATATTGAACAGATCTCTGTTCATCCACTTATCCATGTGAGTCAGCTGTAGGTGCTCTAGTGAATCAAGGCTCTGTAGAGACTTTCTGAAGTTGTTAAAAGACATATACGCACCTCCAAAACAGACCTTCGTTATATTCCTGAGAAGGAACTTGTCTGGTATGGCCCACTCCCATCCTTCACCACAACAGAGTGACAGGTCGATCATGTGGAGATGTGGAAATACAGCCGTTGTGATGCTAAATGTTTTAATCGACCCTGAATACACACTCAACTCCCTGAGCTCAGAGGTCATGTTTAACGGCAGATCTTTTGACTGAAAAGACACTAACTCATCAATCGTGATGTTCAGCACCTGTAAGCGTGGTAGTTGTAAAATGGAAATGATATCTGTAATTTTATTGGATGTCAGACTTAGTTCCTGTAATATGGGGACAAACTGGAAGGCAGCAGGGTTGATGGATGTGATATTGTTTACATCCAAGCTCAGTACCAAGAGGTTAGACAGTCCCTGAAACATATTGTCTGGCAGTGTTGTTAGGCGGTTATGGTCCATATTGAGAATTTTAAGTTCCAACAAAAGGACAAAAGCACCGTCATCTACATGAGTTATTTCATTAAGACTCAGGTCCAATTCTCTGAGATTTGACAGATGATCAAAATCGTCCCTGTTTATCTTTTTAATTTTATTATACTTGAGTGTTAATGATGTAGCGTCTCTGGGTATGTCCTCTGGTACACTAACGAGATGCCCAGGTTGAAAGCGATCAATGTGACCTTGGCAATCGACTGAAACACCAGCAGTGACATTTTCAAAGTGGACAATAGTGCAGTCATTCAGGGTGTAAGCCAGTGTGGGAGTAAGATGAAGCATGAAAGAAAGAAATAAGAAGAGGAAACAAAGGCGGCTTCTTGTTTGTAGCATCATGGCTATCTTCAGGGTCAACTGTCAGGTAATCTTGGCGCAGTAACTCTGCTGTGGACATTGGTTGGTGACGACACTGTTCAGCACTGGTGACCTAAAGAGAATACAAATGTAAAACAGTTACCGTGCTTACAGTTACATACATCCACATACATAGAAAAGAGAACTATATTAACTTCCTGTTTCACTTCACTAATTGTCATCAAGTTAAATAAGATTGCTTAGTTAATTGCCATGAATATGAACAACATGGAAATGCTCCCGACAATAAGAAAATGTCTATATATCCAATCACGCACACTACTACCTTTCCCACTGGGTGCGATAGCAATAACGATATGTCGGCGACGGCGTTCACATCAATTATGACAGCTTTATCGTTGTTGTGTGGACACTACCATCCACTTCAATTGATAAACGAAGACCTCATTTGCAAAAACAGAAAAAAATGAGATGACTATTGTAAATAACAGTTAAGTTAGAGTTTTATTAGAATATAAAATCAATTTTGTTGTTAAGGCAGATATATCCCATTCTAAACGCCCTCAAAGATCAGGTTTTGTAGCAAAAACAGACAAGTGACATACCGTAGCTCTTTGTTTGCAGAAACAGATAAATCCATTGGGCAGCGTGTTTAGACCATGTGATCCAAGAGGGTGCCTCATTATGCACCAAACGTGTCTCAAACATTGTTCAGGGGTCTGCCATGAGGATAGTCAAACCAGGGGCCATGTGTGGCCCCCAGGGGCCATGTGTGGCCCCCAGGTGCCTCTGGGTGCCACAGGCGCACTGTTGCCCCGTTTTGCACCAAACTTCTAGACTGTTCCAGGGGTCTGTCATGAAGATAGTCACATCAGGGGCCATGTGTGGCTCCCAGGGGCCATGTGTGGCCCCTAGGGGCCTCTGGGTGCCATAGGCACACTGTTGCCCCATTATGTGCACTGTTGCCCCATTATGTGCACTGTTGCCCCATTATGCACCAAATGTGTCTCTAACACTGTTCAGGGGTCTGCCATGAGGAAAGTCACACCAGGGGCCATGTGTGGCTCCCAGGGGTCATGTGTGGCCCCCAGGGCCCTCTGGGTGCCATAGGCGCACTGTTGCCCCATTATGCACACTGTTGCCCCATTATGCACCAAAAGTGTCTCAAACACTGTTCAGGGGTCTGCCATGAGGAAAGTCACACCAGGGGCCATGTGTGGCTCCCAGGGGCCATGTGTGGCCCCCAGGGGCCTCTGGGTGCCATAGGCACACTGTTGCCCCATTATGCACCAAACTTGTCTCAAACACTGTTCCAGGGGTCTGCCATGAAGATAGTCTTGCCAGGGGCCATGTGTGGCTCCCAGGGGCCATGTGTGGCCCCCAGGGGCCTCTGGGTGCCATAGACGCACTGTTGCCCCATTATGCACCAACATTTTCTCAAACAATGTTCAGGGGTCTACCATGTGGCCCCATGTGGCGTGTGGCTCCCAGTGGCCCCTGATATACAGGGGCCCCTGATGAGGCCTGTGAGGTGGCCCCTGGTGTGACTATTGTCATGCTAGACCCATGGACAGTGTTTGTGCCATATTTGGTGCAGATCAGAGCAGCAGTGCGCCTTTGGCACCTGGGGACCGCAGGGGCCACTGATAGGGCCCCCGGGGGCCCCTGATATGGTACACTGGGGCCCCTGGTTTAGCCCTTTGTGTGACTTTTGTCATGGCAGACCCTTAAACAGTGTTCATGCTAAGTTTGATGCAGATTGGAGCAATGGTGTGCCTTTGGCACCCCGGGGCCCCCGGGGGCCCCTGATATGGTACACTGGGGCCCCTGGTTTAGCCCTTTGTGTGACTATTGTCATGGTAGACCCCTGAACAGTGGTTGTGCCAAGTTTGGTGCAGATTGGAGCAACGGTACACCTTTAGCACCCCAGGGGCCCCTGAGTTGTCCCCTATTGTGCCCCCTGGTGGCTACATGTGGCCCCTATAAAAGCACAGACTACTTAAGTATGTTGTCAAAACCTTGTTTTTGCTCTCCTGTAAAATTCAGGAAATCCTTTTTTGCGTCCTCGATATGGCCAAATTCAATGGTGAAACATCAATTGTGGAGTTATCTGTTTTTGATAAAAAATGACTGTTGGATTTATCTGTTTTTGCCAAAAAAATACGTTTAAATTAAAAGAAAAACTATTTTCTAATAAAGTTACATTTTTTATGATACATCTATTTTGTTAAGTAATTTTTACTTAGTCAAATCCACCCAACTTCAGTTCGATTGATATTACTTTGAGTGCACAATAAAAAAACTGGATTTGTGAACATTTATAAAAACGGAGTTATCTGTTTTTGCAAATGAACTCTTCAAACAATATTTGTTAACCCGCCCAGTGGGAAATGGGCCTTAAAGGAGTAGTTCACCCAAGACATGACACTTATTCTATCGTTTTACTTACCCTGTGATGTTTATGACCATGAAGATTTTTTGTTTGTAATGCTTTCTTTAATGGTAAATCTAGAATGAAGGAAAACAATGAATGGGATCAATCAGTGACCCGTTTCTGCAGCAAAAAAACAATATAAAAAAAATCCTTCCATTAAAAAACAAACAAAGCTCCAGTGTGCTAACAAAGCCTGTAGTTCCATTATCTGTTGAGACCAGTTCAAAAAGTAGAGTTAGAAAATGAACTTTATAAAATGCTTCCGGTGTAAACAACACGTGCACGAAAAGGGAGCGCGCTTGGCCAGGCGTGTGCGTTCTCAGCCATGCTCGTTCGTTGTGCCTCGGTAACGCTGATGCCACAGCTGCCCAGCACCAAAACAAGTGGTGACTAGAGATGGGATTTATGGCTCTATGAGGGGAACCGGATCCATGGTTCTCAGCCATGCTCGTTGTAGAGATGGGACGTTCGTGAATGAATCGAATCTTTTGAACGGCTCTTTGAAAGGAACGGATTCCATGGATTCGGTTCACCTCATAGAGCCATAAATCCCATCTCTAGTAGATTTAATTTCACCGTAAACAGCTGGTGCCTGGTTGCGCTGATGATGCAGCTTCAAAACATCGAGGCACATCCAAGAACGAGCATGGCGGAGAACGCACACGCCTGGCCGCTCCCTTTTCGTGCTCGTTTGTTTATACCGGAAGCATTTTTTAAAGTCAATTTTCTCACTCTACTGGGAACTTTTTGAACTGGTCTTAACAGATAATGGAACTACATGCTTTGATAGCACACTGGAGCTTTGTCTGTTTTTTAATGGAAGGATTTTTTATCACTGGGTCACTGATTGATTCCATTCATTTTTTTCCCTTCATTCTGGATTTACCATTAAAGAAAGCATTACAAACAAAAAACTCTCCATGGGTCATAAACATCACAGGGTAAGTAAAACGATAGAATAAGTGTCATGTCTTGGGTGAACTACTCCTTTAAAGGACCTACACCATGCATTTTCACTTTTTCTATTTTAAAACCTTTTTTTGGGGTCCCACTGGCACCGGTCCTCCCTTCGCTATCCCCGGCTATAGAGAGCTTAAACCCCGGCTATAGAGGGAGCTGGCCGGCAACAGAGGGCACACACACCCCCGGTCTTCCCTTCGCTGTCCCCGCGGCTAGAGTGGGCTAAAACACCCGATCGCCGATTCTGAACGTACTTTACTATTATGGATGCTTCCCTCTGTTTCCCAAACACTGGGTCGGGACCCATTTGTGAGTCGCGGAGACAGTTTTATGGTTTATGGGCTGTTATATTTCATACATTTTTATACATTATACACCAGTAAGACTCCCTAATCGGGAGATAAGCGACCGTAGGTGGCTTATCTCCACAAATAGGGCAAAAAATTGTTTTTCCAAAATCTTCCTGATCCATGTTGATGACATGAGTGTAGACATGCTGTGTAGTGATATTCGTGATTTTAGGGCAAAAACTGTAGGAGCAGTGTCCAAAAATGTGTTTTAAAAATCGGCCTGAAGGTGGCGCTAGAATAGGGCCATGTGAGAAATGAGGGGTGGGGTCTCCGCGTTGCCTTGGCGGACGAATAGGTACCGGCCCTGGCTCTCCCGGACGCTCCTAGCCCGAGTTACGGCATTTTATGTGCGCTGCAGTGGCAGGGGGTCCTCCACTGGGGGCGCCACCACTTTTGCATCCGTTCTGGAGCACCAGGAGTCGGTGGTCCCCGGGAATTCCCCGTGAGCAGCCCCGTTGGGGTGGTCATTTGGTCATTTTTGCACATTTGGTCATTTTTTACATCTGGGGGTCCCCCAGGGACCTGGGGGTCCCTGGGGCTCCGGGGGTCCTTGGAGGTTGTAGTTTGGCAGGCAAGGAGTGTATGTGTAAAATCTGGCATGGATCGGGTCAACGGGTGCGGAGATATAAGCAGGGAAAAAGTGTGACGTGTGACATGTGAGCACATTTGGTCATTTTTTACATCTGGGGGTCCCCCAGGGACCTGGGGGTCCCTGGGGCTCCGGGGGTCCTTTGAGGTTGTAGTTTGGCAGTCAAGGAGTGTGTGTGCAAAATTTGGCATGGATGGGGGCAACGGGTGCGGAGATATGAGCAGGGCAAAAGTGTGACGGACTCACTCACTCACTCACTGACAGACAGACAGCCCGTGGAGGTTTTGGTAGTAAATGCGACCTACGGTCGCAACCAGTAAGACTCCCTAATCGGGAGATAAGCGACCGTTGGTCGCTTATCTCCTGTCACACTGCTGACATCAGTATGACATCACACCGTACACAAATGACCCTTATATAAGACCGGCATTATCTACCGACAGATTAGTAACAAGATGTCAAAATCATTGAAGGTTTACCCTACTAACCAACTGTTTACCATAGCAACCATGTTTTTTACCTTAGCAACCAACTGTTTACCCTAGCAACCAACTGTTTACCACAGCAACCATGTTTTTTTTACCCTAGCAACCAACTGTTTACCCTAGCAACCAATTGTTTACCATAGCAACCATGTTTTCTTACCCTAGCAACCAACTGTTTACCCTAGCAACCAACTGTTTACCATAGCAACCATGTTTTTTACAGGGCCTGGGATTGATGACATCAGAAATCTCCATATATGGGCATGAAAGGGATTTTGTTTCTGGAAATATGTCTGTGGGGTGCCACATTTGGAATAAAACACTTACATCACACATCTGGATATCCATACAGCCCATCTAGTTTGCCTGTGTCCATGTATGCCCATATATCTGATGACATTGGGACAATGATCTCCAAATATGGGCATAAAACTTATGTTAATTAGTAAAGCCTGGGGATCTCCATATATGGGCATGAGGGGTACCCTAAAAGGGCATCATCTGGGAATAGCAAATATAGTTATCCTAGAAAGTGAAAATCTTACATCAAAGGCCATAACTACCTACCTACCACCATACTGCATTCCTCATTAAACTACCTACCAGTAAGATGCCTAAGGGAGAAAAGCAAAGGGCGAGGTTGCACCATTTCTTGGTCTTCTGGCCAGTGATGTATATCGGACCATTTAACTATATATGGAGACATCTGGTACCCATAGATATTCACAGATATGGGCTTAATATTGATGACATAAGGGATCTCCATATATGGGCGTAAAAGGGATTTGGTTCCCCTGGCATCACAGGGATCTCCATATATGGGCATAAAAGGGATTTGGTTCCCCTGACATTACAGTGATGTCAGTGGCTGGTTCTACAGAGGGGATCTCCATTTATGGGCATAAAAGGGAATGTATGTATGTATGATGATGTCAGATATCATAGACGTCATAGGACTTTCACATAACGAATAACTGAGTAAGCATGTAAACCCGTAAAATCTATATTTGGGCATGGCTGATTTATGACCTCATCATGATGACACGAGCAAACACAGCTGAATTGTATAAATGATCAGTGCAGAAACCAACAGAAGTATTTGACCAAGACTCTTGATCTTCAAGAACCCTGAGAACCTGTATTGTTTGGTATTTTACCATTTTTGGTGTTTGAAATGTTGAACTGGACTTTACATCGTGAAAGTGGATTCAATATATTGAGATTAAATGGCGCTGCTGTAACAGTAGGGCACAAGGTGTACTGCTTTGGAACAACCATTTTTTTACCCTAGCAACCAACTGTTTACCATAGCAACCATGTTTTTTTACCTTAGCAACCAACTGTTTACCATAGCAACCATGTTTTTTACCCTAGCAACCAACTGTTTACCCTAGCAACCATGTTTTTTACCCTAGCAACCAACTGTTTAACATATGGAGTTATATATTTTTCGTGTCCAAATATGGGGCTTGTGAGGTCAGACTTAGTGAGATGTCATACTGATGTCAGCAGTGTGATGTCATACTGATGCGGAGATATGAGCAGGGCAAAGGTGTGACGTGTGACGCGTGACCGACCGACCGACCGACGGACGGCCGGTGGAGGTTTTGATACCAGTAAGACTCCCTAATCGGGAGATAAGCGACCGTTGGTCGCTTATCTCCACAATCTGTCGTTAGATAATGCCGGTCTTATATAAGGGTCATTTGTGTACGGTGTGATGTCATACTGATGTCAGCAGTTTGATGTCATACTGATGTCAGCAGCTATGTCTCTATATATGGAGTTATATGTTGTTCGTGTCCAAATATGGGGCTTGTGAGGTCAGACTTAGTGAGATTTGTCGGTTATCTCCATATATGGAGGGATGTAGGGTAAAAAACATGGTTGCTATGGTAAACAGTTGGTTGCTAGGGTAAAAAAAATGGTTGCTATGGTAAACAGTTGGCAGCTATGTCTCTATATATGGAGTTATATGTTGTTCGTGTCCAAATATGGGGCTTGTCAGGTCAGACTTAGTGAGATTCGTCGGTTATCTCAACATGGTAAAAAACATGGTTGCTACGGTAAACAGTTGGTTGCTAAGGTAAAAAAAACATGGTTGCTATGGTAAACAGTTGGTTGCTAGGGTAAAAATATGGTTGCTATGGTAAACAGTTGGTTGCTAGGGTAAAACAAACATGGTTGCTATGGTAAACAGTTGGTTGCTAGGGTAAACAGTTGGTTGCTAGGGTAAAACCATGGTTGCTAAGGTGGTTGCTAACGTACACTAACAGACCAGCAACAACAGACTGTTGCCACAGCAACGTACACAAAGGTTTGTGTACACATGTGGTGTGATGTCATACTGATGCGGAGATATGAGCAGGGCAAAGGTGTGACGTGTGACGTGTGACCGACCGACCGACCGACCGACCGACCGACCGACGGTGGAGATTTTGATACTAAACTGCGACCTACGGCCGCAACTAAACTGCGACCTACGGTCGCAATAAATACAATGTGGGTGGGGTTGATCGTCTAATGTAGATTAACGTTCTCTAATGTCTGGTCTAGCAACGGTCGCCCTGTGTCATTTGACAGTAGGCTTATATCATACAACATATAGGCCTACAGTAGGCTATAATCAGAGCTGCAACATTATCCTATTTTTGTATTGGCCCAATATTAACATTATTTGTTTTGTCAACGGAGGAGAGGAGGGGAGGGGGGAGGGTGGAAAAACCCCACTAGATGCGCCACTGAGCAAACAAAGGCCGTTTTGGTATTGCAGCTGGAGAGGCTAATTATAGCACAGCTAGTAGAAACAAAAGAAATGGTCACAGTGTGTGTTGGGGGTTAAGACCTGTCTAAGACTCAATTTTGAGCATATATTTATTCAAAAAATAGAGTTTTAGAAGCATGGTGTAGTCCCTTTAACTCTCGTCCAAACTTCCATGACACATAATATATCTTGTCACTCCTCCAGTGATGGCTGCTGTGGAATGTGGCCTTAAAGCCACTCTGCCAGTCTGTCCACATGTTTACGTGCAAACAGAGAGTTTCTCACAGTGTCTAATAATGACATGTTTTCTCCACAATCACAGCTACATACAGCCACACATTATAGTTATAGTTCCTAGAGTTTATAGTTTTGATCCACCTTGAGAACAATATCACATTAATTTTGTGCTTTTTTCCTCATATTTTCTCATATTCTTTCCTAGCACCTTAACTAACACCCATAAGTATGTCACATTATACATCTGCTGCTATGCATAAGCTGGGGTCATCGCCATGCTGGGTTCTGGTGGACATTTTTTATAAATTTGTATTTTTTGCCACTTAGTTTTTTTGTAAAATAAAGCATTTGAGAACCACTAGTACTAGTTGTGCCCAATGTACCATTTCATAGTAAAACAGTGTCATACATATTCGGAAGAAAACCTGGAGATTTTGACATTCAGTTATCGGTTCTTATGATAAAAAGGAACATTTAATGGGGGTGTAAAACAAGAATAGTTAAAGTTTATCACGGACAAGGACAAGTCTTGCTACGGACACATTTATATTGATGACCCCTGTGCATAAGCATATCATGTATATAAGTATATATCATGTATAGAGCATGGACTGTAAAGAAAATATAGATGGTGCGAAGTCATTGGTTTCTATGCTGCGAAAATGACGCTTTTTTTGTCCCTTGTATGGGTGTCGCCATCATTGTTTTAATGGTACCCAAGGAATCATAAGGAATGCTATTGGCTGCCAACGGTCACGTGGAACCGCAGGGGTACATGGGAGAATGTGGTCGGAGCCTCCCGAAATAAAGCACACGAAGAAGAACACAGCCGGCTGGTATCAATTTAGTTGGCAGCGCCCCCCACAACTTTATCATAAATGTTAACATAAATGGGACCATATTTGCACAAAACACATATCATGGTGATTGAAAGGCAGTTTTTCACTAGCGACAGGAACCATAAAGTATTTATGACAATGTTTATTACAGTTAAGGAAAATGAATGGGGTCCAATGGAGAAAAAAATCTTTCTGGTACCTCGCGGGGGGAAAACAGCACAATGGTGAAAAAGAGGTGATTTGTTCTACTTACCATCGAATTAATGACTCGGCTAGAATGGGGGCGGACGGGGCAGAGGCTCGCTAGGACGCCATGCGAAGCCACTTCCAGTCTGCGGTGAGTTCAAAGTGTGACGCCACTCTCCCTAGAACACACTGGGCTATACACACTATCGTTATGTGACAGCAGGAGAACACACAGGACACGGCCAGGAAGTACAGCCAGCCAATCACGACGGTCGGGGGGCGGCGTTCGGATTACCGGCGGGCGTGGTCCATCCCCCAGTGGTGTTTAGAATCAAGCTTCAGGGAGTAGAACGAGTAGAACAAGGAAGTAACACAGTTTGTTGAGGCTTTATTTTACAAACAACACGGAAGAACATGTGTAGGGTGAGTTTACTGATTGATTGATTTGATTGAAGACTTTATTAGAAGTTTGCATAGGAAAAGGTACAGTTTCATGACGGTACAGTTCACTGGTACAATGTCTACTAAAAGGAGATCCTAGAAAAGACTACTTTATTTCCATAGGAAACCATTGAAGTATAACATTGAATGACAGACGGATAGAACACAGCAGCCAACTATGCAGTAGATATAGTCAGGAAAAAAAGCATACAAAAAATAAACATTAAAAAAAATAAAATAATAATAAATAAATAAAAACATACAGTAGGTAAATACAAGGAAGTGTCAGGGGAGGGGAGGGCTGGGCTATGTTTGTTTTTACCAGTTGCGAACGACTGCTGCCTCTAGTTTAATATGTTTATGGGGAGGGAAGCAGATCTACGGGGAGGGTTGAGAGGAAGTGGACGGGCGGCCGGTTGAAATGGAGTCAGAGGAGGAATTTGACAATGAAAGAAAGCTGGGAAATAGAAAGAAAAGAAAGAAAGCAGAAAATTCAGACTCGGAGTGTGATGAAGTGGAGAGTCTGAGTCCTTTTGCGTGTATTGGCATGATAACCGATACACAAACCAACTGCATTTTTAGTGATCCGGAAGCGGTGGGAAAGTTTGTGGAGAAAAGCATTGGCAAAGTTAAATCAGTGAGGATTACGAGGACCGGCATGGTGAGTATTGATTGTGACAGTGAGGAACAGGCAGATATGAAAGATCTGCAGTACTTTAAAAGGCACTCTGTGAAGCAGAGCCCTGCACGGGTCCAATTTTGACAACCCGCGCCCGCCCCGTCCGTCATTAATCAGATCCGTGGACCGCCCGTTACCCGTGATTGTATAAAAATCTAAACCAGACCCGCCCCGCCCGTCAAAAAATGGACCCGTCGCCCACCCTGTTACCCGTGGTTTCATGCATTGAAGTAAATATCCTACAGCCGTGCGTGCGTTCTTCCAATGGGCATCGCACTCCATTTTCACTCCATAGTTGATCCCCATGCACGCCGTCGGAAAATGCTGTTATTAAGGCTATTATTAATAGGTCTATTACTATTTGGATAAAGTAGAACAACCTTTAAAACCAATCATAATCATTTAAAATTGTATCATGATCTGACACTGTCATGACAGCTTGTTGCTGCTGCTGCTTTTTGCCTCCGCTGCTTTGTGCAGTTGTATTTGTCATACGATGGTGTCGCGCATTGAAAATATCAGAGCTACAAGCTCACAACATGTTGGAATGGGGGCGGACGGGGCAGAGGCTCGCTAGGACGCCATGCGAAGCCACTTCCGGTCTGCGGTGAGTTCAAAGTGTGACGCCACTCTCCCTAGAACACACTGGGCTATACACACTATCGTTATGTGACAGCAGCAGAACACACAGGACACGGCCAGGAAGTACAGCCAGCCAATCACGACGGTCGGGGGGCGGCGTTCGGATTACCGGCGGGCGTGGTCCATCCCCCAGTGGTGTTTAGAATCAAGCTTCAGGGAGTAGAACGAGTAGAACAAGGAAGTAACACAGTTTGTTGAGGCTGTATTTTACAAACAACACGGAAGAACATGTGTAGGGTGAGTTTACTGATTGATTGATTTGATTGAAGACTTTATTAGAAGTTTGCATAGGAAAAGGTACAGTTTCATGACGGTACAGTTCACTGGTACAAGGTCTACTAAAAGGAGATCCTAGAAAAGACTACTTTATTTCCATAGGAAACCATTGAAGTATAACATTGAATGACAGACGGATAGAACACAGCAGCCAACTATGCAGTAGATATAGTCAGGAAAAAAAGCATACAAAAAATAAACATAAAAAAATAATAATAATAATAATAATAAAAATGTAAAAGTTTTATTATTCCGATATTTTCTGAATATGCCATTATTGTTCATTACTTTTATTTTTTTTATTACAAAATACAATAAAAATAATTATTGTCCTGCATCAATAATATTTTTTTTAGCCATTTACAGCGTACTGGAGACTATCAGGAATTGAATTATTCTATTATCAAATGGTTTATTCTTATTGGCACTTCTTAAAGGAGTAGTTCACCCCCAAAATGCCATGGAGCCAATGTAGACTCATTCCTAATACAGAAATTTGATTACAATAAATGCATGCCTATTGATTCCGGATGGGGACCCAAATGCATTTGGGTCCCCATCCGGAATCAATGGGGGGAAGTGTACTATTATCACATTTTTGTCTTAGTAATGCGACAAATAAAATAAAAATATATTATTGAACTCAATTCTCCATGGCGTGAGTAATCAAAGAAAAAAAAGTAATTTCGGGGATGAACTACTCCTTTAAACAAATAGCATCTCTGGTACCTAACTGCAACTGTAATACCAATAATGAAAGTAGCTATTTTACTTAATAATGAACACAATTTGTAAAATGATATACTGCTATACTGCTAGCTATAACAGTGGCTAAGACGACAGGAAGAAAAACAGAGCGAACATGTGCGCGAGTGTGCATGCCATCCGATCCGCGACTGGTTCGGCCCTCATCAAGTCGCCTTTCATCCAATGCGGCCCTCACCCCAAGATGAGTTCGACACCCCTGGCCTAGCACCTAGCACTCCAGCTCTGCTAGTGCTATCGTCTAAACAACAAGTGGACGGGAGGAAGGAAGGCTGAAGAAGGAAAGGCCATGAGAGTCACTTCTGTTTCATGTCAGAGCAGCCACGAGCCACCGATGGACGAGCGGTGACTAGGGAAGGTTAGACGATCGCCGATTTTCGGATCAAAATCATTTATTCCGGTTTTAATGACAAAGTACGGGAAAGTACGGCGCTGTGGCAGTTCGGCCTGCCACTGTTGTTTAATCACCTTTATCTGCTACTTTCAAAAGCCAGACCCACTGTGCTGTACGGGGAACTCGAGCAGTCGGGCTTATAGGACCGTGGAGAGACGAATTTTGGGCAGATGATAGGAATATTTTGTCTTATCGCCGAACCTTAATTAATAGATACGGGGTGCGGTAATTACCGCAATACCGACATTATTTCACAGTACTGGGTCACAAGTTTGAATTGCACTGTATTCATTGTTTGTTGCAAAGAATTATTGTTGTATTGATGTATTGTTTCATGATTCATTGAGTGCTTGGACTCCAGCTTAAACACACCTGATTGCTCAATCAAGCTGAACCATACCAACTGTGGGCTGTCTAAAGTAATGTAATTATTTGCGATGTTTATTATTTGAGTCGTGACAACTTTAATGTCTATGAATTATATTGTCATGGAATTGACATGGTAACTTGTCTTTGGACAGTGAAAGATACTGGTTCGTAGGTAAATTGTGGAATCAATTTAAGATTGGTATGGTCTGGGGGAGGGGCTTAGACTATTTAAGGGTACCTGCCACCTGTGTTGAGGCAGTCATTGTAGGGCTGTGGAGCTAAACAGATCAAGTGCCAATCTGGCCAGTTTTATGTAAATAGTGTTTGAGTTGTGCTGTATTTTTTTGAACACCATTTCGTTGGACTCTTGAGGTGAATAAATCACTTGGTTATTTTGTACAAAGGTCTCTGTCTTACTATTTTTGAATAACTAGCCATTTTGCTATTTTTTGGGGCTTCACATCAAGTGCCTTTCGGCAAATACTACTCTCACTCTAAGCCAGAGTGTGACATTTGGTGGCAGTGGTGGGATGACCACCCGAAAGACCCCTAAGGGGGTGATGAAGACACATTCTACGCGAAGTAAGGCAGTTACATTAAAACCTGAACAACCAGAGCCGGGTGTAGACGATCCAGAGTGGGAGGATGAGGAGGAGCTGTCCTCTCTGCTTCACCATAACACCCCACCCCAGCAAGAAATGGTTCATCTTCGGCGTGAGGCTATTGGTGCTCAGTGGGACAGAGAGGGACCACTGCTGGGGGAAAAGAGAAGCATCGGAGCAGCCGTCCAAGCTGCCTACCAACCACCATTCTCCTCACCCCAGCAGCATCGACCATCGTCGGCACCACAGCAGCGTCCAGCAGCGCCTGCACCACGGCGGCATCAACCGGCGTAAACGCCGTGGAGGCGTTCACCAGCCCCGGGGGGGACCCCTGTAGCCCAACCCCAGCAGCGTCAGCCCCAGCCGAGGCCAACAACACCGTCAGGAGGGGCTGAAGCTGGCTACTGTGTGCAGCAGGTTGGTGGCAGTTGTGGAGGGGGGTCGCAGCCTGGCCATGGGGCCTCAGACTGCCCTCTTCAAAGATAACTAAACTGTCTGGTTATTGCCATGGTCCCTGCATTGAGGTGGTTAACACCACGGCTGCGCCGGGAGAGGGGGGAGGAAATGTGACAGTTCGGCCTGCCACTGTTGTTTAATCACCTTTATATGTTCCCCAATATGTTTTAACTGACATTATTTCACAGTACTGGGTCACAAGTTTGAATTGCACTGTATTTATTGTTTGTTGCAAAGAATTATTGTTGTATTGATGTATTGTTTCATGATTCATTGAGTGCTTGGACTCCAGGGTAGGGAGCAAGCTTAAACACACCTGATTGCTCAATCAAGCTGAACCATACCAACTGTGGGCTGTCTAAAGTGATGTAATTATTTGCGATGTTTATTATTTGAGTCGTGACGACTTTAATGTCTATGAATTATATTGTCATGGAATTGACACGGTAACTTGTCTTTGGACAGTGAAAGATACTGGTTCGTAGGTAAATTGTGGAATCAATTTAAGATTGGTATGGTCTGGGGGAGGGGCTTAGCCTATTTAAAGATCCACTGTCACGCCCCGAAATTATAATAGTATGATACAGTAGGATACAGCAGGTCACGTGGTCTTTTTTAAAACGGTCTGAAATCTCTGAATCAAATGATCCCATCCCCCGTAGCGCAGCCCCCTCCACTCGGAGGAGTAGTAGAGAGACAGACAGGAGACAGCCTGGCCAGCAGATATGGGATTTATGGCTATTTGAAGTGAGCTGGATCTCTGAAATTGAGTACTTTTCCCACCACTGTTCATTAGAAAGGAACGGCTCCCTACTGTGAACCGAGTCATATCGTTCATTTCAAAGAGCCGTTCAAAAGACTTGATTCGTTCGCGAACGTCACATCTAATACTGGCCAGCCGGCAGCCGCACACAGTTCGAGGATACTTGAGTTCGAGCGCAGTTGCCCAACTCAGTAAAAACATTGTGTTTTTCATTTCAATGAATAAACATAAACAAGCATATTCCCATGAACAATGGGGAAGTAACAACCAGTAACCACCGGAAATATAATTTGTATAGCCACAGATTTATATATAAATGTGTGTCTTTAGCTGGTTAGCTTTAGTGCTAGCCCAGCTAGCTAGCCCTGTGGGAGCAGATAAGTTGTGAGGGCTGACTGTGAGAGCGAGCCTGCGGGCGATGGGAAGAAAATGTACATTGTGCAGACATACAGTAAGTAACAGTCAATTAATTAATTTGATTGGCTTATCGTGCATTCCCACAATGACATCAAACAAATATTAACTTGTTTTTAATATAATTTCTTAAGGTGACAGTAACTCTTAAGGTGGCATAACTCCTTTAAGGGTACCTGCCACCTGTGTTGAGGCAGTCATTGTAGGGCTGTGGAGCTAAACAGATCAAGTGCCAATCTCGCCAGTTTTATGTAAATAGTGTTTGAGTTGTGCTGTATTTTTTTGAACACCATTTCGTTGGACTCTTGAGGTGAATAAATCACTTGGTTATTTTGTACAAAGGTCTCTGTCTTACTATTTTTGAATAACTAGCCATTTTGCTATTTTTTGGGGCTTCAAATCAAGTGCCTTTCGGCAAATACTACTCTCACTCTAAGCCAGAGTGTGACAGCGCGGCTGAGACTCCTTGCTCAGATGTCCGATATATTACGGTTTTAACATTAAGGGGCTCCCCGTGGCTTGGAAAGGGTTAATTTACAGTATATCTGCCAGTCAGCCAGACTGCCAGATTCACTTGCCTTTTGCTTAGCACCATTTCAAGTTCTGAATTTCATTGTCAATCCAAGGTATTCAATTACAGATTTAACAGGTTGTTTTTCTAATTAAGTGTGCCTGCCATGCAATTGCATTACTTAATTAGGGTAGTTAATGATCCCACAAATTTGGTGCGCTAATAACTGCCGCACAATTTACGCCACCGCCGCAATATATACATCAAAACGTGCGGCTCGGCCGGGAATGGTGTGCTATTACTTTTCTAAGAGAAAAGTTGTATCGTTTAATTGATATTAATTTATTAGTGAATTAATTTTACCCATTGACTTATAATGGGAATCGCAAAAACTCACATTCAATATTTTTTTTCTCGCAAACCATAGGGGCTACAGTTTCAAAACTTGGAGAGGAGATTTATAACTAGAAAAGAAAATTTCTAAGAAATTTTAAGTGTGCCTGCAGCTCGCTAAGTCTGTGCAACCTTGTGTAGCGGTTGGTGTTAGCATTAGCGTTATTAACATTAGCATTTTTTTGCATAAACTTTAACATTATTGTTCTTCATATGACACCACCCACATGTCTGTACGACAAACGGTTCACGAGAAAACAGGTCACTTCCTGTTTGGTGAGGGGCACTTCCTGTTTGGCGAAATAGGCCCCAATTAAGTTTAAGGACTCTTAATCTTGTCATTTGACGCAACCCGCGTGTCTGTATGACAAACGGTTCACGAGATCAAGGGTCACTTCCTGTTTGGTGAGGGGCACTTCCTGTTTGGCGAAATAGGCCCCAATTAAGGTCATGGACGATTAATGAATTAAAGCTGCAAGCAGCGATGACCGGGCCCTCGCAGCTCTACCCACGTCACAAGGCCAGCAGCCAATCAGAAACCAAACAGGAAGTCAGCCATTTCGACTAATTAGTGGCGTTTTGGCGCATTTTTGGCCGTTATCACGGGTCGCACTTTAACGACAGTTTTGTGAGAAAAAAAAAGTTTTTTGAGAAAAAAAAAAGTTTTTTGAGAAAAAAGAAATTGAGAAAAAAAAATTTGAGGAAAAAACATTTTGAGAAAAAAAAATTGAGAAAAAAAAATTGAGAAAAAAAATTGAGAAAAAAATTTGAGAAAAAAAATTTGAGAAAAAAAAAATTGAGAAAAAAAAAATTTGAGAAAAAAAAAATTGAGAAAAAAAAAATTGAGAAAAAAAAAATGAGAAAAAAAAATTTGAGAAAAAAAATTTTTTTGAGAAAAAAAAATTTGAGGAAAAAAAATTTGAGAAAAAAAAATTTTGAGAAAAAAAAAATGAGAAAAAAATGTTTGAGAAAAAAAAATTGAGAAAAAAAAATTTGAGAAAAAAAAAATTTTGAGAAAAAAAATTTGAGAAAAAAAAAATTGAGAAAAAAAAAATTTGAGAAAAAAAAATTTTTTGAGAAAAAAAAATTTGAGAAAAAAAAATTTTGAGAAAAAAAAATTGAGAAAAAAAAATTTTTGAGAAAAAAAATTTGAGAAAAAAAAATTTGAGAAAAAAAAAATTTGAGGAAAAAAAAATGTTTGAGAAAAAAAAATTTGAGAAAAAAAAATATTTGAGAAAAAAATTTTGAGAAAAAAAAATTTTGAGAAAAAAAAATTGAGAAAAAAATTTGAGAAAAAAAATTTGAGAAAAAAAAATTTGAGAAAAAAAAAATTTGAGAAAAAAAAATCTTTGAGAAAAAAAAAATTTGAGGAAAAAAAAATGTATGACACCAGCCGCGAGTCTGTACGACAAACGGTTCATGAATTATAGAGGCACTTCCTGTTTGGTGAAGGGCACTTCCTGTTATAGAGGGGGCGGGGCTTAATCAATTACAGCTCATCCCTATTGGTCGGAAAAAGACCAAAGTTGTGTGAGCATTTTACATTTTAAATGACGTTGCTAGGCAAAAGTATGGCAGAGTTATTTGGCGCCAAAGTTTCTGGGTTTTTTTCGGAGTCCCCCATTCAAAGTCAATGGAGTTTTTGGGCGTCGTTTTTTGCGAATTACGTCGCAATGGTAACGCGGATCGGAAAGAAAAGTAATAGCACACCATTCCCGGCCGAGCCGCACATTTTGATGTATATATTGCGGGGGTGGCGTAAATCGTGCGGCAGTTATTAAGTGCCGAAATTTCCCCCATTCTAAGTCAATGGGGTTTTTGGGCGTCGTTTTTTGCGAATTACGTCGCAATGGTAACGCGGATCGGAAAGAAAAGTAATAGCAACCTATTCCCGGCCGAGCCGCACGTTTTGATGTATATATTGCGTGGGTGGCGTAAATTGTGCGGCAGTTATTACGTGCAGAAATTTGTGGCGAAACTATGGACTTAATTAATTAAGTATGGCGGATTACAATAAGTGTTTTGCCATTGCGTTGCATGGCAGGCACACTTAATGATATCAAGGATTAAATAAAAAATAATTCAGTTGGCCTCATGGTGGCGCTATAACAGTCCACTTTACCTTTCGGCCTGTAACTCTTGAACCGTGGGTCGGAAAATAAAAATTCCCTTTTCCCTGGATTCCTTGGGTCATGACGCATCTCGTCATATAGGCCACGCCCATTTGCGTCAGGATAGATTTTCCGCCATTTTGAATTTTCTTCAAAACACACTTTTTGCTCCTTTTCCTACATATTTTCTCCAAATGTCACAAAAATCGATACACACGATCTATGGAATCATGCGATAAACATATTTAAACGATATTTTGATAGTCCATACCGTTCTTCCGTAACAGGGTTCCAAAGTTAGCGGGAGGAGCCCGTTTTGTAAGAAGTAGCCATAAATCACAAATGAAACATCCAGTCAACACCAAAACACAAGCATTTCCACTTCGACCCATAGGGGGCACCACAAACGCGCAAAACGTAACCGTTTCATGCCAAAACGTAACCGTTTCATGCCAAAACGTGTTTTTCAGGGGGAACGACCCTCTCAAAACGAAACACAAACGATCTCGGGAGCGACGGGACAACGTAATCGCCTTGCGGAACTTGTGGGAGGAGCCTATTTCTTAAAAACAAGAAACCATATTGCTAATGCTAACACATGCTAATGCTAACAAATGCTAATGCTAACAAAGATGCTAATGTTAACACATACAAGGTTGCACACACTTAGCGAGCTGCAGGCACACTTAAAATGTCTTCGAAATTTTCTTTTCTAGTTGGAGCATGCTTGTCAGCTATTGACAAACATAACTGCATAAACAAATTCAAGCCAGCTCTGGATTCTCCTCTTTGCTTACAGTATGCTATGGTATGTTTTCCAGTTCTTCTAAAAATGAAGTATTGAACATTGGAATCAAGTGGTCTGTAACAGCAACATATATAGGTTTAATTTTAAGCAAAAAAGGTTATTTTTAGTATTTCCTCCTCTTTACTGGACTATCATTTAAATATAAAAAGCTACACCACCACCATAAATATTTATGTCTTTCCTGTAGATATTATACCCATTTACAATTAATTCCTTGTCTGATGTTTCATCTAAAGATGTCTCAGATATAGCAAGTATGTGAACATTATTAGTCATCAGCAGACTCTAAATTTCATGCACTTTGTTACGAAGATGTACAAAGTACGGCATGTACACTTAAACCTCTCCAACTGATCCAAAATGCCGCGGCACGACTGGTCTTCAACCAGCCTAAGTTCTCACATGTCCGCTCCCTCCACTGGCTCCCGGTTGCGGCCCGCACTGAATACAAAACACCGATGCTGACCTTCAAAGGAGCCAAAGGTATGGCTCCTCCATACCTCCAAAACCTGATCAACCTCTACACCCCCACCCGTTCACTTAGATCAGCCAACACAGGGATGCTGACAGAACCCTCGCTAAAAATCCCAGGACAAAAATCTACTCGTCCGAGACAGTTTGCCCTCCTGGCCCCCAAGCTGTGGAATAAACTCCCTGTCGCACTTAGAACAACGGACTCACTCGCTGGCTTTCGCCGTGGACTGAAGACTCACCTTTTCAGACTCCACCTAAAACCTTAGCACTACTGAAACACTCAATGACCATACATGAAGCTAGTTAAGTGTGCCTGCCATGCAATGCAATGGCAAAACACTTATTGTAATCCGCCATACTTAAGTAAGTAAGTCAGTAAGTCAGTCATGTTCTTGCAAATTTCTGCACGTAATAACTGCCGCACAATTTACGCCACCCACGCAATATATACATCAAAACGTGTGGCTTGGCCGGGAATAGGTTGCTATTACTTTTCTTTCCGATCCGCGTTACCATGGCGACGTAATTCGCAAATAACGACGCACAAAAACCCCATTGACTTAGAATGGGGGAAATTTCGGCACGTAATAACTGCCGCAAGATTTACGCCACCCCCGCAATATATACATCAAAATGTGCGGCTCGGCCGGGAATGGTGTGCTATTACTTTTCTTTCCGATCCGCGTTACCATGGCAACGTAATTCGTAAAAGACTACTCTCAAAAACCCCCATTGACTTTGAATGGGGGACTCCGAAAAAAAAAACAGAAACTTTGTGGCCACATAACCCTGCCATACTTTTGCCTAGGAACGTGATTTAAACTTTAAGATGCACACACAACTTGGATCTTTTGAGCTGTAATTGATTAAGCCCCACCCCCTCTGTAACAGGAAGTGCCCTTCGCCAAACAGGAAGTGCCTCTACATCTCATGAACCGTTTGTCGTACAGATGCGTGGATGGTTTCATATGACTTGATTAAGAGTCCTTGACCTTAATTGGGGCCTATAGGAAGTGCCCCTCACCAAACAGGAAGTGACCCTTTACCTCGTGAACCGTTTGTCGTACAGATGCGTGGATGGCATCAAATGACTTGATTAAGAGTCCTTAACCTTAATTGGGGCCTATTTCGCCAAACAGGAAGTGCCCCTCACCAAACAGGAAGTGACCCTTGATCTCGTGAACCGTTTGTCGTACGGACGCGCGGGTTGCGTCAAATGACAAGATTAAGAGTCCTTAACCTTAATTGGGGCCTATTTCGCCAAACAGGAAGTGCCCCTCACCAAACAGGAAGTGACCCTTTATCTAGTGAACCGTTTGTCGTGCAGACGCGCGGGTTGCGTCAAATGACAAGATTAAGAGTCCTTAACCTTAATTGGGGCTTATTTCGCCAAACAGGAAGTGCCCCTCACCAAACAGGAAGTGACCATTTATCTCGTGAACCGTTTGTCATGCAGACGCGTGGGTGGTGTGAAATGACTTGATTAAGAGTCCTTAACCTTAATTGTGGCCTATTTCGCCAAACAGGAAGTGCCCCTCTCCAAACAGGAAGTGACCATTTATCTTGTGAACCGTTTGTCGTACAGACATGTGGGTGGTGTCATATGAAGAACCATAATATTAAAGCTTATGCAAAAAATGCTAATGTTAAAAAATGTAACGCTAATGCTAACACCAACCGCTACACAAGGTTGCACAGACTTAGCGAGCTGCAGGCACACTTAAAATTTCTTAGAAACTTTCTTTTCTAGTTGGACGTACTTTTCCATCCACAGATCTTCCCAATCTGTGAACTCTGGAGAAGGTTATGTCCAGGGCTTAATTTGTGCCGGAGCTTGCCGGAGCTCGGCTCCGCCACCTCCCTCTTGTGCTCCGGTACCAGAAAATGCGCTCCGCCACCTGTCTCTTGCGCACCGGTACATCAAATGCGTCTACAGTCTACTCTACATAATGTTAAGTGGCATGCCGTTCTGTCTATGAGGGCTTGGGTATGGGGGAAACCGCCAGTGTAAAATGTGGTTCATATGGGAGATAAACTGGAGACACTTTATTCTGAAGGTAAAACCGGAAAAGTAGTAGCCTAGTTGTTGCTGGTGGTTAGGTTACTTGTTGCATAGCATTGGCATAGCATTACGTTACGTCGGCACATCTGCGTTGAAACATGTCGCGCACGGTTTAAAGTTGTGTTACTTGTGTGCATGGATGTAAGGTCAATAACAAGTTGTATTAGTTAGAATACGTTCCAGACACTTTAAAACGAGAGGGAACTTGTGAGCAAAGTTGGCTAGTTGTCCAAGTTGTCCACGCATTTGAAGATGAAAACATCCCATAAAAACACACAGAACTGGTCTGTTGCAAATGATAACACGACATTAGGTGGACAGTTACCACTTTGGAATATATCTCTGAGGAGGCTACATTATCCGCAAATGCTTTGTCAACTCCAAAAAGCTGTCCTGACTAAACCAGACGTTGCCTGGTGATGGCATCGACTGTATCCATTAGCTACAGTAATTGTGAGTAGACTAGTACAATGTATTACTTTACGCTATGAAAGACGAATCTGATCGGGAATGGGGTGCTATTACTTTTTTTTCTCGAGCCGCGTTACCATGGCGACGTAATTAGCTAAAAACTATGCCCAAAAAACCCATTGACTTCGAATGGGTGACTCCAAAAATGAAAAACAAACTTTGGCGCCACATTAATCTGGCATACTTTTGCCTAGCAACGTGATTTAAACTTTGAAACGGTCACACGACTTTGGACTTTTTCCGGCCAATGGGGACGAGCTGTAATTGATTAACCCTTAAGTTCTGTTCAGATTCACTACGCCTTCGTTCTGTTCGGGTCATTTTGACCCGGGGGATATTTGGTTTAAAAAAACAACACTAATATAAATTTTAAATCATCATGATACATTGACTTTGACTCAATACCAAACAATTCATATGATATATATGGTAAATGTTTGCATTTCTGCTTTGCTATATCACATTAAACACTGAAAGAGCTAGGCGTTTTTACTGATTTAGCTGAAATTCATGTAAAAAACTACTTTATTTAATACTGGGCAATATTGCTCATGCTTATAGGAAAAAATGAAAATCAGCCAATATTTTCATGAACTTTTTTTCAACATGCCCATTAATTGAATACTTGTGGTTCAAGAACAGGACATCATTCTTACATAGAGCTGAACACACATGTGAACACACATGAACGTCACATATGAATATACACTTGAACGTATACACTAGGACAGAGGTTTTCAAACACTTTGGTCTCAGGGCACCCCTGTGAACAACATTTTTATCCACATCACCCCTGAATTACAGTGTTATTACTTTACAGCACCTTATGTTTATGTAAAATAATGTAAAATTTCCCTTAAGATACAGTAGTCACAAGGAAAACTTCAGATAAGTGAGGGGTGAGGGTGAGGGTTGAGGGGTGAGGAGGGGAGGGGTGAGGAGGAGAGGGGGTGAAGGGTGTGTCTGGGGGGGTGAGGGCGATAGGAGGGTGAGGGGGGGTGAGGTGAGTGTGTGTCTGTGTTAGTATACATGCTTTCTTTTATTTCTGTGCATCTGGGGTGGCGGGGGGGTGGCGGGGGTGGGAGGGAGGTGGGTTGGGTTGGGTTGGGGGGTTTGGAGGGGAGGGGGTAAGGGTGAGGTGAGGGGGGTTGGAGTGGAGGGGTGGAAGGGGTGGAAGGGGTTAGGGGGTGACAGTGTATCTGTTTGTACGTGATTCCTTGTATTTCTGTGCATCAGGGGAGGGGGGGTTAGGTGTGGGGAGGGGGGGGGGGTGTGTGGGGGAGGGGGGGGAGGGTTCGGACTGGGGCTTCGGAAGGGGGGTGTCAGAAGTGGGGGTGACTGTGTGTCTGTGTTTTGGCATAATACTGTGTATTTCTGTGCATCTGTGCTTCCGGGTCAAAATGACCCGAACAGCACTAAAGGTTCAAAAAATATGAGGGGGGTGTAGCATGGGTGTAGTGCAAAAATATTTTTTTATTAGTATTTCCAATTTCCAATACTTTATTTACGTCTACTCCACTATACATCTGAGATCCAAAATATTATTATTGTACTTTTACTACATTTATTTGAAAACTTTAGTTACTATACTTCTCACAATGCAAAGCATTCTGAGCTTGTAGATCTGCTAGGACATAATGCATTATGAGTACTTTTACTTTTTGTACTTTACATACGTTTTGATACTTTTACTCAAGTACATTTTGAATTCCGGACTTTTACTTGTAACAGAGTATGTCTTCATTGCAGTATTGATACTTTTACTTGAGTAAAACATATGAGTACTTTTTTCACCACTGATAGCAGCTATAGCATGCCTTTTATGTGGGGGGTGGGGCAGAAAACCCTGCTCTGTTCCTCGGTGCCGTGATTGGTCACGATCAAGGAATCAACGCTCGACTGCATGGGCTTTTCAAGAAAAGCCCATGCCCTTGTCAAGCCAGGCTTTACGATCCTGGCTCGACAAAGTCTCTCCTTCTCAGCCTGGCTTGGCATTAGTGGAACGGAATAAACCAGGCTATACGGAGGAGGCTTTGTCAAGTCTGGATTTGGCTTAAATCCTGGCTTATTTAATTCTGCTTTCGCGAAACAGGCCCCAGGCTGGGCACATATACTGTAGTATCAATGTTGGTAAACAAGAAATCTGTCATGCAGGCATGGCCACTGTGGCTCTGTTTTGTCTCTACTATGTCCACAGTGTGTGGAGAGGTTTGTAAAAAATAAACTGTAGAAAACCAATAAAAAACATGAACAAAATCGCGCAGATCACAAGCACGCGCACAAATCACACGCACACAAATGCGCGTGCACGAGGAACCTATAGAGGTCCGGCACCTATTAATTTACAAATTAAGCACTGGTTATGTCCCTCACTTGTGTGAGTTGTCATTATCCTCTTTGGTACCAGAGAATATCAGATTATCTCTCATTTCTCGGCACTGTATGTCCAATAAGGTCTCTTTCATTTGCTTGTTATCCAAGGCGATAGAGACAGCAGATTTTTGCACTTCTTCCACCACACCTTTAAGAAAGGCATTTTCCTTCGTCAGGTCTTCAATCTGCTTTTGGCTAAACTCCAGGCTCGTTTTCAACTCATGGATGTCATGTTGTAGTGAGTCAAGCATGTCTAACTTGCTTAGCCTAGCGTTGATTGAGTCCAACACTGATGCATCCACCTCCATGACACCACCCGGTTCATCCACACTTTCCGACCAAGATTGATTGGATCGGAGATGATTCTTGGGCACAGGTTTATCGGCTGCCTTTTCAGCTGCCGCCTTGTCGCCCTTAGGCATCCCTCAGCAGGCTAGAGGGCTTGGGCAGTGTAGACCTCAGATAGGCCCTGGCTTGAGCAGGAGAGACCTCAGGTAGGCCTCAAACTGAATTCACCAGCAATTGTTGATCCACAGCCACTTATTGCTCAAGTCCACTTAACTACTAATATTAATATATTCAAATATATATTGACAAAAAGTCTAAGTATAAAAACTGTGGAAATATCATTAAAATTTGCAGTTGCAACAACAGAGCACTTCCCTGGTGCAGCAGATAGAAACAGCCAAAGGATGACTGTATGTGGAACAGAACACCAACTTCCACTGACTAATGCCCGAGGTCGCCTCCTATGGGCACAACAGGAAAGGCAGCGGCAGCATTGGACTGAGCTGAGATTGCAAGGGAAGACTGCATGTCTCCCTGCTGCTGACCATTCCGTATCTCACTCTGTGTTCAAAAATGTTGCCCCAGACGAATGCATTGTTGTGTTTACTCCGAAAGCGACCATGATGTATACTGTATACATCATCGTCATGATCAAATAGCTGAAACCATGTCCCACATCTTAAATGGGTGCCAGGGGACATAAGTAGGCATGACAGAATAGTTTAGTTTAGTTTTTAGTTTATTTCGATCCTCATCAAAAGTTTCACAAAAAACATAAAACATTACAGCAATTTCTAGCTGATCGAAAAGGCATAGGCCGAAGCTCAGAGCTTATTAATGCCTATCCTTTTCCCCTATAATTAACATTTCAATTTAAAATAAAAGTTCATATTGCATGAACACTCAAACATCCATTTTACTTTAACAATGTCACTGTTCGTAATAAAACGAACCTTTCCAAATTACTTAAATTATTCAGAAAAATAAAATAAGTCAAAAATCAAATAAAATAAAATATCTTACAATTGTATACAGTACATCAGTACAGTTTATACCCACATTCTGTATGCTTATTACCAACACCAATACTGCCACATCACACCCTGTCGCTCATCTAAATACTATACTTATAATGTAATTATTCGTTTTTATTTAACAATTTAATTATTGAATTCCTTTAGGTCGCTAGATTTTCATTTCTATATTTCTCCAAAACAATCTCCTTTAGCTGTTTTTTAAATTGTCTCAAATCTTTGCAGATTTGGACCTGCTCCGGTAAAACGTTCCATAATTGGACTCCTCTGACAGATATGCACATGCTCTTCATGGTCGTCCGAGCCCCAATATGTTTAAAGTTATTTTCCCTTCTCAATTCATACCTCCCCTCCCTATCCTTGAACAAACTCTGTACATGACCAGGTAGTAGTTTATACCTTGCCTTATACATAATCTGTAATGTTTTAAATTCAACTAGGTCATGAAACTTAAATGATTTGGAATTTAAAAATAATACATTTGTGTGATCATGATAACCTACCTTATGAACTATACGTATTGCTTTTTTTTGGATTATGCATAATGGATTTAGGTTTGTATGATAGGTGTTTCCCCACACCTCCACACAATAGGATAGATAAGGCAGTATTAGTGTGTTATACAGCATGAACAGTGAATTGTTGTTCAAAATATTCTTAACCTTGTACAATATCCCAATACTCCTAGACATTTTGCCAGTACATGATTTATATGGGCTTTCCAACTGAACTTATGGTCAATTACGACTCCGAGGAACATGTTCTCATATACTCTTTCCAACATTACATTATCTATCGTTAATTCAACCTTTGCATTTAATTCAATTTTTTTGTTTCCAAAAATCATAAATTTTGTTTTTTTTAGGTTAAGTGATAATTTATTTGAATCGAACCATAATTTCAATTTCCCCAGTTCAGTAGAGACAACCCTCAGCAGTTGCTGGAGGTTCTCCCCGGAGCAAAAGATATTTGTGTCATCTGCAAAAATAACAAACTTCAAAATATTTGAAACTTTACATATGTCATTTATATATAAGATAAATAACTTAGGGCCTAATATAGACCCTTGTGGAACGCCACAAGTAATATCTAATCTTGTTGACATAAACTCCCCCATCTGTACAAACTGTTTTCTATTTTCAATATAACTTTTGATCCACTTAAGCCCTACCCCTCTAATTCCATAATTGTCCATCTTGTGTAGTAAAATTTCATAATTAATAGTGTCAAAAGCTTTCTTTAGATCAATAAATACTCCTACTGCATATTTCTTATCTTGAACTGAAGTTGTTAATTCTTCTATTAACTCAATTAATGCCAGTGAGGTAGATCTATTGGTTCTAAATCCATACTGACAATCTGTCAGCAGATCATGTTTTTCTATGAAGCTATCCAATCTAGCAGAAAATAGTTTTTCTAGGATCTTAGAGAATTGAGATAGCAAGGAAACTGGCCTGTAGTTAGTAAAAATATGTTTGTCTCCTGCTTTATGTATAGGTATTACTTTAGCAATTTTCATCTGGCAAGGAAAAGATCCTGATTTAAATGATGCATTACAAATATGAACTAAAGGGTCAGCAATAGAATTGATTATATTTTTTATAAGTTTCATGTCAATGCCATTCCAGTCCGTCGATGTTTTGCTTTTAAATTTTTGTACAATATCAATAATTTCATGTCTGTCTGTTTTGCGCAGGAAAATTGAGTCTGGATTTCTTTCATCAAGATTTTGAACATCCCTCCCTAAGGGAGAGGTTATTTCATTTGCCAGTTTGGGACCCACTCCTACAAAAAAATCATTGAACCCCTGAACCACATCATTCATGTTGTCAATTGTGTTTTCATTAACAACAAAATGATCAGTATAGTTAGATTTTTTTTTATTTCTTATAATGCTATTTAATATATTCCAGGTACCCTTAATATTATTTTTATTCCTATCCAGTAATGTATTATAATATTCTTTCTTACATTTCCTAATTATATCCATTAATTTATTTTTATATATTTTATATTTAATTTCTTTATCTCTAGTTCTATATCTTAAAAATTCTCTGTACAAAGTATTCTTTTTTTTACATGCATTTGTCAATCCCCTTGTGAACCAGGGCTTTTCTATGCGTTTAGGTTTCATACTGCATCTCTGCATTGGGCAGTTCCTTTCATATAGCTGTAAGAATGTTTTTAAAAAATGATCATAAGCTAGATCCACATTGTCTGTTTCATATACGTTCCTCCAACCTTCATTTAACAATTCACTATTTAAGGCATCAATAGCTACTTCCGTTCTCAATCTCTTGTATCTGGCTATGTTACTTTCCCTCTTCAGGCTATAGTCACAGTCATATATTGCAAAGACTGGCATATGATCGGTAAGGTCTTTTATCAACAAACCACTCACAATGTTATCATCCATATTATTGGTAAAAATATTATCTATGATGGTAGCTGAATGTGGTGTTATTCTGCTAGGCTGAGTTATAATAGGATAAAGGCTCATACTATACATTGCCGCTATGAATTCATCAATTGCTAAGTATTTATGAGGATTAAGAAGATCAACGTTGTAATCACCGCAAACATAAGCAATCTTCTGCTCAGTAGTACTTGAGAACATGTCTTCCATAAAATTCTTAAAAGTTTCTATTCTGGAATTAGGTTCCCTATATACACAGCTGACAATGATATTCTTCTTTTTTTCCATGTTGATCTCAATCGTGACACATTCACAAGTATCTTCAATAGCAGTAGTCATAGTTTCTAATATTTTGTATTTCAATCTTTTATCCACAAACAATGCTGTTCCCCCTCCTGTTTTTTTGGATTTCTTTTTTCTGTTCATCATGATTAGATCATAACCCTCCAGCTCAAAGTCAACCCCCCTTTCTGAGCAGAGCCAGGTTTCAGAGAGAGCTATCACACTGAATGGTGTGATAAACTTGCTCAGATAATCTTTAATACTTTCAAAGTTTTTATACAGGCTCCTGCTATTGAAGTGGATAATAGAAATACAACGATCCATTATTATACTATTATTAAACTGTTCTCTTGTGTAGTAACGACAATTATTTACATTCATGAAAAAGTTACCCTCAGGGTCAATTTCTTCATTTAGATCGTTCATTATAAGAGTCAAAAGTTCCCAGTAATAACTCCCCTGCAGCTTCAAGCCCATTGCACAAGAGTCCTTGTATATCCCAAGCATTTAAGACTTGCTCTCTCACAGTCAGACGCCACTCACACCCCCACACACTCTTACTCACGCAGCACACACACACACGCCGCAGTGACCGCACACACACGCACACAGCGCTCGCATGCTCGTGAGCACACCCGCAACACACATGCACATCCCCGCACACATACCCGCAGCTTCCCACGATCGCACACATCCAATGTCGTTTACACTTTACGAGCAGAGAGAGAGAGAGAGAGACAGACGGAGAGAGAGAGAGAAAGAGAGAGACAGACGGAGAGAGAGAGAGAAAGAGAGAGACAGACGCAGAGAGAGAGACAGGCGGAGAAAATGAAAGAGCCCTGAAATGAAAGTCCTCAAAAGTCATTGTCCTTGTCCATGCTTCAAAAAAACACATGAAAAAAGTAATGAAAAAAATAATCCATGCTTGCCGATATCCCAAATCAATGCATGCGTGTATTAATCCTTTAGCAGAAAAAAAATAGTTCCATGTCGATAGAAATAGCCCCTGCTTTCCCATAGTCTCATGCATGCACATAATTAAGTCTATAGTCCATTCCAAAAAAGCAAAAAATAATGTATCAGTCTTTTTCATGCATTCTTTATCTACGGGACACCTATAACAAAAAGTGATGCCTTCCAGGGTGGCTTGCCCACCACCCGGGTTAAAAAATAGGCATGCAAAAACATCAGCTTTAGTCCATGCAAGAAGCACTATCCCCGAGCAACCAAAGCCCTCATGTGTCTTTATAGAGAAAAACAAAAATATAGTAGCGAGACAAAAAATAGTCCATGCACAAGCCATATAAGCAAAGCGTTTTCACTGTCAAGTCATAGCCAAGGCACGGTGCCTATAAGCCCACTATTTTCCATATTTGACCAATTCCTGGAGATCTCTTACCAGTATTGGCTTTGCATCCTCAGGCGCTCCGTTCGGCTTAATCCACACTTTGCAGCTCCTTGTCCAGGTGGCTTGTATTTTTTTCTGCTTTTTTAGGATTCGTGCTTCTCTTGCTATATCTGCATTTCGTTTTGTTAGATGATCATTTAGGTATACGTTGGTCCCCCGAAGTTTACTGGCCTGTGACAGCAAGGCCAGTTTATTTTTTCGGTTAGCGAAACGTATTACAATTAACGGCGTGGTGGTGCCGTCTCTCCTAGGGAGTGAGTGACAGGCTGATAACATGTTGGCTTGCAATCCCATGTTTTGTTTAGCGAAGAACTCCAGGACCTGATTCTCCAGAGAAACTTGTTCGCTTGGTGAATCCTCCTCTCCTTGTCCCCGTGTTGTTCCTGATACAACCCGAGAGTAGGTTTGATGCTTTGTTGCAAGCCCGCTGATCAGCAAATCATCCATACGGGAATATTGTTCAAGGTCGTCAACTCGACGCTCCAGATAGGATATTTTCTTATCCTTCTCTTGTACAGCCAATTTAAGATTCTGGATCTCCTTCATTAGCTCCGCCAACTTTGTTTGTTGGGTGGACACGGCCGTGAGCTCAGCCGACATGAAGTTGAGCGATTTCCTTATCTCCTCCAGCTCTTTCTTAGTTGCCATACTTTCAATGCTTAATAGGTGTATCAATACGACCGATTGTGTTTAATTTGCCGTTATCAGACCATCAAATCCAATAAAAAATACTCCAGCAGACTTGAGCGTCACAACAGCACAGCACAGCACAGCACAGCACAGCACAGCACAGCACAGCACAGCACAGCACAGCACAGCACAGCAGCACAGCACAGCACAGCACTCTTGCCCGAATAGTGGATTTGATATCAAGACATCTCTTCCATCTTCAGGTCCTCCATCAAGCTATATAAGCATTCTACTGTGAAGCCAAGCATGTTTAGCATTTCAGCTAACACCCCTGATGTCATTGTTGTTAATGAAACCCATAGGGAGGTGTTTATCCTCCAGGTCGCCTGTACCTTTAGCTTAGAGGAAGCCTTCTAGAACAGACCATCAAACAGCTAGGCTACAGATGTAAACTTTCAGTTTTTATCTTTGGTAGCCTAGGGCAGGGCTACTCAACTTGAGATGGCTCAGGGGCCACTCAGCAAAATACCAAAAGTCCAAAGGGCCGCAAGCTAAAAATGACGGTCCTATTTTGGACGTTTACATTGATTTTGTACAGTACACAGTCTAATAATTAAGGAAACGCACAGAAAACAGCCACATTTCCATAAGCCAGGCCAAACCTCATTGAACCAAAAGATTGTCATGGATGGAATGATGAAATTGATGACATTTGAATTTTTTATCAAATTAGGCTTTATTCACAAAATGTGAAGTGAAAATGAACAGTTCTGGTTAAACCTTTTTGTAACCTCCCCTGTGTCTGGGTATGCAAAGCTAGTGAACTTTGGCAACGTAAAGGTATGTTTTCTCATGCCACTATAACACTCCTTTTCATTAATAGGACAGATTTAAAATAAATAAACGTTTATACTTATTATTCAATCACTCAAACCCCAGCATCCCTATTCTTGGGGGACATAGCCGATCTACAAGCTCACCACAAGATGCATTGTGAGCTTGTAGATCGGCTATTTTTGGTGAAGAGAGTTATTGTATGGAAAAATAACTCAAGTACAGTTCAACTCCCCCTCAGATGCACTGTACTTGTAAAACAGTTTGATGCTTTGAGCTTTGTAAAACACAACAGCTCGTTGGAGGAGATTTGTGTTAATAAGCATAGTTCCTTGGCTGCAGCGCGATCTGTTGGAATGCTTGCACTGTCGGTGCCATAGAGTTATAGTCGGAGCTGACTGGCGGAGTCGCGGAGGGAGAGACAAGCAGCGGAGACAAGGGCTAGGTCTTCATTAGACTGAAACATGACGATCGCGGGATTCGCGGGCGTTCATATCGCACGACCGTCATGCGTCTCCGCTCCAGTGAGCCCGACTGTGGTTGTCTGCTGCAAAATCTCCGCATATTTGTCTGTCTGACTGTCTCGTTGTACTGTAGCTCTAGTGTAGCCGCCTGCATCTCTGCACCATAGAGTATATATAAAGCTCTGCACTGCTACTGCATTCGCTTCCTGACTCTTATCCCTAACTACGGAGTGCACCGAGGGTCAAACATCACCGCGTTTTGCGTTTCGCGTTAACTTTGACAGGCTTAGAAAAATCATATTTTTTTTGGCATGATCATGACGGGCCGCACAGACATGCGGAAAGGGCCGCATGCGGCCCGCGGGCCGCGGGTTGAGTTGCACTGGCCTAGGGCATGTGCACAAGTTGGTTGTGAGGGGCCTTCAAATGTCCGGCCTCTCCAAAAGGATAGCCAAACAGTTAGCAAGGTACTGCTCTGTATCAGCCATTATAGGAAGCCGCTCAATTTGGAGGAGGTGTTGTTTCCTTTACCCATGATTGTTGTCTGCTGTGTTTGACAAGTATGCCAACAGTGTTGTATGTAACAATGTTCTGCCCTACATTATCCTAATTATCTGACTGCACTGACATTGTTTATGTCCTTTGTACATTCTTGTACTTCTGCCTATGCGCACACGCACATGCATCCAGTATTTACTGTTTTCTGATGTATTTTATGAATCCTGACAGGTTGAATAAAGATCAACATGGAGAGAGAGCTGGAGAGAAGAGACAGAGCAGAGTCTCCAACAGTGAAGCATGAACGCTCTAAAGATGAACCTCCTTCAGACACTAATGAACCTGGACCTTCACACACACAGTATGTCAATCCTTCTATACAATATACACTAACATGATACAATATACACACTATAACACTATAACTAATGAACCTGGACCTCCACACACAGTATGTCCATCCTAAAGTGATCTAATGTTAAGTTACATCATTGGGAATAACACTGGACACCCAAGACATAGGGCCCTGTCTTGCACATCGCCTTAACCCTTAACCCTTAACATTTATTTTGCCATTTTTTACTATTTTGAAGAAAAAAATGATCAAAGAGCAGATTTACAATCTCACAGCATGTCGATATAGATAGACTAGTTAAACTATTTTAAAATGTTTTTAAAAATAGTAAAATATGGCTAATACGTTTGGGGATAAAGGGTAAGGCGGTATGCAAGACAGTGCCCATAGAGTCTAATAACAGTGTGTGTCCTCCCTGTTCAATGATTATCTATAGACTATAAATCACTGTTCAATGTTTATCTATAGATTAAAAATCAAAATGTGCTGTTCAGTGGTGAAGCTACTCTATACAGACTGGCTGAATGACATTTACTTTGTTATACTTTCATAAAGAGATTTAACGATAAACAATGTTCAACAAACCTTTTCATTCACATAATAATTATTTAGATTGAAGAGAAACCCGCACACTCTGCTCCAAATGACTGAATTTTATTGACAACGTTTCGAGCACTAGCTCTTCATCTGGTCAAACTCGAGATGTGTGCCAATGAGCTACAGAATAAAAGAACTGAGAATGAGACTGTAACTAAGGCACAACATCCTTTTCGTGCTAAGTCCACTTTCTGTCCACCTAGGAATAGGAATCCGTCTTTGGATACTTATTGTAGATTGGTGGAAAAAGATGTATTACAAATCTTGAATAAAAAATGTGAATACAAAACAATGAATAACCTCCCGAAAGAACAGAGAGATGCTTTGTCTGATTTGAAGAAAGATGTCAATGTGATTGTCAAACCCGCAGATAAAGGCGGTGCGATAGTTATTCAGAACCGGGTGGATTATGTAAATGAAATTACAAGACAACTAGGAGACACTTTGTTCTATAGAAAATTACCCTGTAATCCCACAACCCAGTTCAAAGCTGAAATACAAGAAAAACTACAATATTTTTTTGACAATCATGAAATTGATAAAAACGAATTTGAGTTTATGAAAGTCGAAGATCCTGTCACAGCAGTAATATACACGTTGCCTAAAATCCATAAACGTTTGGAATCACCTCCAGGTAGACCCATTGTCTCCTCTATTGGGTCTCTAACAGAGAAGATCTCTACCTATGTAGATTCCTTCCTAAAACCACATGTCATTTCTCTCCCAGCCTATGTGAGAGATTCCATGGACATGATTAGCACCCTAAAAGAACTGGGGGGTATTGAAGGAGAAGTGATTATGGCCACTCTCGATGTAGAAAGCCTTTACACTTGTATACCACACACAGGTGGTTTGGAAGCACTCACCTTTTTCCTAAACCAACGTGATACCCAGCTCTCACCAAGTACCAACTGTATAAAAGAACTGGCTGAATTGGTTCTCACTAGGAATTATTTCATGTTTGAGAATGATTATTTCCTCCAAATATGCGGCACTGCTATGGGCAGCCGCATGGCCCCAAATTACGCAGGTCTCTTTATGGGCCTATTTGAAAAAGATTGTGTGTTTGGCGCACAAAATCCCTATCTGACCCATATAAAATTGTGGCGTTGTTATGTTGATGATGTATTTCTGATTTGGGGCAGTGATGAACATGAATTAAAAATGTTTTTCGACTATGTTAACACTTATAACCAGTCACTCAAATTCACCATGAATTTTGATACAAATGTAATTAATTTTCTGGATATATGCATTATGCGGGATGGAAACGGTTTTAAAACAGACGTGTACAGAAAGTCTACAGATAGGAATTCACTGCTGAGAGCTGATAGTTTCCACCCTCTGCCTCTGAAGCGCAGTCTCCCTGTGAGCCAACACAGCCGCATCAGGAGACTTTGTAGTGATGCAGCAGACTACAATAAGCAGGCTGACATCCTAGATATGCGTTTTAGAAACAGAGGCTATCCAGACGAGTGGCTAAAAAAGGCACGTGATAGATTTAGTGACTGTACACAAGAGGAAGCTTTACAGTCAAAACGAGACTCTTCCTCCAATAACAGTCCCTTATGTATTATACAATACTCAGCCCTCGGAAAATAATTTGAAAGCACGGTAAAGAAACATTGGCACATTCTCAGCAGTGACCCAAAATTGGCCACTTCCTTTACAGATATGCCAAAAGTGGTCTATAAACGCCCACCAAACATTAGACAGACAGTGATAAAATCTGACCTTATCCCAATAGTGCCAGAATCCAATTTTTTAACTAAAATCCCCGAGGGGAACTATAGGTGCGGCCGTTGCGCACAGTGTAATTTCACCACTAAAGCCCTTTGCACACAGGCGCGTTTAACCGCACGGATAAAACGGACAATATCATTTTTTGAAAAGAAAACAATGATTCTCTATGACCTCATGCACACCGGCTCCGAATTAGCCGTGCGACGAGTGGCTGCCGCCGTGCGTTTTTTTTCTCGATCGAAACCAGTTCGATTCGTGCGGTAAAAAACTTGCATGGTAAAAAACTCGCAAAAATTCGCATGCGGTAAAAAACTCATCACTCCTTTTATGGCTCCTTTTTGGATCCGCAGCGCCGATTCCGCACAGCCTTGCACACCAAATCCAATGCGTTTTATTCATGCAGCAAACGGAAGAAACGCAACTGTCCTGTGTGCAAAGGGCTTAAGAGTCATACTTTTACGCACCCACTTACGGGCAAACACTTTGACATAAAAGGTACCATAACATGTACAACTAAAAATGTTATTTACTTGTTAAAATGCCCATGTGGTCTGGGTTACGTTGGTAAGACCAACAGAGCCATCAAGACGCGCATCTCAGAACATAGATGCAGCATTCGTAACCATGATCCTAAGAGCCCTGTTGCAATGCACTTTTCGGCCGCTGGGCATAATGTATCGACTCTCAGATATCAAGGTATAGAACATGTCAAATGTCCTAGAAGAGGTGGGGACCTCAACAAATTACTATTACAACGAGAATCTTTCTGGATTTTCACTTTAAACACTATGTCTCCCAAGGGAATGAACGAGGAGTTCTATATAAGTCACTTTTTGTAACTGTCTCTATTGTATGTGTAGAGGTCTATAGCCTATATGTGTTGGTATGGATTGTTTGCCTTTTCTATATTTTTCTATTGTTGCCCAACATGAAATGATTTTCTAGATTTTAATTAGTTGATATGTAATAATCATGTTTTGTTCACTGTTTGATGAACCAAATTATTATGAACACTGTAACAATTTTATTGTATAAATTGATATTATTACCTTTCTGTGTTGCTCCACCCCCTGCTAACAACGTGACCTATGGGTGTCTCTACAAAAGCAGGCTGGTGGCACACATCTCGAGTTTGACCAGATGAAGAGCTAGTGCTCGAAACGTTGTCAATAAAATTCAGTCATTTGGAGCAGAGTGTGCGGGTTTCTCTTCAATCTTGCTATTTTTCCACCCAGCACCTCATTAAGAGATGTGCGTATTTTTCTACTTTTGATCATAATAATTATTTAAACATTTGTATGATTCCAGAAGTCTTCACCACAGACCAGAGTCTTCATCGGTGAAGAGTGACCGGTCTACAGATGATCCTCCTTCTGACACTGATGAACCTGGACCTTCACACACACAGTATGTCAACCCTTCTATACAATATACACTATAACACTATAACTAATGAACCAGCACCTTCACACACACACACACACACACACACACACACACACACACACACACACACACACACACACACACACACACCCACACACACACACACACACACACACACACACACAGTATGTCGATTCTTCTAAATTGTGGAAAACATAATCAAACGTGGAGTTGTGTCCAAGGATCAGTATAACATAAAAAGGTTTATTTTATGACCTACGGTTCAAGCTTGAACACTGCTCCTTATTTATTATTAAACGACTCTCTTGAACTTGCGAGTGGCAGTGTGCGGGTCTGATATGTCCAAGATTCCTTGCTGCTACTGTCTTATCTGCTTGAGAGGAACTAGGTGTGCAGAAGTCCTCTCTTCATCAGAGTTATAGGCCAAAACATGAAGCTGGCTGTTGTAGCACCATCAAACATGCCCCTCCCACAAATTTTGAAAGACAAACGTTGCCAATCAGAAGGGACTGTGAAAGAGCTGACAGATAGAGCATGACCAGCAAGACTCCCTAATCGGGAGATAAGCGACCGTCATGTCACATGTAAAAATTGGCCTGATGGTGGCGCTAAATGGGACAAATCCATGTTGATGAGTGATGACATGAGTCTAGACATACTGCATTTGCATGATTGCGACCATGATTGCGACCGTCAGGCAGTTACTATCAAATCCTCCACCGCCTGTCTGTCCGTCTGTCAGTCAGTCAGTCTGTCTGTCACGTCACGTCACGTCACACTTTTTCCCTACTCATATCTCCGCCATCCTTTCCCCTATCCATGTGAAATTTTACACACACACTCCTTGTCTGCCAATCCACAACCTCCACCCTTCCAGGGACCCCCGCAGCTCCAGGGACCCCCAGGGACCCCTGCCAAAAAGCTAAAAAAATGACCAAATGACACCCCCCAAATTGGCTGTTCACCACCTTGCTCTGCCACAGACAAAGAGATGTCTACACACATCTCATCAACATAGATCTCCTCTTTTCTCACATGCCCCTCTTCTAGCGCCACCATGAGGCCGCTTCTTGCAAAACACATTTACGGACACAGCTCCTACAATTTGTGCCCTAAAATCATGCAAATCGGTACACGGTATGTCACACTCATGTCTTCAACATGGATCTGTCCCATATAGCGCCACCATATAGGCCTATTTTTTAAACACATGTTTAGACATAAAATCACGCTGCGACCTGGCGGTCGCTTGTCTCCCAATTAGGGAGTCTTAATGGTTTTAGGGCAAAATTTGGAGAAGCAGTGTCCAAAAATGTTTTGCAAGAATCAGCCTCATGGTGGCGCTAGAAGAGGGCCATGTGAGAAATGAGGGGTGGAGGTTGTGGTTCTGCAGCCAAGGAGTGTGTGTGCAAAGTCTGGCATGGATAGGGGCAACGGTGGCGGAGATATGAGTAGGGCAAAAGTGTGACGTGACGGACAGACTGACAGACTGACTGAGGGACGGACAGCCGGTGGAGGTTTTGATTGTAATATAGATTAGATTAGATATCTTTATTATCCACAAGGAAAATTTGTTTTGCTCGAATTGTATGTACAATTGTATTGTATTGTATTGTATTGTATTGTATTGTATTGTATGTACAGTATTTTCTGGGTGCTGAGCAGAAATACGTACAGAGCAAGAAAGGAGGAGGCCCGAACATAGTCTTAAGCTCCCCGTAGGAATGTTTTTATTGGCAATACCACACCTTATGTTGCTTCTATGTTCACTAATTCCGGAGTCAGGAGACCTCTGCTGGTTTTACCTATGTAAGCTAATCCACAGGGACATTTTATGAGATACACAATAAAGGCTGTACAACATGTGATGGCTCCCAGTGACGTCAATACGTACGCGTCGCCCAAGAACGCGTTCACGTCATGGTCCATTCTAGTCCACGTTAAAATAATACAGCCCGCGTCATTGCGGTAAAAAAAAACATTTAAAAAAGTCCACAGACACCTCCATTGTTCATGGGTGAAGGTATCCTTACCCTACGTTAACACAAATAAAATCCGCATAGAAATAGTCTTAAACAGACAATAGAAACGACAATGTTTTGATCTGACCGACGCCATATTGCGCACATGTGTATGACGGTCACCGAATTCATCAGGGGCACAGCGTGTCTGGTGCTAGCTACACCAAAAGGGGTGCCCCTGATGAATTCGGTGACCGTCACACACAAGGGACGGCGCTGAAACGTGACGTCTCTACTGTACACTGCACGGACATGGCGCATGCGCACTGAAACTAGTGCGGTCTTTGCTGCTTCTACTTCTCAAGGTGCTATAATAGTTTAGATAGTTTAATTAGTTTTTGTTTTATGTATTGTGTAAGATAAACAATGTAAAGATTTATTATCAGTTAAAACTGGCACAGCTAAAAACTATTTTCACTAGTGGTTCTCAAAGTGGGGTCCGGGGTCCTTGAGGGAGTTCCAGGGGGTCTCCAGCTAAATGATATTTAGGAACCAAATAGAACTTTATGGGTCTTTAACTCAGTGAACAAATGGAACCAAATGGACCCGTTCCATTTGTACTCTAGTATTTTAACATGGATTTTATCTTACAATAAATACGAGAAGTCTCTGTGAGTCTGTCTGTCTGTCTGTCTGTCTGTAAACCGCGTATCTCGAGAACCGTTCGTCCCACCGGCTTCAGATTTGGCACGGAGTGCAGTGCCGGGCCTCGGCCCGACCCGTTGCACGGTTTTCCCGAACCGGCGCGAAACGTTCGGAATCTCCGTATGCGGAGATGTCAGTCTAGTCAGCGACCTGTTCGGCGGCCGAGCGTCTAGTCGGCGACCTGGCCAACTCGGGAACAATGTAAATAGGGAATGAATGCCCCGCCCTTTAATGCAAAATTATACCTGTTGTCATAGGATCCGTTTTGACCATCTGTTTGCGTGTGTCCATTCATGCCCATATATGGAGATATCTGTCTATCTAAGATCTATATGGAGATCTCTGTAGGACCCGACCATCTGTTTGCCTGTGTCCATTTATGCTCATATATGGAGATATCTGTATATGTCTGTCTGCATGCATTTTATGCCCATATATGGAGATCTCTGTATCTGTTTGTCTGTGTCCCTTTATTCCCATTAAGGAGATCTCTCTATCTGTCGGTGCCTCTGACTGTGTTGCAGACACAGTGCCGGTTCCCCCTTTTATGCAAACCCCATTATACCTGTTGTCATATATGGACACAGGCCATATGTTTGCCTGTGTCCATTTAAGCCCATATATGAACATCATACTGATGACATTCAATACGTAACCATGGCATGTTTTGTTGATTCATGTGGCGTACGTGATGTCAGAGCCTTTTATGATGTGATGTCACAATGAGTCAGCGCTTGCGCCAGTTTCCTCAGAAACAGCCTGATGTCAACAATCAGATTCCGAGCGTTTCGCGCCGGTTCGGGAAAACCGTGCAACGGGTCGGGCCAAGGCCCGGCACTGCACTCCGTGCCGCGGCGGGGAATGCGCATGCCGAATCTGAACCAGCGTTCATGACCCCGAAGGCCGCCGACTCGGGCGCCCTAGCTAAATCATTAGAGCATGCCCTGAGCTACATCTGTGCAAAATTTTGCACTTTTAGACTGATTTGCACGAAAAATAAAACCTTAAGGCCTAACATGAATACTCACCCATACGTGTATTGTTTTCTGAGGCCATTTCTAGCCCACGGATTGTTTTTTGTGCAAAACAAATGCCTGCAATTGATTCAGCATCATGACAAACCCCTAGTTAGACCCCTCAGATCCTCCTTAAATACCCAGAAAAAAAATCATTTTCTGGGTATTTTCCTCCTGTATAGAAAGTCAACGGGAGCCCAACTTGATTTGGCCGCTGTGGCGACCCCGAAGGTCGCAGACTCGGGCGCCCTGGCTAAATCATTAGAGCAAGCCCTGGGCATCTGTGCAAAATTTGGCGCTTTAAGACAACATTGCACAAAATTAGCATTTGCTCCCCTTAAGGCCCCACACTATACCAAGAAATCCAAACTATATCTTGCTGGATGGTGCATGTGGAGATGCAAAGGGAAAGCCGTTCCCGATTGTGTTATATTTAGCTAAACAATTTACTGCGGAAACCCGAATAAAACACGATCAAAACTGCATAAAACGCGTGCATGAGGAGCGCGTGACAGCACCTCCTACTGTAAATTAGTTCCCAGTGTGCAGTGTGAGCATTTATAATTGCCAGGAGGAATATCTGAAAGAAAAGCATTTTTAGTAGAAGGAATATAAGAATGCACCAGTTGGTTCCTGATATTAGGGGACCGTCTAAAGACCAGTTTAGGGGGATCTTTGAATACAGTTTTGAGTTTAGGATCTCTCAACAATGTTGAGACAGATGCCAATGTTTGAGAAGAATATTTCTGAATTCAAAGCCCAATGGGGAACATTTCGTGATACAAAGGGGAGAAACATTTTTCTGTTGTGTGTGTCTAATGGGATTCAAACATTCCTGGGACAGAAAAACCAGGGCAGATTGTTTTTACATCAGTATTGTTCATGTGAACTAGTCTGTTGAAGCTTATTCATTATAATGATCGAAATCGCTATGAACGCGCAGCGCCGTACTGCCTGCCTGCCGTGCTCCGCATCATGGCACCGCGGTGAAAGACTGAAGTGACTTTCTCCCACTGCACAACTCCACCCCCGGTAGCGAAAAGTGAATGTGTTTTTTCTGGTTGGCCAGTCAGGGAGTCTCAGGGACCAATCAGAAGGCTGACAAACAGTGAATTTGTTAATAAAATCACTAGAATCTCTTGTGTAGGAAGAGAGAGAGGTAACCCAAGGCTTTAAATCTACAAAGGTAGAAACATTATTTGTCAGAGAACCAATCCCAAGGCACTGACTATGGGCCTGCCAACTAAAGGCACAGTTTGTGATTTGTGGATTTCCGGGAGTGTATATATAGTTGAAATAATAGGGTGATCAGTTTTTGTAAATGCCAATTCACTTTTACTGATGAGCTCCCCATTGTTAAACCAAAAGTCAAGTATTTCTTGTACAAGTGCTTTAAACTGACTAGTGGGGTCAGAGGGTAGTTTTATGTAGAAAGTAGTCATTGAGCTGTCTTAAAATTTCCCAGCAGTAATCGGTAGTATTTTGAATGATAATACTGCCACCCTTGTCAGCCTGGCGGATGACAATGGTGGCATCCTTACTCAACTCAGTAAGGCAGTCTCTTTCAGCTTTTGAAAGGTTATTGTGGACCCTGTAGTCACATTTATTTTTCAGAGCAGTCTGTACATCAAAGTCAACCAAACGACAGTAAGTTTCAAGTGAAGCATTCTATTCCTAGGAGGAATAAATGGGGACACTGCGACTCACCCCCTTGTGGTTGTATTTAACGTACACATTTCCTGTTTGTTACCATGCCTGACGAAGACCCACTAGGGTCGAAACGTTGCCAATAAAATCATTCCTACGGGGAGCTTAAGACGGTGTGCAGGCCTCGTCCTTGCTTGCCCTTGTCCTTTTTATGCCCATATATGGAGATCCCTGATGTCATCAATATTAAAGGGCCAGTTCACCTCTGGGACAACCAGATCTTATTTTATTCTTGTTTGGGACAAGATCAACACATTCCTGAGTTATTGTTTGTGTTCAATCTGTGTTTTTTGATATTTTATTATTTCAGAATGAATGATGATGCATTTTGCATCATATGAGTCATCATGCTGCATCATATGATGCAAAATGCATCATCATTCATTCTGAAATACTACAATATCTCAAAACACAGATTGAACACAAAGAAATAACTCAGGATTGTGTTGATCTTGTCCCAAACAAGAATAAAATAAGATCTGGTTGTCCTAGAGGTGAACTGGCCCTTTAAGCAATTTGACATATGGCCCAAGTGCGTGCCACCAACACTGTGGGAGGAATCCATGGAAAAATACAATCTGGAAAGATTGAAAGATGGATGGAATAAAGTCGGACAAGTAACTATAGTCTGGTTGCCCTCTGCTGGGGCAACACACTAAATAGCTGATCGTCAAGCTCACAACACGGTGCGATGCGACACATTGTGAGCTTGTAGATCGTCTATTTTTGCTACTTTTGTGTGACTTTTGACCAATGAGCGCATTTGTTTACGAATAAACAGAAAGACATTTGGAGATGCAAAGTTTCTGCCTGAAAGAAAACAATTAATGTTTTAAAATGTTTAATTATGTCCGTTTCATTTGTGACAAGGTCAAGGCCTCAACTCTCCCCCAACAGAGGCAGGGCAGTGGGGACACAGATCAACGCGTTCTTCAAGAAAATCTCCACGGCCTTCAGAGGGTGAGTCTACCTGCTCTACCATCAATCTATACCTGGGTGGGCCGGATTATGTCTAGGTTACCAATGGTGGGAATTGTCGTTCATTTCCGTGAACCGAATCATCGTTCGTTCGTTCGTTCACAAGATAGATTCGGTCATGATCGTTCAATCGGTCGTTCACAACTTTTGGGAAGCGCGGGGGGGGGGGGCGTTGAGCCGGGCGTTGAGCCGGTCGTCACATCATTCTCGTTCAGAGCCGTGACCGATAATCAGTCGCGTTCAGTCAGTCAGTCAGTCAAGCACAAGCAGTCAAAAACACACCTCTTTCCTCTCTGCCTGACTGTTTCGGTCAGATGACAGACTCTGCTGCATGCCTGGCCTGCCTGCTGCCTATATTGTGAACGTCGCCGCACGCTCTTTCATTATAAAACGGCCAACATCACTCAAAAGCGCAAATTAACATTTCACCCGTTCAGAGAATGAACGATTATCCCTTACCATTAGCATTACGTTCACACTTCATGAATTAACATGACACTGGCTCAATGGTCCATTGTATGAGATGAGATGTGTTACTATAGGCTACTTGTAGGATAGATTAATGCCATAGTGTTTTCTATGGCTTATCTTCTAGCATTCTTTTGTGTAGAACTGTACCGCTTTTTTTGCAAACTTAATACAGTAGTTAGTCAGTCAGTCAGTCAGTCAGTCAGTCAGTCAGTCAGTCAGTCTGCAGTCTCGTAGGGTAGGCTAGTAATCAGGCTAGTAATTAGAACATCCCGTTCAAAGAATGAACGATAACACCCTTTTCACTCGCAGGCAGTCAGTCGGTCTCGGTCAATCAATCATCAGTCACAACTCTTCTCGCGGTCGGAGGCACTCTGCTGCTCCGTAACTGTTGTCCCTGATTTCTGTTCCACACCCCCACGCACACACAGTCCTGCTTCTCTGAGGGAGAGCCCGCCTCCAGCCCACTACAGTGTTCAATAAGGAAAGAGGAACGGTGGAAATGAGGGACGGAGCGGTCGGTCGGGTCGGTCTTCTCTTGTGAGATACGTTGAATGAACCGTCTCTCTCTCGTCGCATTTGCAACTGAACGCCGTGAACGGTTGAACGGGTCTTTTCCGGATGGTGACCCGTTCGATCTCGTTCACCATAAAGATCCGTTCATTTGAACGGGTCATTCATGACCGACACATCACTATAGGTTACCAAGTCGAGGGCCATTGAATTATGTCTAGGGTACTGTGGCAAATACAGGATTAACTGAACCAAACCATTACACAACACAGGCAAACTGAAATAGTCTTCTTCTTCCCACTGAGGCATATACTAGAGCCTCCCCCCCCCCCCCCCCCTTTAGGTTTGGGCAATGTTCAGGTAGCTCTCCAGAGCAGGTAGGTTCAGGGGAATTAGCGGACTGTGAAGGTGAGGGGAGAGCTTGGAATAGGGCTTTCTCTTACAGGTAGGTGGGTTACTCCGCAGGGCAAAGTGAATAACGTTACTTTGCTTTTACAGGGACTCGGAGAGTATGAACTGAAGAGTATGTTACTTCTCTTCACAGGGTATCAGGCGGGCGCCAGCTCAATAAGCCCAAGCAGCTCACTTACACGCTAACTTAAAGTGAACATGACGTGAAAAAAACATTTTTCTATTTTTTATGTTTTTTTTTTATCTTATCTGGCCTCAATTACACCAAAAAAAAACAGAGATTTCAACATGCAGTCGTTTCTGTGTGGTCTTGTATTTTCTGCATAATTAGGCTCTGATCGGCTCTGACGCGTGGATCCACTGCCCTCGGGCTGTTACGTCATGGACAGTCTCATACTGTCTCTCCTCCACCTTCTCACCGCAGCCCAAGATTATATGAGGAACCTCTACTTAAATTGTCCTTTAATAACAAATACGGGCCTATAAAATATATTTACCCATTCGGATATCTTATTTACATCAATATCCTTCATATCAAGTAGTCAGTTTATGCTTTTGAGAAATAATGAAAATCGCTATGTATCGCTATGTATTTTCTGCCCTGGCTGGGTCCGTGGACAGCAGCGCCTCCCTCCTCCTTAGCGACACTCTGTGTCTGCTGTGTCCGAGGACAGCGCACTGCTCCCCGGGCAGAGCTCCGTGGAGCCTCCCTCCCTTTACCGACACTGTGTGTCTTGAGGCGGCCGACTATGAAACTCCACGCTGCCCTCTGTCCTCACCCCACACACACACGGGCACGGCGAGCAGACAGTAAAACGCTATGATAACACAAGCAATAGGTGGTTCTCTAAACGGAGGCATTTAGCCAAAATATGTTACTATAATAACTACAGAAGGGCCGTGAAGTGTTTCTGCAGCGCGGAGCGGAGCTATTGAAACGTTACCGCGGACGGTCTAAATTGAACTCCGCGGGGGTACAGATGTAACCACAGAGATCCGGTAACCTCGGTCCCGGGGTAAGAAAAAACACTCGCGACTCTCGATGCTGTTTGTGTGTGCCTCGTCAGGGCTCAGCTCAGCCTCTGTGTGTCTGTGTGTGTGTGTGTGTGTGTGTGTGTGTGTGTCACAGTGTGTCTTGTACCAAAGCAAAGCAGCGAAACACATGCATCGCGTCTGCGAGCATGCATCTCTCGGTCATTGTGTTGGAGCCGGGGCGGACCTCTGTGTGTGTGTGTGTGTGTGTGTGTGTGTGTGTGTGTGTGTGTGTGTGTGTGTGTGTGTGTGTGTGTGTGTGTGTGTGTGTGTGTGTGTGTGTGTGGGTGTGTGTGAGAGAGAGCGCGTGTGCGTGTGTGGCCAGTGGCCAGTGGCCACTTTGGGTACCAACCATAGTTTGAGAACTGCTGGCCTATAAGGGCTGAAGTGATTGATATATTAATAATCAAAATCCAAATGATTCTAGTGGAGAGATAAAGTGCATTTGCCTCAAGTAAAGTACAAATACTCAAAATTGTACTCAAGTACATGTACTTACTGCACTATACTAATATTTGTTAGAATGAGTGGGAGAGAGAGGCTCCCCTGGTGGTGAATATAGAGCATTTCAGGTGACAGCCCTTTTTTCATGACACCTAAACAGGGCTCATAAGAGAGAGAGACCACGGCCCCATGGAGTGGATTTTCAAGTTTAAACATTTTAAAACATGTTTTTAGGACCAGGGCAAAGACCTTTTTGATTGGTAAAACAGAATGTCATTTGACCTTTAACTAACAAAGGGGCATAAGGGGCCATCGGGCCAGTGAGCTCTTGGGTGTTATGTAGTTTAAGTAAGGGGTGTAGTATTCAAAATAAAGGGGATGCGTGTTTTAGGTCAAAGGATTTCAATACACTCAATCTCCGCTATATTGCTCAGAATAAGGGGATTCAAGTTTCAGCTCCAAAGCTTTTCAATGCGGTCCATTTCCACTCCTCCTCCTCCTCCTAGCCAGGCCGGCTCACAGCCGTGAGGTTTCCTAGGATAGGATACGAGACAGCAGGGGCGGCCTTAGTAATCTGGAGGCCCGTTTCAAGAGCTATTGATGAGGCCCCCCCACGCTGCCGCCAGCGCACAGAGGGCCACAGTAGCCGCACAACAATCGCACACAGAAGTTGACCTATAGTCAATGACTGGCTGCTATTTATATATTATTATTATATCACTACATAATGTTATAGCATTGACCTAAATGGTGTTATATTAACAAGGATATATGATTATTAAAAAGTGTTATAAGTGTGTTGCAAGTTGAACAAGGCTTACTGGCTAGCTCTTGGAGGCCCCCTGGTGGCTGAGGCCCGTTTCAATTGAAACTTGTGAAACATAGCTAAGGCCTCCCCTGCGAGACAGTGAATATATGGAATTTCTATTTAGAAATGATCAAGGGTGTATGGAGTTATCTCTTACCGCCCAATGCACGCTTTGCAGCCAGGAGAATGCCAAGATCTGAAGGCAGAGGAAACAGGCTCTATTTGTACCCCGCCCCACCTAGCCGCACTACACAGCTGTCGTCAGTTCAGGTTGATTGAGAAGGTAAGTGGGAACTTAGTGGCCCTCGACGATGATGCAGCCTAAGCGGGGGCGGGTCCTCTGGGTTTTACTCTGCCTTCATGCCACTCTCTCGGCCTCCTCCTGGTGGCGCGCTTACCTGGCAGTATTCCTCTTATCGAGATGCCACAGTACCAAGCCGAGGGCCACAACATTGAATTATGTCTGGGGTACCAAGCCGAGGGCCACAACATTGAATTATGTCTAGGGTACCAAGCCTAGGGCCACAACATTGAATTATGTCTAGGGTACCAAGCCCAGGGCCACAACATTGAATTATGTCTAGGGTACCAAGCCTAGGGCCACAACATTGAATTATGTCTAGGGTACCAAGCCCAGGGCCACAACATTGCGGGGGCGGCGGTGGCGTTCCTGCTACTCCAGCGACAGTTCAGATATACTTGTGTTGTTCTGCTCTTATACCAACATTATTGTAGGCTCGCTGAAAGGCGAGACCAGTATGTTATACCAAATCTTTATGGGTCAAGTTTATTCTCCGCAAAAATATTACAGACAGTACAAAGGCAGGACCTTAAGCCAATGGGGAGCAGCATTCTAGGTGACATCATCACCAACAAGTGTGACCTGAAATAAATAACAACGCCACATTGGCCAGTATGTTTATCAGTATGTTATGCTATACTTTACACCCCCTCCGTTATACAATATTTATATAATAAGCTTATTTCTGGGGAAACTTTATTCTATATAAACTTTTCCTTTCAATTTCGAATGGCAGCCGAAAAGAATCAGTGACGTCACTTTCCATCAATTTCCAAAGGCAGCGGGCTTTAGGTCTATAACAATTAACATTGTGGTGTGCATTCAAGTAACAGAACACAAGATAGACTACTCAGAGTGAAGCGGAATTAGGGTGGCCTACAAAAGGTTCATTTTGACCTCTATGGTGATGTCTTGCCTACTTCTAAAGTCAATGATGCTATGGTATGATACTATTCACTGTCACTGTTATTTGTTGAACTGATCCTGCTGCATCGTCTCCAGTCCCTGGAAACGGCATCCTAAATAGCATGGAATAGGCTCTATGCATATACGCCATTTTGTTCTACTTCCGGGTGTCTTTCGACTTCCTTCACAGGTGTTACTGATGATACTAATTAAGGCTCTGTTTGATTTATTGCACAGTGGTTCTTTAATTTCAAGGACCCCCATAACTCTGTACAAATGGAATCAACAAATGGAATCAAATGGACCCATTTGCTTCCATTTGTACACTCTCAGAGTTACACACCTGTATGGGGACATTTGGAACCCACTCAAGAACACTTTGAGACCCACTGGTGTAGCAGAGTGTTTTCAGTGAGCCAACATGCACAATAGTAGCACCCTGACTCTGTTTGAGCAGAATGGAACAGACCCTTCATTAGTATCATCGGTAACACCTGTGAAGGAAGTCGAAAGACACCCGGAAGTAGAACAAAATGGCGTATATGCATATAGCCTATTGCCTTCTTCGCACAGGAACAATTTTTCTGGCAGCCGTTGGTACAGCTGCATGTGTTCAGTGACACAAGCCAGGCTGACTGCGTAGATGCAAGGGGGGGACTGCATTGCTATCACTGAGATACCATCCATACTCTGTGAAAAAAGGAATATCCGGCTTGGCAATGTGTGCACATTTATCTACAGTATTATGGTTGCTAGAGCAGCTCTTCTCAAGAGCAGGTCAAAGGCATTCTCTGTTGGGGGCAGCAGCTTTAAGAGGGTTGATCTATTATTGAGGAACTTGTACACTCTAAGCTTACTCAGTCAAAATCCTCTGGGTTGTCAGCTTTGTGTGTATAAACAGCCATAGACCTTATTCACACTGCGGCCATCTTCACTGGCCATCATCACTTCCTGGGATAGCAGCCTGCATTACAAACCATTATGAACAATGGAGGTGGTCCCAAAATATGAGTTCTGTTCAACCAATTTCTTTTGACCAAATTGACAAATCGGCAGATGATAACACCAACATCCCCAAAATGATAAAATAGAAGGGCTACAGTACAAAGGCAGAGTGCAGTAACTACGTTTTCGGACACACCAACTTATTTGTGTCGCCCAAAGGTCAAATTAGCCTTCATGATATTGGGGGTCAAGAACAAATATACAATCAGTTTAATATCACTTGTATGTCTATATCTCATTTGGCTGATCAGCTGTAACACTTTTAAACCCATTTTTCAGTGAAATTTGTGAACGTAGTTACTGCACTCTGCCTTTGTAGGGCAGTGTAGATTGATTACATCCATGGTAACGATATTAAAGGGAAGTTAGGTTGCAACCTTACTGTGTGTACAAAGACTTGCTATCTGTGCAGTGCTTGCTCCACCATCATATGAACTATTTGTTGTTAGATTGTTCCTGATTAATATGCAAAAAATCATGATACAGTAATATTAACTATATGATGGCAGAGCAAGCACCAGTCTGCACAGATACTGTAGCAAGTCTTTGTACAGAGTAACAGTGTAACCTAACTACCATGAATATTGTGGATGTACCCTTCTATTTAATCCTTGTGGGGATGTTGATGTTGTCATCTGCCCATTTGTCGATTTGGTCAAAAGAAAATGGTTGAATAGAACTCATATTTTGGGACCATCGCTCCATTGTTCACAATGTTTTGTAATGCAGGCTGCTATCCCAGGAAGTCATGTGATCCAAGATGGCCACGGTGTGAATAACATCTATTGTGAGGTCTTGTGCCTGATTGATGACATCATCTGAGAGGGAATCAGAAGAGTTTTCACCAAACTCCTCAAGTGCAGGGAGATCCAGACACATGCTGGCCTTGAACCATGCCTTCTTGCCAGTGAAGAATGGATAGCTGGTGTTATCTCTGCCACTTAAAGGAGTAGTTCACCCCCAAAATGACTTTTTTTCTATTGATTACTTATGCCATGGAGAGTAGAGTTCAATAATATTTTTAGTTTTTTGTCACATTCCTAAGACAACAATTTGATTCGAGTAAATTTACCCCCATTGATTCCGGATGGGGACCCGTTTCGAAATGGGTCCCCATCCGAAATGAATGGGGGTAAATTTATTGTTATCTACTCTCCATGGCATGAGTAATCAATAGAAAAAAAAGTAATTTGGGGGGTGAACCACTCCTTTAAACTATGAATAAAGGGCAGAGCACAACACTGTGAGAGCCCCAGTGCTGATAGGATTTGATGGACAGGAAGGTATGCATTTTGCTATGTTCTCACCCACAGTTCTGGAACTGGAAGGCATCTGAGATGGGTTGCTGCAGAGTAAAGGCTTTGACGTTTTGGAGTGCCAGTTAGAACTGAGCCTAACACGATTGTGTCCAAATGGAACCGCAACCGCCTTTTTAAATGTTATAGTCAATCTTACAACGGGTTTTTAAAGAACACTTAAATAACCATATGACCCATAAAACCCTATAGCCAGACATGGATTACCCAACAAAAAACAACCTTCAACTCAAGAACCAAGAAAACACACAAACACAGAAAATATCCATTCAATGCCATGTATTGAAATTACTCCCAGCCGACGTGCATGCATGATTTTCCTGTTTTCCTGTGTTTTGCACAAATCCGCCTCCTGGTGGGCTATAAAAGGCCCCTGTGATTCCGGCATGCACAGTTTCGCTGCCATCGTGGCAACGGTGCCGGAGATTAGCTGTTCACAGACAGAAGGAGAGGACGGACGGACAGACACACGGACGGACGGCAGACTGTGGCCCTCATGTAGAGTGTAAAAAACGGTCTATTTTTTTCACCAAATTTTGCGTAGGGCAACGTTTGCGTGGCATTTACGAACACGTCCTAAACAGACACACCTGGCCTGGCTACATTTGATCCCAGCATTGATAAATGCGCAGGCTGAAATTTAAATAACACTCCCTTAATTATTCTTGAAACGCCCCGATTTTACGACCAGAACAACCCGAATACGACCTAACAACCAAAGAAAAGCCAATAGAGAGTGTACTCCGCACGCTTCAAGTTCAGTCCCATGTCCGCATCCCACACAGACCACGCACACATGCACGCACGCACGCACCTACACACGCAACTAGGCTACATGGAACAGCAGCATTTTGGTTTACACAGCAGTCTTTGACAGTGGAAACGTGGGATTAACCAACGGTACAATCTTTGACAAGGAGGCTATAGCACTGCAGCCGACATGAATGACACAAGTCACTGCCATGACTTTTTGGATATTAATTTAAACCATAGCCTACCCGTGCCGTACCTGCGCAGACAGAGCGCGTTCATTTGGTTACAAGCAATCATAATTCCCCATGGCCATGATCTCACGGCTCGCCACGTCGGGTTTCATCATTAACTCCAGCATAGTGTACAGTAGCTACTGTATAAATTGAGAGACCCCACGGTTACGTTTTGGACGCCTGACGGTAATGTTAATGTAAGATCACAGTGGCGCCGCGCTGGTCCCGAAAATGCTCTCGCATGCGTTCGCAGGCTATATACAGTATGGGCTTGTTCTGAGCCAGGTCTGCAATCTTAAGATTTAGACTGTTAAAGCACTTAACAGTAGATTGCTTCCATATTGCTAGATTTTAATTGCTTGTCATTGTAACTTGGAAATAAAATCGGCGTGCATGTCCATGATGTAGCTGGCTATAATAATATGCTTTTATAAAATGTAATATTTTCGCAGGATTATTTATTATTGTGTTGGATATACATTTTCGAGTGGATACATGTGTCCATTGCCTGTCAAATAGTTAGACAATGCTGCTCCGCACGTCTACAATGGAACAAAGTGGTGTAGGATGAATCCTACACCACCTCAGGACCTGACGTGAGATTTGATCCTACCCTACGCCAACGTCAAAGTCAAGTTGAAATGATAAATGTCGAGACTTCCCTAAATTTCGGTGTACACCCAAAATGTGATCTGCACCACGTTGATAAATGAGGGCCATAGTCTCCCCATGCCTTCGGCTGGTGGAGACAATAAGTGTTAAATAGTACTGTAATAATTACTATCCTCTGAGCAGCATAATATTGTCCACCCAGAAGATTTCCAAATCAAAGAAGTATCTAGCAACACAGTGAAAAAAAAAATACATTGCAAATATGAGCAACTCGATGTCGAAAGATATACAGTCTATATGCCGAATTAATCAGAAAAATAAGAACTGTCTGCTGGAGCCCATTACACACCTTGTAAATGTATCGATAAAAGCAAACCGGTTCCCAGAGAGCAGGAAAACAGCAATAATTGCCCCAATCTATAAATCAGGAGACAAGGACATGGCGAGCAATTATAGGCCTATTGCTATCCTTCCTGTGGTCTCTAAAATATTGGAGAAAACTGTTGCTGCGCAACTGACTGAGCATTTGGAGTCTAACAATCTGCTGCATCCTCAGCAGTTTGTATTTAGACCCAAATACTCCACAGAAATGCTATTTAATTGACAGGATCAAGAGTCTACTGGTGAAGGGACAAAACTGAAGCACTTCCACATGTCAGCAGGTGCCCTACAGTGGTTGGAATCATACTTAGGGGGGAGACAACGATGTGTGAGGGTAAATGGGGAGAAATCGTCACTGCTTCCCAATAGTATGGGAGTGCCTCAGGGATCGGTACTTGGACCACTGTTGTTTACAATGTACGTAAATGATCTTCCCAAAACCTGAACAGGTGTTAGCTGTCAGATGTATGCAGATGACACAGTTATATACGTGTCTGCCAAAAAAGCCAGCATAGCAGCTGCACAATTGACAAAGGAATTAGAAAACATCTCTAATTGGCTTGAGTCATCAGAATTAACCTTAAAGAGTGTCAATGTGTATCTCAATATGTAACAGGCCTTTTACGGATCCCTTTGAGGTAATGATCAAAAATTAAACAATCTCTGAAATTAGTGAAGTCAAATATTTGGGCATTATAGTGGACAAAAATTGAAAATTTGAAAAATAGGTAAAGCACATATGCAAACCAAATTTAAACTGTTTCCGTCACATAAAGGCCTCTCCATACTTCGACCAAAATGTTCGGTGAGTTGTGTTTTCCGACGTGCAAATTTACGAACTCTCGTTCGGTCCAATGCTTTTCAGAAGTCCTGAGGGATATAATTTTATGGTAGAAAAGGACCTTTTGACCGAAAACGGCGGTTTCGGTCAAAGTATGAACAGGCCTTTCGAAGGGATTTATCATGTCAAACTGCACAGCTGTATATGCATGCTATGATTTTCTCACATCTGTCATACTGCATCACATCATGGTCACAAGCTTCCCAAACTGCAATAAAACCATTAACATCAATATACAAACAAGCTATAAAAATCATGGATCAGAAACCAATGAGATATCAACACTGTGGCATTATAAGAAGACACAACATTTTTACGTTTGAAAATTGTGTGAGTTTTTGTACAACCAAACTGTTTTTTGAATGTCTACATAATCATGGCTCACCTCTGTTCTCTGGACTGATACAGTAGTCCATGGGCCAGATGGGTTGTCGGTATCAAAAAGGTGGCAAAGGTTACCATGCACTTTTGAAAAGCTCTATATCAGTAGATTATATTTTGGTATGATAACCCTTACTTAGACACAGCTAAATTGGTGTTATCAGCCTCTAGAGTTGGTGTCCCATTAACATTACATTACAGGAAAAAAGGTAAAAAAAATTAATCTGCTTTTAGTAGCATAAGAGCGGTCAAACTATGGGGTTTTCATGATGCCGAATCCATTGCAAGCATCTGTTTTGCACAAAAAAACATTCCTTGGGCTATAAATGGCCTCAGAAGACGATGCATGTATGGGTGTGCATTCATGTTAGTCGGAGGCCTTAGGGTTTTATTTCTCATGCTACTCAGTCTAAAACCGCCAAATTTTGCACAGATGTAGCCCAGGGCATGCCCTAATGATTTAGCTAGGGCGCCGGAGTCGGTGACCTTCGGGCTCCAGAAAACATCCACAAAACTCTGAAAAGTGATGACTCATCACTTTTCATCACTAAACCGAAGGTCACCGACTCAGGCGCCCTAGCTAAATCATTAGAGCATGCCCTGGGCTACATCTGTGCAAAATTTGGCGCTTTTAGACTGATTAGCACGAGAAATAAAACCCTAAGGCCTCTGACTAACATGAATGCACACACATACATGCATCGTTTTCTGAGGCCATTTATAGCCCAAGGAATATTTTTTGTGCAAAACAAATGCTTGCAATGGATTCGGCATCATGTCAAACCTCTAGTTTGACCCCTCTTATGCTACTAAAAGCAGATAATTTTTTTGCTTTTTTTCCCTGTAATGTAAAGTTAACTACTTTAGTGCCCGAACCGAAACATTTCGGTTCTTTTTTCCATTCCCATACTATTTTTTTAATCTATTTCGCTTACCCTGAGCTGCTAGTAGCGACGTGGGTGGTTCTGGCTCCTCCACCGCTTCCCAACGAGCCATTCTACTTGTCCCGATGATTTATTCCATTGAAAATGGTTTAGAAAAAAGTTTAGAGCCCCCCCAAAAAAACGCTGTTTCAGCAAGACGTATTAAGGATTACAAGAACCGACATTTTTCGGTTCCTTTAGTAAAATGAATTAAATAATCGGAGGCATCAATGGAAGGCCCGGTCTAATTTTCCATCCAAGCACAAGGCCGCGATTCTGTTTACACGGCCCGTAATGGGAAAAAAAGGCCGCCCCACGCCACCCACTCCAATAGAAAAACACATCTTTACAGCGGATTTTCTCCGGATTGTGTTCCGAGGCCAGCAGAAAAGTTTTTTTGGCGGCTGAATAACTTTAGATCGGTCTTCTAAAAAATTACATAGCCGATTGCTAACTGAAAGCTAACTTCCTCCGGCTCGCTAGCATAGCACTCATTCCAGTGTAAACCCAAGCCAGCTCAGGCTGGCGACCCGGATGTGATAGTGAATGCCTACGGGAGAATGGCTGGCACTCTAGCGGCGCCCGGCAGTTATTGTGTTAATGGGACACCAACTCCAGCGGCAGATAACACCAATTTAGCTGTGTCTAAGAAAGGGTTATAATACCAAAATATAATCTACAGATATAGACTACAGAGGCGTCCAAGCTCTGGTAGAGCAACACGAGCTTCAACAAATGGTGACTGTATTGTTCCCACCTGCAGTAACTCATTTGGACAGTCTGCCTTCTCAGTTAAGGGGGTAGACCTTTGGAACTCCTTGCCTACCGTTTTAAAACTAGAGACGGAAGGTAATGTCTTTTACAGAGGACTCAAGCTATGGTTGAACTCAAATCAACTGTGTTCACATGAATAGTTTGTTATTTACCTGCTGTGTGAATTGATTGATTATGGCTATTTATGATGATGTATGTCCCACAAGCTGATGGGTCAGATTGTGGTTCATTGTTGTTAGTTCTTATTAGTAAGTACATATTATAATTGTTTGAACCTGACTGGGTTTTAGATAAGTATTATTGTTTTTGTACTTGATTGGGTTTTAGATTAGTATTAATGTTTATTGTACTTGATTGGGTGTTAGATTTGATTATTGTAAAATAGAAAAGCCTCCTGTGGACAGGTGATGAGAATTAGCACTTGTTCTATAATCACTTATATCAATGCATCTGGTTCGTCCAATGTGATTGTGATGTCCATGTCAAATAAATTAAACATACTGTAACATATAAGATCTCTATGTTCTCTTCAGCTCTTTATAAACAGAAAATGCACATTTAAATAAAATATATCACTACATTTTACTAGTAAATACTTTAGGCAAGTGACCTTTTTACTTTTGGAAAATAATATTGAAGACACTGTTAACTGGTTAATGTGTGTAGTGTACTTTCACTTTAAATTAAAATGTTTACAGTTTACAGTACAGTTTACAGTTTAGGCATTTAGCAGACACTTTTAATCCAAAGCGACTTACAGGTAAAACACATCACTATAATAAGCAAGATAATATGTCAGTACATTAACAACAATATAACAATATAACAAATGCATAGGAATATCAATCTAGAAAAACAATAACATAAGTAGACCACTCACCTAATTAGTAATAAAAAAAGGTCTAAAACCTAAAATAAAAATAAAAAATGCAATCTAGCGAGTGGAAAATGGTAAATGGTGCATTTATATAGCGCTTTTATCCAAGGCACTTTACATAGATTGTGCATTACATTCACCCATTCACACACATATTAATACACCGATGGCAGAGGAAACCATGCAAGGCACCAACCTGCTCACCGGGAGCAATTAGGGGTTCAGAGTCTTGCTCAAGGACTCTTCAACATGAACTCAGGGGGAGCCCGGATTCGAACTGGGATCCCTTCGTGCTCTAATAAAGGTTTCTCTACCCCTGAGCTATGCTGTCCCGAAGGAGAACAAGTACACAATACACATTTGTTACTCTATACATTTCTGCCTCCACACTGGCAGGTATCAATGCACTTTTAGACAGACAAGTTTGTGCCAGCGAGGGTGATTCGATTTATTTCTTGATGGCCTCTTGTCTTGATTGTTTAAACATGACGTCATGGGCCGCTATGCTCGATAACGTGCTCAATACATTTGTTATCGAGTTTGTACGGGTTGGGTTTCGAGCTCCATCCGATATTTCTTGACCCACTTCCCTGGTCTCGTAGGAAAGTCAAGAAAGGCAGCAAAGGACGATTGATCGGCGTCATACTTGTAGTGTTGCCAGTCTCCCAACGAAGATGCTGCAAGAATGTATTGCAATATAATGGCATAATCTGACATCTGACAAAGTTGTGTACTTTAAACCTGACTTAATGACCTGCTACAATGTCCTGGGCATCGGCCTG